>NC_092087.1:66159433-66528600 GCF_045679555.1 Salvelinus alpinus | reverse complement strand
TAAGTCAAAACTGTAACTAGGCCACTCAGGAATATTCAATGTCGTCTTGGTAAGCAACTCCAGTGTATATCTGGCCTTGTGTTTTAGGTTATTGTCCTGCTGAAAGGTGAATGTGTCTCCCAGTGTCTGTTGGAAAGCTGACTGAACCAGGTTTTCCTTTACGATTTTGCTTGTGTTCAGCTTTATTCTGTTTCTTTTCAACCATAAAAAACTCACTAGTCCTTGCCGATGACAAGCATACCCATAACACAATGCAGCCAACACCATGCTTGAAAATATGAAGAGTGGTACTCAGTGATGTGTTGTGTGGGATTTGCCCCAAACATTTCAGGACAAAAAGTTTACTTTCATGCCTTGTTGCAAACAAATATTTCTGAAAACAACAACACACAATTTGTAGACATCGCAGTACTTGACTTTTAAAGGTAGTTTATCTTTGAGCCGACATCTGCAGAGTTTACCTCTGAACGTCAGGGAAACTGCCTTTAAAGTCAAGTGCAGTGCGGTGTTTGCACAATAGTTTGCCAATAGAATGCCCCCCCCCACTCCAAGGTGACTCACCTCCAAAAGGCCTTAAAATAACAGCTGGGTCCTCTATTTGGGTCTCAGTCACGTAACACACACACACACACACACACACACACACACACACACACACACACACACACACACACACACACACACACACACACACACACACACACACACACACACACACACACACACACACACACACACACACACACACACGCACACGCACACTTGGCAGAGGCAGCTGGCCTAAAGGCCAAGGGTGGTTTACTCCATGTCAGGGCATGCAACTGACACCCTCCATTCTCGTCCTATTTCTTCACTTCATTACATACGATCAGTCACATCCAGTTTCACTGTACATTTCCATGTGAACTGGTGCAACCTTCTCCATTTTTTTGTTACTGCATGCAGTAAACAGCGCGTGTGGCATGCTATAGAAGAATTGTGCGTAACAATTTACATTTAGGTAACGTTTATTAAGGTAATTCATGCTTATTTAATCGTTTATAAGTGCATTATAACAATGAATAACTACTGAAATGTGTATCTTGATACTTTATGTTGCTGATTAAATAAACGTGTCTTTTCAGATACTTTTGTATGGAGAAATGTATGAACTGATAGACCCCCTCCTTCAACCTTTGCATGCAATAGCATCGTTGATCCTCTCAATATTTCCCCATCTTTCTGCATGGTTTGCCAAATCTATCTTCTTACTCATTGCAATTTTACACACGTGTTCCCAGGGAGAAAAACAAGTATAAACATGTCGTTTACTTGGCGAAGAGTGATAGATACATACATCATCTGAAACTTTCCCAGCACAAATATCCCGCACTCTGGCACAGACAGCATGAATCAAAATGGGGAAAATCTCTTGAATTCACTTTTCAAACGTGATATTAATGAGAGTACTTTATCGAGATACTTTATTTATTTTTTATATAGTGTATTTTCACTATCAGGCTTAACTCCAGTGTTTGGGTGAAAAATGTGGCCTTGTGTTTATCCCCCAAAAACTGAAAAATACATTAAGGATGCCATGCCATGCAATATTCATGTGGACAGCCCCCCCCCCCCCCTGAAAATAGCATTTACAAACCAGGGTGTCCCGTTTAATAATACAAATAAACAAAGTTGGTATTGAATTAGCAGAGGGGTGGTCGGAGTTACAGAGTGTTATTGGGGGTGGGGGGGCTGTAGGGGGGTTCTCAGAGCCTAGTTTAAATATAAAGTGCCACACATTCCAAAAAAAGGACCTCACCCCACTTGCCAAAAATGCCCCCCCCCCCCCCCAATCCCCCCTCTTCGGTCTCTCAGAAGGGGTCGACTTTGGAAATGTTAGGTGTCACGGGCCAGTGGCGGTGCGTGTTGGAGTCCGAATGGTCTCCGGGTCTATTTATACAACCTGCCATGCCTTTTGTAAGAACATAACACCCTCTGCCCCCTGCCCACCTCCCAACACCCACCTGCCCTCCCAGGTGGGCAAGGGAGCAAATAGTGAGCGAATTTGAGGGGGTCAGACACAAGTAACAGGCCACACATCTGTCCAGGTTTGAATTCTGGAGGGGCCAGTCAGCACATTTTCAAACTGGCGTCCGGCCCAATAAACAGGCTGTCCGTCCTTCTCCCTCGCTTACCATAGCAACCCGGAGCACCTGTCCCACAGTCCAGATAAGGGGGACTTTTTATGTCGATGAATATCACATTAATGAAGATCGGGTTAAGGCTGAGAGGGTCAAAGACAGTTCTGGAATAGTCTGTGATTTATCTGGAATTTAGATGGCCCTAGTGCCAAGAAGCACCCTTTAAATACATACAGTGGCAAGAAAAAGTATGTGAACCCTTTGGAAATACAATTTCTGCATAAATTGGTCATAAAATTTGATCTGATCTTCATCCAAGTCACAACAATAGACAAACACAGTCTGCTTAAACTAATAACACACAAACAATGATACGTTTTCATGTCTTTATTGAACACACCGTGTAAACATTCCCAGTACAGGGTGGAAAAAGTATGTGAACACTTGGATTCATAAACTGGTTGATCCTCCTTTGGCAGTAATAACCTCAACCAAACATTTTCTGTAGTTGCGTATCAGACCTGCACAATGGTCAGGAGGAATTTTGGACCATTCCTCTTTACAAAACTGTTTCAGTTCAGCAATACTCTCGGGATGTCTGCTGTGAACTGCTCTCGAGGTCATGCCACAGCATCTCAATCGGGTTGAAGTCAGGACTCAGACTGGGCCACTCCAGAAGGCGTATTTTCTTCTGTTGTTGATTTACTCCTGTGTTTTGGGTCGTTGTTCTGTTGCATCACCCAACTTCTGTTGAGCTTCAATTGGTGGACAGATAGCCTTACATTCTCCTGCAAAATGTCTTGATAAACTTGGGAATTCCTTTTTCCGTCGATGATAGCAAGCTGTTCAGGCCCTGAGGCACCAAAGCAGCCCCAAACCATGATGCTCCCTTCACCATACTTTACAGTTTGGATGAGGTTTTGATGTTGTTGTGCTGTGCCTTTTTTTCTCCACACATAGTGTTGTGTGTTCCTTCCAAACAACTCAACTATAGTTTCATCTGTCCACAGAATATTTTGCCAGTAGCGCTGTGGAACATCCAAGTGCACTTTTGCGAACTTCAGATGTGCAGCAATCTGTCCTCCCATAAACACCATCATTGTTTAGTGTTTTACGTATTGTAGACTCGTCAACAGAGATGTTAGCATGTTCCAGAGATTTCGGTAAGTCTTTAGCTGACACTCTAGGATTCTTCTTAACCTCATTGAGCATTCTGCACTGTGCTTTTGCACAGGACGGCCACTCCTAGGGAGAGTAGCAACAGTACTGAACTTTCTCCATTTATAGGCAATTTGTCTTACCGTGGACTGATGAACATCAAGGCTTTTAGAGATACTTTTGTAACCCTTCCCAGCTTTATGCAAGTCAACAATTCTTAATCTTAGGGCTTCTGAGATCTCTTTTGTTCGAGGCATGATTCACATCAGGCAATGCTTCTTGTGAATAGCAAACTCCAATTTTGTTAGTGTTTTTTTATAGGGCAAGGCAGCTCTAACCAACATCTCTAATCTCATCTCATTGATTGGACTCCAGGTTAGTTGACTCCTGACTCCAATTAGCTTTTGGAGAAGTCATTAGCCTAGGGGTTCACATACTTTCCCCAACCTACACTGTGAATGTTTGATGTATTCAATATAGACAAGAAAAATACAATAATTTGTCATTTGTGTGTTATTCGTTTAAGCGCACTATGTTTGTCTATTGCTGTGACTTAGATGAAGATCAGATCAAATTTGATGATCAATTTATGCAAAAATCCAGGTAATTCCAAAGGGTTCAGATACTTTTTCTTCCTTGATTATCTAGGTATTCTAAAATTCTCAAGTCTTTACTGTATTTGAACCACAAATACTACAAATATGTATAATTTGTTAACACTTTATATTAAGGTACCTTAAAGGTACTTTAATGTAGTGTTCCCACAAACTCTCTAATACATATGAATTTCGTCAATTTTATTTTCCAAAAATTCCATATTAAAAAGATTTCCGTATCCCTGTCCAGGCCAGCAATACACCTATCAGAGATTGATTTTGATGCTCTAGTGACTTAAGTGGACGAGAGAACATTGATGGAGATCAATGAAGGAAGCCGTTCACTCTCTCTCTGTCTGTCTCTCTCTCTCTTTCTCTCAGTCTCTCAGTCCCTGTCATTAACTCGCCACTTCTCTGTGTACACGTCTTTCAACCCGTAAATAGCCTGCATGTCATCGGGATCAGAGTTCAGTTTGGAAACGACTTAACTGTTTTGGTTGTGTTACTTCTTTCTTGGTGAGGTTTTACCGCATGTCTGGGGGAAATTAACCGCATGTCTGGGGGAAATTAACCTCGGAAATGCTCTATTCAACTTTTGATGATGCTTGGTGTTTCTTGTCATGTAGCTTCCCTTTATACCACATTGACATCAAAGCTTGTGTCTCTATAGATATATCCTGTCAATTACACACACACACACACACACACACACACACACACACACACACACACACACACACACACACACACACACACACACACACACACACACACACACACACACACACACACACACACACACACACACACACACACACACACACACACACACACACACACACACACACACACACACACCTTTTTGGACACCTCTCTTGAAAAGCACTCAGACATTGACAGTTCGGTAATACTTGACATTCAAGCCATGCCTGATGTCTATAAGTGGGCCAAAGAGCAGAAGTTTCCAGAAACAGGTGCTGCTGGTTCCTGCTGGCTGCTGCCTGCATGCTGGCTGAGCTGAAATACTGCCAGTCCACATTCAGAACAATAACCAACGCCCTCAATCTCATCCTCCCTCATCCTCCCACTTGGCAGCTAGCCCGGCAGACTCAAACATCCCCTTTCCCCCTCGTCCTCCCTCCTCCCTCCACTCTCCCATCTAAACATATCCTGCTTGGCCCAGTGGACAACTTTCCATGTGGCTTCGGGTGACTTTGGATACTTTTCTCTTCCCACAAACCCCAGCCCTGCCTGGCTGCCAGTGGAATGGTACAGACAAGATGGAGGGAGGAAGAGGGGAGAGACAAAGAGAGGAAACCGTCTCTTTCCTACTTGAATCATGACTGTGTACACTCGTAGAAAGAAGGTTTTCCAAAAGAGTTCTTCGGCTGTCCCCATAGGTTGACCTTTTTTCGGTTCCAGGTAGAACCGTTTTTGGTTTCAGGTAGAAGTATTTCGTGCTCCATGTAGAACCCTCTGTGTAAAGGGTTCTACATAGAACTCAAAAGGGTTCTACCTGGAACCGAACAGAGTTCTTCAAAGGGTTATCCTGCGGGGACAGCTGAAGAACCCTTTCAGATTCTAGATAGCACCTTTTTTTCAAAGAGTGTACCAGATATGCTCCATTAACAATAATAGAGAGGAGAAAGAGAATGCTCCCATGTTCCCTGTGTTTTTAGCTACCATGCAAAAGCTATCATTAAAAAAAATCCCTGGCTTGGGAATGAAGGGAGAGAGGGTGCTGTGATTTGGGGTTGAGATCCAGCCTGCCTGCCCCACCCCTGGAATGAATAGCCAGGGATCAAAGAGATCCGGTGTAGGGAGTGAGTGTTTGTGTGCGTGAGTGCATCAGTGCATCAGTGGGTGCGTGTGGTTGAGTGTGTGTTATGTATATGTCTGCATATGTGTGCTTGTAAGTGTTCTATTTGAGGGCAAGCAATACAAATGTACTGTGGTTGTGTGTCTCTACTCTCTTCCTTCATTTCCTGGTGTCACATCCATACCCGGGGGGATTTTTCCTTTGTTCTTCTGGTGGGCATTTTGTGTGGGCCTGTATTGCAACATATGAACTTAATTTTTGTGGGGGGATAAATCACTTACAGTAAGTGCTGGCAATTGTATACACACTAGCTGCCAGGAACACAGAAAAATTAAGTCGTATTTCTAACAGGCAGAGCAGCAGACGCCTTGAAAGAAAGGGAAGGCTCTTTGATCTGCTGGGATGTTAGAAATCAGCAGCATTATTCACAGTCAGGGTTACGTAACTGCAAGGAGCGGTGAGTGAACAATGAGTGCATGCCTGTCTCTCTCGCTCTGTTATCCCTCTCTCTCTCTCTCTGTCTCTCTCTCTCTCAGCAAAGCAATCCACTGTTTTCGCAGGAAATAAAATATTTATATTCAGATCTGTCTATGCTATTAACTGTTCAATGCAATACTTTAACTTAGTTTCAGCCATTGGTGAATAAAAAAGCTTAGAAAAAAAACGAATATTCAAATATCTTGGCCTGGACGGTCTAAAATAAGTGTGTTTCCATAAAAGGAGATCGAAGAGTCTGGGCTGGCTGTAATAGGTCATAGCTGTCGCCGGGCGGGAAATGCAAGGTCAAAGGTCACCGGTGGAAAAACCCAGTCAGTTGGCTTGAGAACAATATAGGAGGAGGTAAGAAGGTTTTTCCTGAAGACAGCAGTTGTTGCAACAGCATGTTGCCTTAATGCCTGGATTCGTTTGAATCCGGTCTGCTTCCCAAATGGCACCCTATTCCCTATGTAGTGCACTACTTTGGACCAGAGCCCTATGGGCCCTGATAAAAAAAAAGTAGTCCACTATATAGGGAGCAGGGTGCCATTTGGGACACAGTCCTTGGACCCTTTTTTAACTTCCTTTGACACAACCCAGACAAAACAAGGAGAGGCCAAAACAGCAAGAAGAAAAGAGAGCTGGAGGGCAAACATTTCAACATTTGCTTCATTTTGCGATGTGTGTTTACTGCTGTCGATCCTTTTGAAATGAGCAAAGTGAAGCCAAACGATTGCACCTCTTAACCTGCTGTTGGATTTAGGAACATGTCTGTTTTCATTTTATTTTTCAAATGAGTCTCCCTCTTGAAACACATGTCCGTTTCACTTTCATTTGCGAGCCGTCCTGCGTGACAAGTAAAAAGTGTGTGTTGAAAATTAACGTGGATTTGATACAGGGTCTTGGTGCCACATGGCATGTGTTATAATGGACACCCGAGGCAGGGAGCTGCAGCTTAGACAACTATTATGGCGGCCCGGCAGGCAAAGCTGATCTGTCTGGTGTCTGTGTGTGTGTTTGTGTGCTTGTGGTTGCGTGTGATTGCCTGTATCCTTCTCTGAATGTGTGCCACTTTAAACAATGGTACTTTATATAATGTTTACATACACTACATTACTCATCTCATATGTATATACTGTACTCTATACCATCTACTGCATCTTGTGTATGCCGTTCGGCCATCACTCATTCATATATTTTTATGTACATATTGTTATTCATTCCTTTACGCATGTGTGTAAGGTAGTTGTTGTGAAATTGCTAGGTTAGATTACTTGTTAGATATTACTGCATGGTCGGAACTAGAAGCACAAGCATTTCGCTACACTCGCATTAACATCTGCTAACCATGTGTATGTGACAAATAAAATTTGATATCTGGAGTATGTGTGTTCCTGTAGACTGTGTTTGTGTGCGTGCATGTCCTACTACTCTGCATGCGTGTGTGTGTCCTCTTTGTGTCTATGTGTCTATATGTGTGTGTATGTCTGTCTGTGTGTCTAAGTAAGGAGTGGTGAATCAGGGCTAATTTGGAGGTGTGAGTAAACTGTAGAGTCAGGCATTCCGGGGCTATAGCTAGCTGCTGCACCAAAGACTGCACAGTGAGCTGCAGACGCCCTGATGCATGGCTGTTGAGAGAGAGAGAGTGGTGACACAATCAATGACACATCGATGTCCTGGAATGACGCCAGGATCACACTGCAGTCAGCAGCTGCTTCTGCTCAACTTCCTGTCATGTGCTCTCCTGGTTGAAGTTTCCCCTAGATGCAGGTCGAGGATCAGCTTCCACTCCCCAACCCTATCCTTAACCATTAGAGGGGGAAATACAACACTGACCCAAGATCAGCATGTACGTGGAAACTGCTCCAGGCGAAAAAGCCCCATGCCCCTTTGCTTTGCTTTTGTCTGGCTTACAGGGGACACTGAAGCTTCTAGCTTTTACCTTGTTGACACACTTTATCAGCTGATTCCAATCTGGCTGCAAATCCTGAGTAATGTCTATTGCACAACAAAAGGCCCTCCTGTCAGCCGGGGTTTGCTTTTTCTCCGCTTTCTTCTCCCTTTCTCTTGTTTAAATCTGTTTTAGCTGTCACCTTCATTTTTCCTCCCTCGTCTCTTGCTCTCTTTTATCTCTCTCTCTCTCTCGCTCCCTTCATCTCTGCTCTCACAACTTGCTCCAGTTTTGTGATTGGACGGCGCTCCAACATCTGAGAGAAAAACATTCTGAGGCGTGGAGGCAGTGTCGTTTTTCACGTGGGGGAGAATAAAATGAGAATTTCACAGCCTCGATTCACTGCAATATCAGCGAGCGAGAGAGGGAGCAAAAGAGAGTCTGAGAAAGAGAGAGAGAGGGGGAGAGAGGGAGAGGATTTTGAAATTATTTCATCCATCATGTGAATCGTGGCCAACAAAGGATCCTGGCACCCCTTGACATCACTGTCTAAAAATAGACGTCGCCGTGGCAGCGCTGCAGGACATTAATCATGCAGTAGAAGAAGAAACAGAGGTAGTGGAGGAATGAGCCCTCCCAGCTCCCGCTTCCATCTTAATTAGGTACCTCCAGCACCAGAGAAGAAGAGAGGAGAAAATAACGGAGGGGTTGGATGACAGGGGGATTTAAAAAGCAATTGACTAAGTTGGAAGCCACGTATTAAACGATCCAATCGTCAAGAGATGGACGCTTCTTGGCACTGATGGTGGCGCAAAATGGCTTCCTCTCACTTCTCGTGTTGGCGAGAGCTTGGTGTTTAGAGTATCACGTTATCCCATTTGATAAGAGAAACAGGAAAGCTGTGATACCGTCTGGGGCTGATACGAAACTATCTTGATGACCCTCGAGACGAGGTCATGAAGAGATAGGTGGCCGTGCACTTTGCCCGACTCTGTTTCTCAACCAATCACTAAAAATGTGTTTACTGAACCCTACAATGTCACATTGCTTATACTATTACAAGATTGAAAACAGAGGACTTCTCATTCTGGTTGTTACAATTCAAGGTCCTCAAAGCACTTCTGTGATGTCCGTCTTTGTCCCCTGGAACCTAATAGGTGACACACTGCTGGAATCAGAGTAAGAATAACCACACCACTGACAGGAACTGCATGACTCCAATGAAAATAGCCCAATCTATAAATCGCTGTATTCCATTATGTTTTAAAGTGGAGAGAAAAAAACAAGAGAAACTGTGTTCTTGTTTTCCAAACAGTGGTGACCTGATTTCACCCAGCTAGTCTGGCAGTGGTGACCATTATCCCAGCGCTCTTATCAGCTGACTCTGGATCAGATGGACAGGGATGAGGGAATCTCTTCCACGCCATCCCGCCATGGATGGGATACATAGGTCATAGGTCATTTGGATTTGTTGTGTTGTCCGCCCCTCTTTCTGGCTAAACCGCTTGTTACTATAGGTCTTACACAACAATGCTGGATTGTAGCCGGTGCATAATGCTGCTCCTACCATATGCCACCTACTCATTTGCAGTCACATTCCTTTGTCTGAGTACATCATGTAAGAACGGATGAATCACGTGGCATAAACAGTTGGACGATTGACAAAATGCGCTTCACTGAATACTGAACCACACACAGAATGGAACTGTCTCTACTCTCTAAGTACTGAGGAGATTAACTGTGTGTGTGTGTGTGTGTGTGTGTGTGTGTGTGTGTGTGTGTGTGTGTGTGTGTGTGTGTGTGTGTGTGTGTGTGTGTGTGTGTGTGTGTGTGTGTGTGTGTGTGTGTGTGTGTGTGTGTGTGTGTGTGTGTGTGTGTGTGTGTGTTCTACAATGTACTGACATAAACAAATGAGAACAGACTTTGTCTCTGCAACGATCCATTCCACTCACACTCATCATCCCCAGTGTACATTGCCCGACGTTGAATGTCGGCATTTCATAGATAAGATTCGTATTCTTTTACTTTGCCGACTTGCATGGACAAAGGTTAATAGTTTGCAATAAAAATGATCCGGAAGAGAAATAAGTCCAATGGCCAGAGAGCTTTCTCTGCCCCTACAATAATGTGGAAGATTTAGACAACAGAAAAACCGAAATAGCCCCCCCCCCCCCCCCCAAAAGAAATGTAATACTCCCAAACTCACACACAACCAAAATCACTGGATCATTGGCTCAAACTGAAAAGAGGCGGGGTGGATTTCAAGGGCCTACTTTGGTTTCACAACAAAAGGTTGTGCAACGCTCGTCAAACGCCAACAAGGCTGTAACACATTTACCAAAGGAGGTTCGGGGGTGGAAGTGGGCTCTCCTTTCTTAAAGGGGACGAACCATCCATGTGCCTTGCTGTGTAGGGATATTTAATTACAAAGCAGTCCATTTCACAGATCTGAGGGAGATAACACATGCCCCCCTATCAGGAGCAAAACCCATGTGGCGTCAAAGCCGCTCTGTATTTAACGCTTTTTCAAAGCCGAACACAACACAGAGGAACAGGAAGGATGTGAAATATCTACATTAAAGAGTGAGAATCTCAGAGATTACACCCCTTGGGGCTGGAGTGCTGGGGGGCTGGGGGGCTGGGATCTCCATTTCAACGTTGCCAGAGAGCAGAAGATGAAAACAACGCTCTTGGACGAGACTTCCCACTCCAAATCCGAGCACCCTCTTTCTTGAAGCAGTACAAGACAAGACGGCCCTCGTCGTCCCTTTAGAAGACGACTCATCAAAGTGGTTATTTGAAAAGCAGAACTTCAAGGCCAACATTCAAGCATCCACAAATTAGGAATTGATAGAAGTTGAGAAAAAAAAACTTGGCTCTGAAATATGGGATAGAGAAAAGTTATATTTAAAACATAATACAGAAAATTGTCTGATGGGAAAATCGTCTCGCAATCTGATTAAATTGTCCTGCATAAAATATATTTCAATCGAAACTGTAAAAAGTGGTTTCAAATGCTTATTTAAGTTTTTGTTTAATTTATTTTGCGAGGCCAAATCTCACTTAAATTGGTAACATCAGATACGAGGCATCCAACTGTTGATAGTCACTTCAATAAAACATTTCCAATGGACAATAAAAGGCTGTTCCGGACCAGTCTGCTTCTCCGATATCATTGTCTTGACAACAAGTCAATGACATATGAGCTATAGCAGAATCAATCTGGTACTTGGACAAAAAACAACAACTTTGCCTTCAATAAAACAAGGTCTAGAACTGTAGAAGGCCAATTTTGTGTACTTGCTTCAATTTACCTTTCCTCCTAACCATTGTGAACACTCGCCCAGTAAGCAATTCAACATTTTCCTGCAGCAGTTAGGTCATAAACGCCCAATATGGGCCCCACTTAGCGGGTAGCTATTTCCTCCGCATGCAGATTGACGTGGCACATCCACATTGCCTGGTGTTTACTTTTCGCCAGAGAGCGGTAACTAGGCAGCGGGGCCCACTTTCACGATACACACAAGGTTCACTCTCTGTGTGTCGATCACTATATTTGGGCCGTCCATAAAACCTATTTTCCAGATAAAGGCTTTGGGAGAGTCAACAGAACACGCGTTCCTTCCTTGGTGTTGGCTGCTGGGTGATTAATGGCGGCAGAAGCTTGCCTGTTTTCTGTCTAATTATAGTGAGAGCAGCTGCTGGATTTGACCCTTCCTTCTTTCCCTCGCACCTCCCTCACTCCCCAGCGTTCCCCCACACACCTATCACAATCCCCCCTTTTTTTTTTACTGGGACAGCAAAGGACCCTGGAATGTTAGCATGGGTATCCCCCCCCCCCCCCACCACCCCACCCACATCACTAGCTTGCTTCAAGCCAGCCGTATAACACACCCGGCAAAGCACAGTGGCCCCCACATGATTTCCAAAATCCCCAAGGCGAGATCTTTTAAATCGCTGTTGCGGCAGGCCAGGGCCCAGACCATTGTGCATGTGCAGCCACGACCGGCAGCCATTTGTCATGCGGGGCTGTTGGGTGACCTTTTGAACAGAGTTTGGATTTGGACAACCTCCAGATGAGACTATGCTATCCTAGTTAGCCTAGGCAGGTCGTTGGGACACAGCTATCACTTTTAAAATGCACACGGCAAACACAACCTTAAACAACCTCTGGGCCTTACAAACAAACATGGAAATGTTAGTGGCACTTGTTGCTAGCGATTCGTTGCGTAGCCACGAGGAGATGGTAGAAGCAGCACGGTAAGGCCGCTAAGGTTGAACTGAAAGAACGTTGGCCATCCGACGCGTCCGTCCTTTCAGACAAGCCCTGACATTTCAGGTCTAAAAATACAGGGGGGAATGTTTTAAGGGAATTTGTGGGAGAGTTATAAGCAGTAGAGGCTCATATAACCTCCAGAGACAAACATTGACATGGCAATGGTTAAAAATGAGTTACTATAAAAGTGTTCAAAGGGAGGATACAGTATGCTGCTCTATTTGGATTGCTCCAGATGAACTAGGCCTAAAACTGTAGGCTACATGGACTGGCGAACACCCTCAAAGTTATTTAGAAATTGTTTTGTGGAATAGCTATGGCTTTTAGTTTGATATTACATTTGTGTCATTGAAAACCAAATCGTGGATGTAAAATACATGTAGTTATATTTCTCCAAAACAACCACCATTCCCTAGGTTTCATTCAATTGAATGTAGGCCATGTGCTTTTTATTGATGTTGTTATTTGATAACTCCCTCAGGATCTATGTTGAAAGCTGTGTGGTATAAATCAAAACGTTTAGGCTTCTGAGGCTATTTTAAGACAGAGGTAGGTAACATTCGTTCAACAAACCTGTATTGGAAAGTTCACTGTTGCAAATTCCACATGGCCGACCTTGTGCGCACACTCCTTGTGTGTTTATTATCATACGGCCTTCCAACTTCATCTACTGTTTCCTTCACAGGAACCATCATGTATTTTGGAGTCAGGAAGAGTAGAGAAGGCTGATTGGGGGGGGGGCAGCTGAGCAAACAAAGGGAGCGAGAGAGGGGGGAAAAGCCTTAAATTCTTTCTGAGTGTGCCCCGTAATTTGAGCAAACCTATTAATCTCGGACGACTGGCTCCTTTTTCGCCCTCAGGGTGTTGAGTTTCGGTGACAGATGAAAAGGAATGAGCTGGCACGGCTGGAATTCGAAGCAGAGAGCTGAGCGCCAGCCAGCGTTGCAGATGAGCTGGCACCAACGTAACAGAAAGCCCGGGTCAGGTACGAACCGTCTGCTCCCCTCCCTCCCTAGACATCAAACGAATCAACATCGATCCGCACAAAATGGAACCTGACAAATCGGCTGCGGCCAAGTCTGTGTAGGTCTACTGTGAAATAGCTACAGTGCACATTGGGTGAATCACTGCATCAGTCATTTTATTACATGAGCCTAAAGTGCTCGCCACAACATTGGGGGGGAAAGAGAGAACATACAAAATAAGTGCAAATATTTTTTAGCAATGTAGGCCTAGCCTACTCATTATCAGTGAGTGGTTTCCATTTACTGACCAATAAAATGTAATTCTACAAAAACAACAGTGGGCTAATGTTTGATTTATGTTGAATTTGCTAAGTCTCTTAAAAATGACATGAATTGAAAGTACAGCTACAACGTGTGCCATGTAGGGCTATATCTAGGCCCATTTCCTTCCAAAATAGAGCTTGCTAGCTTGTAGTCTATAAAACCTAGAAATTAGTTTACCTGTGGTTAATTCAGCCATCCCTATGGGGAAAGAATATGGTTTTGGGATAAACGCAGAAAATAAAGGGCTGAGGTTATCGCAGGCTTTAAATATCTTATACGTTTTGTTCTATGAGATAATATCAGTGATTTAACTTGACCTTTATGAAAAGAATGTATAACATAAAAAATTAAAATAAATCTCCTAAACCTGTGTTTACAACAGACCTTATTTTTGACGTTTATCCAAAAACTCTCCAAAAACTCCATTCATTTTCCTATTGACTGTGTCCAACAAACCATGGCGGAGCTAGTGCCTATAAAAGAACGGCATTACCATTGCTCTCTATACCAACCTTGGACCGTGTTGTCGTCAAACTGGGTCAGTAAAGGGTTAAGTCTGGATTTGGCCGCTCCCCTGAATGGTGGGTGAATGCGAGGCGAGGCCGCAGAAAAACACAAGCCTTCCATTCATCTCGTCACCGTGTGATCAACCTTGAACAGTGGAAGGCGTGTTATTGCACCGGAGGTCCCGAGCAGGCAGCAGCAGAGACGAGAGGGGGACAGGGGGGGGGGCGGACGGTGACTCAGGAATTCCACTGAGGCGTGCACATGACCAAGCACCTCTTTTATGCCCTCTTTTGTGGAGGATGATATTCTGGAGGACTACAATGCAGCCATTGACTCAATGGGGTTCTGATGGCGAACCATGTCAAACGCCCATGTGTGTTTTGTTCATGTGTGCACTGTAGCCTATAGAGGGGATGATTATATATTCATTTTCAGATAGTTGCCAATAAACAATTGATCCAGAGGGGAAATGAACAAAAATCATCATCTACAAAATAATGCATTGTTTGTTGTTTATGCTGTTGGGTTACTAGGGAGATATCTAGGTTATCACCGAATGAAATATGTATGCAGTCAACATTGGCTGTGGCTTGCAGATGAATAAGAGATTATCTCCAAAGCTGGTTAACCCGTTTCGAATGGAAGAATCCCTCTCACACACAGTGCACACTACATGTTTGCTTCTACAGTAGCCTCAACGAATGTAGTCAAACTATTACTCTGGATCACATGCATACTTCTTGACAAGCATGCAGCGTTGAGTTGTGGGAAAAAGCCAATACCTCCAATCAAAGCTCACATGTACTGAGCTCACAAGTAGTCACATGACGTAATCATTCATGACTTCACATCCTTACTATGTTTTGTTTTGTATTAGGGCGTGGATGCAATGTGTCAAAGGCAATGGCCCTGGGGGCGAAGTGACAAGAGAATAGATCTGAAAGAGATTTAACTGAATATTGTGTAGATCTTATTGATCAACATGACTTCCGTACATTCTAGCTCCATCGCTAGCCTAACTACCTATGAACATGAAACGAAACAACTCCCTCCATTTAGGCTGACTTACCAAGAGATAATGCACGGCTGTTTCAATTGTGCAGAATCACTCTAAAATCAACATCCCCAATAAACAGTGATGTTTAGCTTAATAAACAGTGATGTTTAGCTTTAGCTTAATGAACTGATTAAATTAACATTTAAGTCCTTTTGGGTTAACTGTACATATAGTATGACATACTAAGAATACTTTTGTTTTTACCAGCATAGGAGACACGCGGTAGATTTGACTAACTTAGTGGTCATTAAATGTACAATAGCCTCATTACTGCTGTAAGCAAAGTAAATCACGAGTATTAAAACCATCTGAGGAATTTTTTATGCTGGCATATATTCAACTGTATGTTTACTGCTGTATAGAAAATCTCCCCTCACTTCTTTTCCTCCCTCCCTACTCCCTCGCTTTGCTCTCACCCCCCCCCCCCCCAATCCTCCCTGGGTCCCATTTTGTTCTTGTCAAAGGTATTGCATCACTGCCCATGAGTGATTCATAATCGGGACATGACTCTCTCTCCCTATGGCTTCACTCATTACTAATTGCAGGGAAATAAGCAAACCAGACACTAGTTATTATTACAAGGTCAGAAATTGTATTTGGCAAGTTTTTTTTAAACAAGTGCATACAAGTACAGCTAGAAGCAATTCAGTTTGCCAAGTGCTCGTAGAGTCATATTAGTTAGTCACATTCTATGTTTAACAGGGACTGCCACCAGAACTAAAAGTACATCGAAAAAAAGGGGGAGGAGGAAAGTAGTCTGTTATGATGAGTACATACCTTTATCTTCAAAAAATATATAGAAACACAATGTATTGAAAAACAAAAACAAAATAATCAAAAAAAAATTATACAGCCATGTTTACGAAGCATACAACTTCCCTTGTGTCCAATATGTACACGTCCATCAGTTTCTTTTGGATGGTATGCATGGTACGAGGATTTATATTCAGTTGTAATGGTGTACATGTTGGTTTTTGTTTGTTGTTGTGGTAGTTAAAAAAAAAAAAACGCGGGTAAAATCAAGGGTCTCTCTCCTTTTTTACTTTCACGTCCCCTGCCAAGATGGTGGCTATTTCGCCCTGCATGAAGGCCCATGGTACGTTGGAGCCCACCAGTGGGCATTTCTCCCCGCTGGGGCAGTACACCTCTCCCGTGGCCCCCTGCTGTTTGATACTCTCCCGGGAGCAGGGGAAGCAGAACTTGTGCGAGGGCACTGACGGGCACTGGACAAAGTGTGTGTCCTCCAGTCTCTCGTGGCACAGGGTGCAGCACAGTGGCACGCTGCCTGGCACCGACGAGTCTGGAATGCTCTGCGGCGGTGCCCCGTGAGGGTCCATGCCCTGCGAGTGGGCCGTGGCCACCACCTCCCTCTGGGTCAGCCGCCGCTGGCCTGCAGAGGACGGGGACAGTGGGCTCCCGCTGTTGCGCCGGCCCGCTGCCGTGGTGGAGTGCACCTGGTTGGCGTCCTTGGGCGAGCCAGTGTTGCCGGCATTGTCAGCGGCGAGGATGAGTGCTGCCATGGGCGACTGGCCGTTCTGTGCCGTGGCCGCCTCCGGTGGGGTGGAGCGACTGTGGGGGGAGATGGTGGAGGGTGGAGCGGCAGAGAAGCCTGGCAGGGATGCCGGCGGCATCTTGAGGACCTCTGAGGGCGACGGCAACCAAGGCTGGCCCTCGCCGCCATTCATCTTGGGGGCGGAGCCCTCGCCGTCGGGCTCGGGGGAGGCTTTCCTCTTCATGCTCCGCGGGTGCTTCCCTCGGTCTGTTGGAGAAGAAGGAGGAGGGGTGGGGGGGTAGAGAGAGGAGTTAAGGGTTAACAAACATTCCAACCACCACAGCAGCAGCAAATGTGCATGCACTGTAAATGAAATGAAACATTCCTCTCAAAGTTTTATGTTATTTCATATGTAAAACAAAATGTGCAGAGGAAAAACAAGTTGTCTAGTCGGTAGCCTGCTGGGGATCTGACTAGAGGAAATGTAAACATGCATAAACAACCATTCAACAGAAAACCCACGTCAACACAGTGGCAAAGTAGCTGACTAAGAACACTGCCAGTTCCTGTTTTAGTCTTCCAAATGAACGCATTCCTGTGTGAAAAAAAAAATACAATCCTACCTGGTTTTGAAGAAGTTGCACTTGTCTCATATCCCATGACGCGCTGCATCGCCGCATGGTCTTTCTTGAACCTGCTGTCGAATGTGTGGAGAGCCATCAAATCCCTCACTGTTTTGCCCTTGCCCATCCACTCCTCTGCCCGCTTGTGGCTCTCAGACATGTCCGACATGCTATCCGGTCTATGCTTGTCTTTCATATCCTCCCCGCGCTTGCCGTGGTCGCCTTGACCAGGAACATTCAACGCGCCCGGCATACCCATTTGAGCGGGCCGACCATTGAGTGTGTGTACTGGACCCATGTTTCCGTTTACTAAAGGCACCAGATTGGGAGGAACCGTGCTAGTCCTGCGAGGGTTGGGGCTCTGGCGGTTCAGCTCCGGTGGGTCGTCAGGTTTTGGAAATCCATTTGGCACAGGGATGCCGTTAACTTGCCTCCCCGGTTGGTACTCCGGTCCCAACCTTGGCGGTCGGTCAGAGAGGGGATAGCGATCCAGAGGCTGAGGCGGACGCGAGCCGGGGTCTCCAGCTGAATGGTTGTGGGACTGAATTTCCTTCCCTGAGTGCTGAGGTTTGCCTGGCCCCGGAGATCTCCCGTCCTGGAATCCATGAGCCCTCTTCAGCTGTCGGGCAGTCTCAATTACAAACTCAATCCGGTCGGCTCCCTCGTAGTTGACACATCCCCTGCAAACGGGTTCGGTAAAATCCCAGATCATCGCCCATGGCATGCGGGGCAAGTCACACAAATAGCATGACTGCCTCCTCGAAGCAGCTACAGCCGCGGACGACATAGTTTTCGTGAAAAGTGGATACCAAATTCTCCAAATCTCCCTGGGTTTCGTTTTATTCTGTAGAAAAAAGGAATCGCGAATAATTTTGTATTTTCCCTCTAGCCAAGCAGCCTTAAAACAGCCAAGTTACACTGAGAAGTTCATTGCAGTTGTGTACTTTACTACGGCGCGCCTCTATCTATCTCGCACTACAACTCACAGCTCGAACTCAATGTAGGGCGGTGACGTCACCGACGACACACCACTAGTGCCTCCAGCAGCTCCAATTCTATTTACTTGATTCTTCGACAGCCCCTCCAGCGCATGCTCACCCTTTTTTCCCTCTCTCTATCCGTAGGCCTTACCACTTGTGCAAGGAGTTAAACTGCCAGCAAGCCCTAAAGAGAAACTGGTTAGATGCAGTTGAGCCCTGCTGCTAAAAGTAGTTATTTAATGTCAACGTAAATTGTATCAGATGTTGATGATAGGCTTCTGATTACTGAGAATCAACATCCAAAGATTTCAAAGCAACAATTATTGCGGCTCCTAAATTGTCTCACGAATATATAATGCCTTTGCATGCAACTCAACAAGTGGCGTCACCTATCTTGCGCCTTTAGTTAGCCTATGCATGCTCTCCGGGGCTGGCACTAGAGCCCTATTTAGTAAATCCTCATTCCAGTCACACTGCCAGCACAACGTCACGAGACAGATAGCTTTCACCCAACCATACAATTCGACGCTGTGTTACTATGGCAGATTTTACCCCCCTTCCTTCGTCCTTTTAAAATGGGATAGCCTCTTTCCAATCCATAGTTTACGAGTTCAGCTTTGCACTCTCGACTTGTTTAGACATAAAAATAGATTATAATAGTTGCATGATGAAAACTAACGTCGAAATGTTTATCATTTTAGAAATATTCGTGATTAACTGTGTTTGGGCTACTTTGTCAATCGCTTGCTACACACGCCCCTTATTCTAAGCAACAATGTATCACATAACGAGGTAATTGATACCTTGTTGCAGTCATACTATGACGTGGCGCGTGCATGCAACATTGTTGCAATTCGACATTTGAGAATATAGCGCCTAACCACCGTGTGATAGCGATGTTCTTCATCGTTATCACAAAGAGCGACTGTGAATTTCCTCATCGTCCAAATATTGGATGAAGTTCAGCATGACTAACTCACACCAATCAACGCCTCGTGATTCAGTAAACTCGACAACTCACAGCCTGTCTGACTGGCGAACACGGAAACCCCCAGATCAAAGTCACAAACCGAGACATCGTTTGCACTTTTTTCAATTACAGCTCCTTCAATTCTTAAGTCTAGAGGCTATTCGTGTGGATAGTTCATTTACTTTGATAATAATTCCACATAGCCTAAATGTCACTCCGGTCTGGTCTTGTTAGACTGCGAGGAAGGTCAACAAAATAGCCTTAGGCCTACTCTCGTGTTGCTATTGCATGAACTGTGTTTGTAGCCTATATAGCTCACTGTAAGATTTGGCAAAAAACGATGTCTTTATTGCCAACCGACCGAGGAGTTTTCCGTAATTTACTTTCTCTCTTTGTTAGGGTTAGCCACAAAATTGTAGAGTGTGAGGCAATACCGCCTATGAGACCTGCGGATACAAAGCAGTTTTTTGTTTTCAAGCATGTAGCCTACTTTATGATGACGTTCCAAACAGGAAGTGGTTTTTAGTCACGTACTCGCTTCTTAACTCGCCCATCCGTGGAAAAACAAACTACCCATCCTGGCTCGCTGCCAAAGATCACAGACATGCGGGGTAGGACGAGCGAGTCACAGCAAGCTAAAGCCAAATACCAAAGGAAATGGTTTCTGAAAGAAAGCATGCCCTTTGTTAAATAGACAGTCGACTAAATGTGATGAATAGTTTCATTTTTGGCTACACCTATTTGTTTCTAATAGGCTAGACATGGAAAATGGCAGCTATTCATTGTATAGTGGGCTCCTGAGTGGTGCAGCGGTCTAGGCTACCTAGACTTTTTCAATCCAAAATGATTAACTGGAATTAATCAATAAACACAAAAGCTGACAGAGACTGTGAGTACATTTTTAATTAGGCCTACAGTTGCATATGACAGAACTACATGATGCATACCTGCATAAAGTAAGCTCAGCCCTGTGAGTTTTATTGTCCAATCATGTTACTTTCTCTGTGTATAGGAAACCCCACTGTGCAACTGACTAAATATACCCTTTCCCTTCCCTTGAAAATATAATTAATATGAACACGGCCAGACATTTTTCCCAGGATAAAAAACTAAAACATGTCACCTGATTAGAAAAACACTGGTCCCATCATAGCCCATATTAAATCATTTTACAACAGATTAATCATACCATATAAGGTCCAGAATTTTAGCTGGTTAGGTGGGTTACCAGATCAGGAAAAACTACAGACCCCAGAATTTTGGGGACTCCGGGACCCGTGGTGCCCCCTCTACTCTGTAATACTACTAGCCACTTAGCAATTTTATGAAGTTGGCTTTAGCTATCCCAGTGGTGGAAAAAGTACCCAATTGTCATACTTGAGTAAAAGTAAAGATACTTTAATAGAAAATGACTCAAGTAAAAGTGGTAGTCATCCAGTAAAATATTACTTGGGTAAAAGTTTAAAAGTATTTGTTTTTAAATATACTTAAGTATCAAAAGTAAATGTTATTGCTAAAATATACTTAAGTATCAAAAGTAAAAGTATAAATCATTTCAAATTCCTTATATAAAGCAAATGAGACGGCACCAATTTCTTGTTTTTAAAATGTATGGAAAGCCAGGGGCACACTCCAACACTCAGACATAATTTACAAATGAAGTAGATCAGAGGCAGTAGAGATGACCAGGGATGTTCTCTTGATAAGTGTGTGAATTGGACCATTTTAAGCATTCAAAATGTAATGTGTACTTTTGAATGTCAGGGAATATGAATGGAGTAAAAAGTACATTATTTTCTTTAGGAATGTAGTGAAGTAGAAGTAAAAGTTGTCAAAAATATAAATATTTATAGATACCCCAAAAAACGACTTAAGTATTACTTTAAAGTATTTTTACTTAAGTACTTTACACCACTGAGCTATCCCAAATAGGTTCCCAATCTCCAGGCTATCAATCAATTTAACAGTAGCTATCTTGTCTAACTATCTTAGCTGGCATAACTGCTTGCATGTTTGATAAGCAAGCAATAACTAAATGTTGAATAATACTCACATTCCTTAAAATGTTTTACCCAGATTTTAGCAGAGATGCAGAGACGAATATTTAGTTTCTTTAAAAAAGAAGGATACTAACAGCTCAAGAGGTATGCTTCGATATGCAGAAAAATAGACACATTTGGACATCAAATTAAGCATAATGATTATGGCTATAGATTGCAGGGGAAAGCTGTTTCAGGTGTTTGAAAAATGCGAAATTATCAAATTTACGGATAGCCCTTCTCCGGACCATACCCTAGCCATCCTCATGTACTTTATGCCATCTCAGATTTTTGGGGTGCATGATGCCCCTGAATGTAAACAAACTAGTTGTGGAATGATGACTGGCCAACAGGAGAGCAGTGAACCACTGACAATGACTCAGCATTAACAGTAGCAACACAGTCATCTCTTACTCAATGGTTTGTATGACTGTATCACGTCGGTGTGGATCTGCATCGACCAGACAGCTGACTTGATGTAGCCGTGGCCCATCTTGTCTCGTCCTTCTCTCTTGGCTGCAACACTGTGACATGCCCTGTCTCGCTCGCCCAGTCAGCTGTGTGGAGAGAGAGAGAAAGAGAGAGAGAGACACGAGGGGGACACGTAGGCTACTGTAGGTGCACCAGTGAACAATGTGTCCTATTTCTCTGCAGCCTGAGGCAGAAGAGGCAAATGAGCACTGAGCAGTAATAGCAGTGTGGGCTATTTGCATCCAGGACAATGTGCCCATGTGAACGGTGTATAAGCAAATCCCAAGCGAAGCCTGGGAGAGATACTGTAGTTATTAAAATAGAAAGGAAAAGTTTTGACCCAAAATAAGAATGTACTTGGAGGTCAGATAGGTTGGATGTGGTGAAGTTTGCATTGTGATTTGTACGTTTGAGTATGTATTTAATAATGGAGCACACACACACACAATGCGAGTGTGCACATGCGCACGTGTGTGTGTGTGTATCTAGACTCTAACAAAATACATACTCAAGCTAACACAATATTGTGTTTCGTCATCATGGCTGCCATTCAGCTTAGACATTTCCCCACTACCATGCCAAGACATCTACAGAGCAGCCAGGTAACCCACGTTTCAATTAAGACTCTTTAGTAAGCTGGTTAATTAGAGTTGGAACATCTCTTACGCTGGTGGCCTTGTCTTGAGCTGGGCCGGCGTGAAGAAAAAACAATCCCCCTTATGCGGTGCGATTACAGTTTACACACACATACACAAAGTCAATCACAGACACAAACACAAAGTAACAGACGCATGCACACACACACACACACATGCATAACAATCCACTTGAGCATCAATTGTGGCTTGTCACGAAGGTTGGAAGACCTTAAGACCTGCTGATCTGCTGATGGGATGGGGAGGGAGGGGGGGATGAAGGAGGGGGGTCAGGGCACTCTGGTGGCTTATGTGGCACGCTGGTATCGCTCAGCGTCCCCAGGTGCTCCGACTTGGTGGCAGCTTGAACAGCGGCTCACACACAAACACAGAGGACTACATGTCACGCAATCAGAGGTTGCCACAGTGTCTTGACATGAGCCTGCTATTGTTACTTTTAATCTTTCTTCTTAATGGTTCGAGGAAGAGAGTGGCAAGAGTGGTTAAAGAGAAATTAGGGTAACTTAAAGCTACCCTTCTAATATTTGATTATTAACTAATATCTTACCTTATGTCTTTTTTATGTGTTGTTTTTGGCAACATCTCAGGATCATTATGACATATGATACTGAGACATTATTCATCGGTTGCACATCCGTCACTTGCATCGTTGCCATTCTTATCAACGTTTTACAGATGCCGCAGCATATTAATGTCTGACTAATGGTTAGTGATGTCTTTCTGAATGGGGGCTAATGACTGTTCCGTCAATGTTACACTATAGTGGCTTGGAAATACGATGACATTGCTAAAGTAGACAAATAATTAGTAGAAAACAACTTTGCCATCATTATGATGTCGTCAAGTTGACTTGTTCGTTAGAAATAGATAGCAATGCTAACATTAGCTGGCTAAAATGTCGGTGCTCTCCTCTGTCTGAGTTAGCCAAAGTTATACAGTATCTAAAGTAAATCTGCCAACGTCACAATGATGACAAAAGCTTGTCCTACGAAGTCTTTGCCTCCTTTTGAAATGTCATGGGGTTTCCAAGCCACAGTGTTGTACTTTAGATGAAATCTTCATCAGCATTCAATGAGACTGCATTGAGTAGAATACTCAGCTGGGCATCAATCCTAAATCTAACGTTCAAATCAATATTGTGATGAAACGTGCAACCCATGAATAAGAGTGTCATATGACAAGTCCTACCGTGCATTATGACCACGTTATAAATGCATTATACCTGTTGGCTTAAAGTCAAGTGTCAGTTCTTTCAAGTCAGCCATTCCTTGCCTGCATAACTCTCGGCCCCTTGAAAAGTTTCCCAGTTGGTTGGAGTTAGTCAGATGTGATATTTGCAGACATGGCCTCATGGCGAGGAAGAGGGTCAAGGAGTCAGTTTATTCAGCTTAGCCGTTTCACATGGGAGGAAGTCTGCTCGATGGGAAAGAAACCCAGGAAAAGCAGACTGGAGAAGGTGACATTGAGGTCACACTGTAGCACTGTGTCCAGCTTTTTTCAGATGGACTCCTGGCCATTCGCAAAAGTATCCAATGATGGCAAAAACAAATAAAGACGATAACTGAACCACATGACTCCATGCATTTGCTTGCCAAAGTTAGGGAGGGAGGATATGTTTGATTCAAAAAATAATGAATCTTATCAATTTGCCCTTGACCAGGAATGTTTACGGTTCGGCAAACCCCCCTTATGACTCAGTCAATGGACTTTTGTTCCTCTGTAATCTGTCAGTAGACAGACTCAGTAACTAGGTGGTTGTATGCGCAAGCCTTCCAGTATGTGACTGAGGCAAATTAACAGCATGGAAGTCGTTTAATAATTGAACAAATGCCTTTGTAGTGGCTTCTCTTTGATGTGTTTAAGCCTTTCAATTTTTAAACAGTACTTTTCGTGAATTAAGCATTACTGTACACAGCACACGTACTTTGAAGTTATGAGCGCATGCTGCTGCATGTAGCTTTCGAGAGCAAAAAGAAAACAAATTGCCTTTTACTTTTGCCTCTGTCGGGAAGCAACTGACAGAGTTCCAGATAAATAGTTTCCAGTTTGGCTCCCAATGCTTATAAATGATTAGCTTTATAGTACCAAAGGGAATTTCCTTTCCGAGGTATTTGATTTAATGTGTGCATTTAATTGACATGCATTCTAAATCAAATTTGTAGTATTTTTGTCAGAGGACGTCTTCGGTAGTTGCCAAGAAAGTGTAGGCTTACAGTGGCGCCTAACCTCCCATTTAGGGGAATTCATCTTGTGGGCTGAGGTTGTTGCCACATGGCCCTATTCCTACGTTATTAACTGAAAACCATTAGCTAGTTATAGACCTAATGGACTAATGGACTTATTTTAGAGTGGGGTCGATGACATTGTGTTGTTACTAAGCTTGGAGCACTGACCTAGCACTATTGGCTATTTTGCTTAGTCACAGTTGGTTCTGACAGACACAAAAGCAACATGCTGTGTAAACTCATCCGAAAAAAATTATTTAAAAAAAGATGTACAAAAGATGACTTATTCCCGATTCCCTGAAATCACACTTTAGTTTATCGTCATCAACATTTGACTTTAAATGTGGCGCAATGGAAGAAACAACAAATCCTCATCATAATACATCCATGTTTTTATTGTCAGTGCAGGAAGGAAAGGGTTACTATGGAGATCACTCCTATCAGGATATTCTAAGTAATGAACCATTTCCTGTTTACAGACGTGTTTTTTTCTCTCTCGTCTTAATCATCTGAGCTTGACACAATCTAAGCCCTTGCCTTACATAGAAAACATATCCCACATTTAAAGCCCTCTTCACTGCTCCCCGAAATAGCACTTAAAGCTAGGTTACAGTGTGCACACGGACGTGAATAAATAGTGTGGTCTACGCTTCAGACAACTGCCCACAGCTCGCTGAGTGTGCATGCACTAAATCGCCAAATCACTTCCTGCTTTGCTGCAATGAATCCACTCTCTGACCCTGACAGCCTGTTATGGTTCGAACGGCTGAGGCATATGCCACTTAAAGAGATAGCTTCTTGGACGGCGCAGAAGGAAAATGTACTACCCTATTGATTGTCCACAATGCTTCTCTGGCAGATCAATAAGCAGAGGTAACAAATGCTGATTGAAAAAAGAACAATACATTGGGTGCTGCAGCATTGACTTTGCAGCTTTCTTAAAGCGGCGACAGTCTCGAGAAGCGGCATTGACTTCAGTGCTTTGATCTTTGATGCAGTGTTGCAGTATGGAGTGATGCAATATCCTGACAATGTCACAGCACGAGCACTTTATTGTTACGGAAGGGGTGTGATGTTTAAGCATCACTTTCACAAAGCAGGGTTTGCATTCAAGTCAACGCTTGGAAACTGCATAGGCATTTGGTGCAGATCTAGTCCTCTAGTCCTTACAAGTGCAGTTAGTCAGACTACAGAGAAAGATGCCATTTTGGGCGCTCAGGCTTACCCTCAATATAGCGACTGACGACACTGTTTATAAAATGGAAGGCCAACTCAAATAAAATGGCGCGTTTGGAGAGAGAGGGGAAAAACACTTTTGGACGGTGTGCATCTGGAAACGGAGGAGAGGCGGTGATGTCACAGGGGCAAAGTGAGGAGACAAGAGAAAAACAAGGCTTTCTTTTTCTCCTCTCTTGCTCGCTCGCTCTCTCTCCCTCGCTCCCTCCCTCACTCCACCCTAATCCTCTTTGCAGGCCTGGAGGGAAAAGGTGGCGGGCTGCCAAGGCAAAGGCTGCTGGGAAAACGCAGAGGCTGCCAAGCGGGGTCCTGTCGCCGGCGTTAGAAGCACACATCTTTGTTCTCTGAGACCTGGTGTTCTGCCAAGGGCCTCATTTCAGCCAGGCATTATGGTTGCCCTGGATCGAAGCCAAACTACTGAGAGCTTACTCCCTTCTCCCTCCCTCCCTTTTTTCTCTATACCATCACTCTCTCTCTCTTTTTCCATTCCTCCCACTCTCTCTATCACACACATACACACACACACAAACACCCATCGCTAGGCTCTTATTCATCCCTGGATCCCTCAACTAGGGCTTCCTGCCAAACATTCATCAGTTGCCATGGCAGCAGGAGAGAGAGAGGGAGAGGAGTGGAACATCAGAACGAATAATAATGAGTCACTCCTGGAGCCAGATGTGCCACATCTGCAAAGCCACCACACTAAGGGGGAGGGAGTTTGGGGAGGATGGGCGGAGAGGACTAGCAGTTAAGCAGGATGGGTGAGAGAAGGAACGGGGGACGTGGGGCATTTAATAAAATAATAGTCTGCATTCACTAATATACTGTAAGGGAACATTTAGAAAAATAGCAAACAACCGAGCCTATGATCGCATGCTCTTCACAAGCATGTGGGGAAATTGCTGGAATCTCCCCCGCAATTTCTCTAGTGTGGGAAAATATGAAGAGCAAAATCGCAAAGCAGTTGAGGACACACATTCCTAAGAGGATAGAAGAGTGAAATCATATGATATGCAAACTGAGAAGCTACACTAGTGGACACCAGCAAAATAAGGCTTTCATTTATGTGAAAAAGAAGATCCAAAGATCATGCTAGCCAACGTTCCTCAACTCGACAGTACCTCAACCAAAACAAATCAATATTAGGCCATTACACATTTCTCCTGATGGAGAAAGGCGAGCAAAACCCAAAACAGACCATGTTGTGCATTGGTGCAAAATACCATAGAGTTTTGCTTATCTTTGAGTAGCAGCATCTGCAACATACTTATTGCACGTAGGCTATCCCTACTCTGATGCAACTCTGTGTCTTGGGGTATTTTCTGCCACGCTCTGCAAGTTTCCCCTCGATTCACTCTTTCCGATATCCACATGCATCTTCGGGGAGAGAATGGGAAACTCATCAACAAAGTGCTGCTTAAATTTCATGGATTATTTTACGGTCTGGGCCGTTACGGGAGAAAACATTTTTGTTCCTGTTTTCCCTGTTTTTCCTCTTCGCCAGTTAGTTCGCCAGGGTGCTAAGCCAGCTATTCTCCATTCAGGTACGTAACACAGGGCTGCCAGAAATAACATCAACGTCGCACAGCAAAGTTCACCATGATGTAACTAAGCCCTGAAGCAAGAAACTACAAATAATGACAGCTTACGTAATGTCCAGACAGACAGTGTTTTCAGGCCACTACAAGGCAGCAAGCCCATTACAGGGGAGTTTCTGACTTTAAAAGATAATAGGGCAAAACTTTAACAGTCTGAAGTGTCAGGTTGAAGTGGATGACAGGAGATGAAGATGTATTTTTTCCTGACACTCAAGCTTTTTTCAGTGTCTCACAGAGGAACAAGGCAGATTCTAGGGGATGGTGCTGGGCTGGCCATTGCCCCTTCCAAAGGTACATTTTGCCCACCCACTCAGAAATGACACAACATGATGATTAAGGAATGGTAGGACCATGTGATGCAACATGTTGATCATGTGACCAACTGTGTCACGGTTACCTTTTTAACCACCTAGCAAGTTGAGAGTTGAGCAGCAAGAGGGTCCAGTATCCTAGAGTATACTAGCAGGTTTAAAAAACAGGTTGTCTACCCAACAGAAGACAGTGTTAGCCCACTAAGCTAAATCCTTGCTCGGGGAGGTAACACTTAAGTCTTTACCCATCACGCAAGTGTACTTCAGAGAACCATCTCTGCTACATATTTATCCTAAATGGTAATAGATTCTCTGCTAGACTGTGTTAGGTCACTAAGCTTACTCTGGGAGCTAACACACAACCTCCGCTACTTATATATCCTAACCGGTAATAGATTCATTGCTAGCAGAGCCCATATGTGCACGTCAATCTATTTCTGCCTGGTCTGGATGAGAGACTCGTAAAAAAACAAAAAACAAGCACGTCTCGCTAGTCCTTGTGTCAAGGAAACGGTTTTACGACATCTAGCACATGAATCAAACCGTCATCTGAGCAACATTTTCAGACATTTTCCAACTTCCCCTCTGTTTTTGTCATCCGGCCTCAGCCGCTATATTCCTCGAGAGGCCTCGCCATGCGGTCACTGCCGCACTAAAACTATCAATCCCCTTCAAACCGCCAACGGCAGCGGAGAAGCTATTTATCTGAGCTATGAAATTGCTTATTCCAGTTACTAATAAGCACGCACCCATTAAGAAAATTACTGTAAAAACTGTTAAATCCCCTTGGATTGATGAGGAATTGAAAAATTGTATGGTTGAGAGGATGAGTATGGCAAATAAGTCTGGCAGCCCAACTGATTGGCAAACGTGCTGCAAATTAAGAAATCATGTGAATAAGCTAAATAAAAATAAACTATACTATGAAACAAAGATAAATGATATAAAGAATTGTCGTAAAAAGCTTTGGAGCACCTTAAATTACATTTTGGGGGAACAAGCCAACTCGGCTCCATCATTCATTGAATCAGATGGCTCATTTATCACAAAACCCACTGATATTGCCAACTACTTTAACCTCTACACCAGGCCTGGGCAACTCCAGTCCTAAGGGGCCTGATTGGTGTCACACTTTTGCCCCAGCCCCAGCTAACACACCTGACTCCAATAATCAACTAATCAGGATCTTCAATATAGACATATCTGATATGGGCAGAAAGCTTACATTCTTGTTAATATAACTGCGCTGTCCAATTTACTGTAGCTATTACAGTGAAATAATACCATGCTATTGTTTGAGGAGAATGCACAGTTATTAACTTGAACATTTATTAATAAACCAATTCGGCACATTTGGGCAGACTTGATACAACATTTTGAACAGAAATGCGATGGTTCATTGGATCAGTATTAAACTTTGCACATACACTGCTGCCATCTAGTGGACAAAATCTAAATTGTCCCTAAACTGGAATAATACATTGTGGCCTTTCTCTTGCATTTCAAACATGATTCAAATATTTTTTTTTTAAACACATTTTTTTTTAAATGATCTTTTACCAGATCTAATGTGTTATATTCTCCTACATTAATTTCAAATTTCCACAAACTTCAAAGTGTTTCCTTTCAAATGGTATTAAGAATATGCATACATGCTTGCTTCAGGTCCTGAGATACAGGCAGTTAGATTTGGGTATGTCGTTTAAGGCGAAAATTGAAAAAAAGGGTCCGATCCTTAAGAGGTTATTAATTACTTTTTCATTGGCAAGATAAAAAAAAACTTAGGGATGACATGCCAGCAACAAACGCTGACACTACACATCCAAGCATATCTGACCAGATTATGAAATACTTTTGAATTCCGTAAAGTCAGTGTGGAAGAGGTGACAAAATTATTGTTGTCTATCAACAATGACAAGCCACTGGGGGCTGACAATCTGGATAGAAAATTACTGAGGATAATAGCAGACGATATTGCCACATCAATTTAAGCCTACTAGAAAGTGTGTGCCCTCAGGCCTGGAGGGAAGCTAAAGTAATTCCACTACCCAAGAATAGTTAAGCCCCCTTTTTTTAACGAGGCAAGTCAGTTAAGAACAAATTCTTAATTACAATGACAGCCTACCCCGGCCAAACCCGGACGATGCTGGGCCAATTGTGCGCCGCCCTATGGGACTCCCAATCACAGCCGGATGTGATGCAGCTTGGAATGGAACCAGGTACTACAGTAATGCCTCTTGCACTGAGATGCAGTGTCTCAGACCACTGCACCACTTGGGTGTAAAGCCATAACACGTACGTTTTCCAGCAGTAGATTATGATAGATCATGTCAAAAGCTGCACTGAAGTCTAACAAGACAGCCCCCACAATCATTTTTTCATAAATTTCTCTCAGCCAATCATCAGTCATTTGTGTAAGTGCCGTGCTTGTTGAGTGTCCTTCCCTACATGCGTGCTGAAAGTCTGTTGTCAATTTGTTTACTGGGAAATAGCATTGTATCTGGTCAAACACAGTTTTTTCCAGAAGTTTACTAAGGGTTGGTAACAGGCTGATTGGTCGGCTATTTGAGTGGCACAGCAGTCTAAGGCACTGCATCTCAGTGCAAGAGGTGTCACTACAGTCAAGGGTTTGAATCGAGGCTGTATCACATACGGCCGTGATTGGGAGTCCCATAGGGTGGTGCACAATTTGCCCAGTGTCGTCCGGGTTTGGCTGGTGTAGGCCGTCATTGTAAATAAGAATTTGTTCTTGACTGACTTGCCTAATTGAATGAAGGTTCAAATATATATTTTTAAACCCTGCTATAATGGGGATAAAGAGTTTCTTGTCTAACAGAACACAGAGGGTGTTCTTTAATGGAAGCCTCGCAAACATAATTCAGGTAAAAGCAGGAATTCCCCAGGGTAGTTGTTTAGGCCCCTTGCTTTTTTCAATCTTTACTAACGACATGCCGCTGGCTTTGAGTAAGGCCAGTGTGTCTATGTATGCGGATGACTCAACACTATACACGCCAGCTACTACAGCAACTGAAATGACTGCAACACTTAACAAAGAGCTGCAGTTGGTTTCAGAATGGGTAGCAAGGAATAAGTTAGTCCTAAATATTTCCAAAACTAAAATATTTTTATTTGGGACAAATCATTTGGGACAAATCAACTACATCTCATAATGAATAATGTGGAAATTGAGCACGTTGCGGTGGCTAAACTGCTTGAAGTAACCCTGGAGTGTAAACTGTCATGGTCAAAACATATTGATTCAACAGTAGCTAAGATGGGGAGAAGTCTGTCCATAATAAAGTGATGCTCTGCCTTCTTAACAACACTATCAACAAGGCAGGTCCTGCAGGCCCTAGTTTTGTCGCACTGTTCAGTCGTGTGGTCAGGTGCCACAAAGAGGGACTTGGGAAAATTGCAGTTGGCTCAGAACAGGGCAGCACGGCTAGCCCTTAAAAGTACACAGAGAGCTAACATTAATGACATGCATGTCAATCTCTCATGGCTCAAAGTGGAAGAGAGATTGACTTCCATATTACTTGTTTTTGTAAGAGGTGTTGACAAGCTGAAGGTACCGAGCAGTCTGTTTAAAATGCTAGCACACAGCTCGGACACCCGTGCAAACCCTACAAGACATGCCACCAGAGGTCTCTTCACAGTCCCCAAGTCCAGAACAGATTATGGGAGGCGCACAGTACTACATAGAGCCATGATTACATGGAACTGTATTCCACACCAGGTAACTGATGCAAGCAGTAGAATAAGATTTAAAAAGCAGGTAAAAAACACCTTATGGAACAGCGGGGACAGTGAAGTAACACAAACATGGGCACAGACATATGCATACACACACATGATAACATATGCACTATACACAGACGTACACATGGATTTTGTGTTGTAGATATGTGGTAGTGGAGTATGGGCCTGAGGGCACACACTTAGTGTGTTGTGAATTCTGTAATGAATGTATTGTAATGTTTTTAAAATTGTATAACTGCCTTAATTTTTCCGGATCCCAGGAAGAGTAGCTGCTGCCTTGGCCTCTCTTTCTCACTCTCTCTGGATAATTTACATATGAACTTTATACCTGTGTTGTTTTATGTTCGCTCCTCCTCCTGTAATCTGTTTTATAGCATTGTTCCCATTCCACTTTCCTTCCCTATTTTGAGCCACTGCCTAAACCTTTCGACACCCCCTGTGTCCTGACTTGTCCTGAAGAGGTCATAGATACAATTGGTAATTGTCCAGAGTTGTATTCATTAGTGAACACCGTAGCAAGTCCTTCACAGTTTTGGTCTGTTTGCTTCTGGTTTTTCATAGAGAATACAACCCCTTTTATAGCCACGAGGGCCGAATACTAGCTTGAGATTTGTGCAAATATACAATTTGTAAGTACACATATCTCCCTATAGCAGCAATGCATAGTTTACACAAATGTTGGATTTACGTCTGTGCTGCTCAAGCTGAGATTCGGACCAACGAGCGCATTGATCTCCAAACAAACATTTCATAGTGTGACAGTGTCGCTTAGCAACAATGCATCAGTCCCAATTAATTTGCTTTCGGTTCATAGCCTCGGGTCTAGACTATAGCAAGGCTGGAGAGTGTCAGTGCACATTCAAACTGTTCTCTGCAAAGTGCTTAATAATAGGCCATTCCTATAGTCTATTCTATAGCATTTAGGTTCAGCTACAGCATTAACCGCTTTGGGCTAGAATGTATGTAGTACATCTAAAAGCTCTGTGCCATAACCTGCAGACGTAATGCCCCACCGCGACTGCCTTGAATGACACACACTAACAAACAGCTCACACACTGACACACAACTAATCTACACTAACACACAACTTACACACACTAATAAACAACTAATGTAAGCCTTACACACTCATTCAAGGCTTACGTGAGCGTGTGTATGAGTTGTGTGTTTGTGTGTGTAAGCCTTGAATGTGTGTGAGTAGTGTGTGTGTTAGTATGTCGTGTCCCAGAGGTGAGGCAGGGCACTTGGCAGACTGTATTCTCTGAGCTAAGACGAGCTGAGTGGGCTAGAGAACATCAGTGGCTTTAGCCAATCTGTTGGGCTGTCTCCCCAGCCACAACCCACCTGTCGACACCCCTCCTCTCCTCCTCTCTGTCTCTACACCTCTCTAACTCCATTCTCCCTCTCTCACACCCACCAAAGCCATTTCTCTCTCCCTTTTCTTCCTCTTAATTGTTCTGGTTTCTCTCTAGCTCTGTATTGTTTTTCATCTCTTTCTGTGACAACAGAGCACAACACAGCCCTGGGCGGCGGGGCAGAGTACACTAGGTGCCCTTGGCAAGACAGATAAACCGGTGTTATATGATTACGTGGCGCAGCGTTATTGTGCAACCCATGACTCACACTCAGCTTTAATTGCAGTGCCGCTCGCTTGTGCATGTTTTAGTGTGGGCGGAAAGAGAGACAGACAAGAGGGAGAGGGTTAGCACTTTTGCAGGTCAGCATTCAGGGGGGGGGGGGGGGGTGTACAGGCGGTAAAGCCAGGGGGGTGGAGGCTACCGGGACTCGGAGCATGGACCGACCGCAGTGGCGTGTTTTTTTTTACTACTCGTTTACACATGAGTGACGCACATTTTGATGATAAGCGAAACATTCGGCCAACAGGACCGATAACGGCAAATCCTGCACTGATCAAAGACCATGCTGCACTGACAAATACACAAAATCATCTACATGATTGTTTTGTATTATGTAAATTGCATGATATCATTACAGAAAGGCCTTGAGTTTCACAACAAGTAAGAGTTCAGCAAGTAAGCCTATGAGTAACACTCCTCCTGACTGCAAAGCCGATTGCACTCGGCTAGACTTGGCAAGGCAGTCACAGCGAGAGGTCGGCTTATCCTCTCTTCGCCCGGGGCAGCCATTTTGGAAATTAATTTGGAAAGGAATCACATCTCAGGCGACCCTGAGAGACCGAAGCGGGGTGTAAAGCCATTTGTGTGGGTACGAGGGGCTGGGCTGGACTGGATGACCTTGTGGTTCGACACTCACACACACACTCAGCTTTCCTTCATTTTCAGTCGGACTATTGGAGAACAACTTGGCGGGAAGCCTGTGCATGTGTGTCTGTGTGTCTATGTGTGAGAGAGAGAGTTTTGAGTGGCTTCAGCTCCCTGCCAATTCCTATTTGTGCCAAGCCAACCTGCTCCTATGTTAGAAAGGATGGGGAGCCAAGTCCAAACATGAATTTGTCATTCTTTGGAGGTCAAACAGAGATGAATCATTTTCAAGGCAGGCGGAGAAATGGTCGATTGATATACAGTATAATCCTCCCACTCACACGTTTACAGTATATACCTTTATATATTATATATTATATTATATATTTAATTATTTTTCAATATATTGGGAATAGTGACCAATATATTGGGAATAGTGACCTTTTGCAAGACACTGAGTGAATTTCAAGGACACATTATAATGTTGAGGTGTTAAACATAAAATACATAGATAATGTTGAGGTGTTATACATAAATATACATGCTCAAGTAATTGTCTATCAATAGTTAACTAAGTAAGCAATGAGGTTTTTATTCTTAGAAACAAGAAGCAGTGTAGTCATATTGTTTTTTAAGACTTTTCCAGGTGGAAAAGAAATGGCTACTTTCTTTTCATATTTTTTGCATTGATAAAAAAGACAATTAAAACGAATTTCTGAAGTTGACGTGTACTTAAGCCTGACGAGTTCATCATTTTCCGGATTGTTTGGTCTGTCACCTTTTTGCGGCAACCTCAGTGACACGTACGATAAGGTGTTGTCAAATAAACTGCACTCTGATTGGCTCACCCAACTCCCAGGTTGGATTACATCACCACAAAGCACTGTTTTCACCTTCATGCCAAAATCAGTACTCATGGGTAACGCCCCACCGCGACTGTTTCTGTGTCACAAGATTGCCCAATGTGCTGGATAAGGGAGTTACTGATCCATCAAACCATGTTCACCTCACTCTATCAAAGTTAGCCATTAACCCAATGTTAGGTGCAAAAGTAAACTATTAGAGGTTACAGGTAGTAAGAACATAATGATAGACACAAGTCTAAAGGTCTTAGATGATTCCAAGAACGGGGACTTACTCAGAAAAAGATGTGCTACACACACATAGAAACTATTCCTGGCCTGGGGTTGTCTAGCAGTCTAAGCCGCTGCCTCTGGAGCACATGTACAATGTACCACTGCCAGCATGGGTTTGAATCCATCACACTGCTCTTTCAGCACCCTTCTACATCTCACATTTATCTCTATCTATCCAATGAACATACAAAATACTTAAAAAATATATTTTCAAAATATAGCTGCGAGCAGCAATAAACGGGGTTCACAGGATAACAGAAAGGACACAAGATCAGTTGAATAACAAAGCAAGCACTCTAAAAAATCTATCCTGATGGAACTCATGGGTCCTTGAGGCAAATGTGTTCAGCATGAGGAAAGACACCTACATACAAAGTTCAAGTCTTTAGGTCAAACAGGGCGGCGGATATGAGGGTCTAAGTGAGACTGCTTATAACAGTGCCACCTATAGGCTAATCGGTGCCATTCTTTTTGACCAATTTACTCATGGCCTCTAGTTTCTGTGTGCCAAATTAGAAAAAAGTTATGCTTGAGTTATTTGACCATGTCAATAAAAGAGTTATCAAAGACATTCGCTGTGAACCCCTAAAAATAAACTATTCTGAAGTGCCATGTAAAAAACAAACCTGTAAACATGTAGCTAGGTTGCACTAGTCCAATGAATGTACGGAATAAACATTAGACCAAAAAGGTTATCCTTGGTGAGTTACCCTGCACAACTACCCTGTACAAAGTGACCAGTCAAAGTTCACAGCCCCTTGTGTGTGGTACTCTTTAGTAGGTCCTGACTAATTTCATAGTTAGAGGTCGTATCTGACGTGATTTAAACACCAATTATTGCCACCCGTGAACTTTTGGAGTGTCACAATGGGCAATTGGGCAATGTCGAGTTCAAGGGCGCTGTGCACCGGTCACATGCCTTCCGAAGTTACATTGCCCCATTGATGCTATAAGCCCACTAGTCCAAGGGCCAAGACTTTATCTCAACGAGACAAGGTATTTACGATGTGTAAACAGAAATACTATGGTGTGGCCTAGATGGTCCGAGTGAAATATCTAACACGCTCAGTAGGACATTTCACAATGGTTAACAATGCAATCGATAGAGTTATCTAACTGGTTGTTGTCACTTTGAAAGATTTGCTAAAGACCTTGGATTGTCTATCGATTTCTGCTATAATTCTCGTATACACATACACCTAACCTGGAAAACAGATGAATTTGAACATGACTTTGGTGCGGAAAATACCTTTTGTTTTGGAATTATTTTCTGTGCTTAGCATAGCACATGAATTCATGGCTGAAAAAAAGACAATAGGACGAGGCCCTTAAGGCTGAATAGCCTAATGGAGACCACAGTTGAAACAAAGCCAAGTGTTTATTGGTGGATTTCCGCCTACTGCCATTTTGACAGCAGGTAGCCAGCTGTTTTTCTGCTCATTGTTCTGTCCGAGCTCTCTGCATTTTTAACAATGGGGAACAATTCCAGGAAAAGGCAGGAGAAAAGAGGCCGTCTCTGCTCTTCCGCTGCCCTCCAAGGCCTTCGGTCTTCCCAACACTGATTTCTATCTGCTATATTCCCGACTTTGGATACACGGTGAAAAAATACACAAACATATAATGTACACGACAACAATGCCTCACCATTTCCTTGACAACCCTACATTATCTGGGAAATGATGTAGCCTAACCTTAAAGAGGTGTGTGTGTAAGCATGTGAGGCGTTTTGTGCATTCAGTGTATATGCAAAGGCCCTAAGTCTATCTAATGCCCCCCCCCCCCCCCCCCAAAAAATGAAACAAGGTAGAACTCCAAACTCAGGAGATGAAGATGTACTGATCCAACTCCAGGTTCTACACTTGAGCAGCATCATCATTCGGCTGCAGAACAGTTACCAGTTAGGTTTGCAAGCTTGATTGAAGCACTGATGAGTAGCTTCATGTAATGACAGTCAGCAAGACACAATGCAAGGCCTGATACTGCATTTTGGGTTATGAGAGTTCTGCAGCATTTCCACTCCACTAGAAGTGCCCATCGGCACTTGGCTAGGTCCCCAGTTGGCAGCGTCTCTGCAAGATTAGCAACTCTGCTAGCATATGCTGCCCCCCAGCTAGAGATGGGAAATGATGCAACGAGTTGAATAGGGCTACTCGTATAGCTAGCCTGATTTTTCCATCAAGAAAGGCAAAGCTGACTTTCTTTTTATAGACTAAAGGCATTGCAGAATATTGCTCCTGTTGTGAGCTTCACTTTGATATTTCAGTGCCACTCTGTGGGTGAGAGTTTAGATGTTTCCTCTCAGAGCAAAGACCTTCCCTTTTCGAGCGCTGTGAAATTGTAATGGGTTTAGTGGTCTGTTGTGTGTGTGAAGGTTCTGCCTTTTGACCTGAATCAGCAGCTAGCTCCTTTTTCTAGGAAAAAGGGAAGAGGAAAATATGTAAATGTAATATATATATTTTTTCATTCGCAGGAGGAAGAAAAAAAAGGGCACCCAATCAATTATAATTTTTTAAACAATATAGGCAGTCATACTCTCTCTAAGGAGGGCTTATATACAGTGCGGGTTGTTGATGGTTTGTGACCTTTTGAGGCCCATGTTACACAGTATAAAAGGGTAGTCATAGATGTCATGTACCATGGCTTGGCATGAAATGGACCCGCATGACCCTAATTGCATCAACTCAACTGTCAGTCATGGTTAATTTCTGGCAATCAAACTCACACGCATGCACGGGCACGCGCACGCACACGCACACGCACACACACACACACACACACACACACACACACACACACACACACACACACACACACACACACACACACACACACACACACACACACACACACACACACACACACACACACTTCCCTTTTGATAAAAGGCAGAAAACCCCCAACCCCCACAATGCAGGCTTGTGACATCAGTTGTGACCCAACACAAACCTCCCTACCTTTGTTATCTCTCAAAACATTGAATAGAAAATAGAAAAGGAAAAACACACACACACACTAGTGTATGAATGGCAGCCCCCCAAAATAGCACTAAATCAACACCATGTGCTGAGGACAATAGAGAGAGAATGGGGGTGGGGACCCAGGCTAGCCACAGGGTGAGTGTGTGTGAGTGTACGTGTATGTCTGTATGTGTATGTGCTTGTTTGTGTGTGTGAATTCATGTGTGTAGCAGTGTGTGTGTAGTGAGTGAGGGTGGTTTACAGAACGATGAGACTCAGACAGCCCCTGCTTACTCAGCAACTCCTGTGCCAGGGCTTATTTCAATCGCTCTTTTTTTAAATGAATTGCGTCGCGCCGGCCCCACTGAATAGCCCTGAGGTGCGTCAGACCCTTCACAGCTGACTGGCCTGATATATGCCTGACAGGAAAGCAGGAAGCTTGGCGTGAGAGAGAAAGAGAGTGGGGGGAGGAGGGGGGAGGGAGGAGAGTAGGCCTTGAGGCCAGAGAGAGAAAGAGCTGGCAAGAACGAAAAAAACATTGTTTCTTCCCTCAACCCCATGCAGAAGAAGGAGGGGAAAAACCTGCTGTGTGTCGTGATTGTTTACAAGTCGCCCAGGTCAAAGGTCAAATCATGGCAGCCATCTTTGTCCCTGCTGCTACTTTGAGTTGTTGTTGTTTTTGTCGTCCTGGAAGCACAACCAGATGTCACCTCAATGTCCTTTTGATTCACTTCACCCTTCTCTCCTTTCCTTTTCCTTCCCTCAATTTTTATTTTTATTTCCCCTTCTTTCGTTCTTTCCCCTCTTCCGTCACAGCGGGAGAACAGACAGGGTTGACCCAGATCTCCAATTGTGTATGTGATGGCACACAGGGATGAAGGGAGGGAGGTAAAGGGGGATGAGGGGGAAAAGAGGCAGAGAAAGGACTTAAAAGGACTCAGGATAGAGTGGTTTTGCTTTGTGAGTAATGCAGCACTCCAGTGGATGAGATTTATCTGGAACAGCGCACATGAATAAATACTATGGTATAAATACTATAGTATTCAGTGTAGTATTTTAGCTGACTTTACTGTAGTATTTACTGTAGTATACTATAGTATTTACAGTTAACTACAGTATAAATACTGTACTAAAAGAAAACTGTAGTGTATATATTATAGTAATTAATGTAGTGTTTTTGCGGATTGTAGTACACTGTAGCATTTACAGTAGTGTTTTTGCTAACTGTAGTATACTTTTGCGGACATTACTGTAGTATTTACTATAGTGTTTTTGTTTTATTATCTTTGACATAGAAGTGGAGGCTTTCTCATCGAGGAAACCTACTGGAGAAATACTAAAAGAGACAATTGTTTATAACCTGTAGGTAGGTAGGACTGGGGTCTAAACAGATAGTTTAGCTCTTAACATAGCTTCTGCTCGTTTCTATAACCTGTAGGGAACACAATATATGGTCTATACTTGGCATGTAGGTTTCTCACTTATGTATATGGGGGAGGGGAATGGGGATGGAATATGCTAATTAAATACTGTATTATTTACCATAATTACAAAATGTAGTTATGACTAGTGTTTTGGTGGACATTACTGTAGTATTTACTACAGTGTTTATTTGTGGATAATACTGTGGTATTTACTATAGTATTCTACAGTATACATTAACATTCTATAGTATGTACTAGACATGATTGAGTACTACTAGTATAGCATTCTACAGTATACTACAGAATTCTATAGTAAGTGGTCAAAAGACCAATCGGTGACAAAAGATCAGACTTTGGCGACATGTGTAAACGCAGCACTATTGTCTGAGTGAGTGAAACATAAATAAATTCTACAAGGAGGACGAGGAGGTGGCACAAATTTCAGAAATAGACCAAGTTTTGGTAAATGGCTCCTATATACATCAAGTCCATAATTATTGGCACCCTTGAGAAAGATGAGCAAAAAAAACTATACAATAAAAAGGACTAATACTGAGCTATATTGCATGTTGAAAGAATTGGAAAATGATATTATTGTATACTAATACAATTGCTCAGAGAAAGAGATTTTGTTTAACAAGTAATAAAACATTTAAAAGATAAGGGTCAAAATTATTGGCACCCCTGTTTTCAGTACTTCAGCACACCAGTGGTGTGTTCAAAAACATATTTTTGGCAATGCACACCAGTGCAGAAAAGTACCTCATACCTACGGAAAAATATGGTGGTGGATCTTTGATGTTATTGAGCTATTTTGCTTCCACTGGTCCTGGGGCCCTTGTTAAGGTCAACGGCATCATGAACTTTACCAAGTACCAGTATTTGAATAGTTTCTGAAGAATGCAATTAACACGAGCCATAGTCAAGGCTCTAAAGTGCAAAAAAAAATATTTTGCTGTGCGACCAAGAGTTTTATTTTGAGAGCAGAGCCGTCTTTCGTATTAGTATCGACACATGCCTCAACGACAGACTTAGCAGACATTCTATCTGCGTGGTGTTTTAGGAAACGCATGTTACATCTGCGGCCGTTATAGGAAAGATTTACCAGTATATCCAAACATGTGGGGGCACAAAAAGAAAGGAAAAGGGATAGCTTCTTCTGGAGATCAACGATCATTGCAATGAATGAATGACAGATCTCTTGCATTTTGTCATCACAAACCTGACGTTTTTAAAGAGACATTGTACAATTCATTGTAATGCATCTCAATAGGAAAATTGTGCTTTTACACAATGTAAAATCTAATATTCCACAAATTACTTTCTAATTTCAATGACAGGTATTCATATCAACATTTCATCTTTTATAATAAACAAATGTCTTCACAGTGTTACATATTAGTTTCTAGGGCACGACATGTGCTTCAAAAGTAGCTGGAATTCATATAGGCTGTATCTCAATCAATTTGCCAAAATTTCACGTGGTGGTCCTAACTTTTTAAAATTGGGAGCATCAGTGCTACCAATGGAAATGTTTCATTTAGAGCCTTGGCCATAGTTCACTTCGCTCTACGGCTTATACAGTAGCAGGGGGTGAAACGTCTATTGTGGAGAGACGGATAGACTTTCTCTTGAATGTAATGAGCTTCTTCACCTCGTTATCTTGAGGCCTATGCAAAAAAAAGTATAGCTCAAGTTCACTGACTTCTCACAATGTTAAAGCTCTATTCTCATCCTCCCAGACGGCCTCATTCACTCGTATCTACATCAACTGTTCTAGGACCAGCTTAACCCCTTTCGTATTTAACCACCTCCTTTCACTCTTATCTATGAACTGTTCTAGGACCAGGCTTAACTTCCTTTCACATGTTCAACCACCTTCACACCATTGTCTGAAAAAATCTATTTTATTCTTGACATTCACATTGTTCTCGTATTTTTGTTTTTAGGTCAGTTTTCCTCAATCTCAACCACCTTGTTCTGTCCTCTCCTGTCCTCTCTTCCACTCCCTTCATCCCTCTCTCTCTTCAGTGTTTAACATTGAGGCATCTCCCATGATCAGGTGAAATGGATCTCTCCACCTATCTATCGCCCTGTTCTTGCTGAAGCAACCGGATCTCGCTGAGAGAAGCTGACCCACAACTTCACAGGGGATCGGGTGGCGGCCATGTTGAATTGGCTGAATGAGTGCGACGGTGTCCGTTTACCGTCTTCCCCAATAGGACAGCACAATGGGGAGAGACAGGCGAGAGGCCCTTGCACAGCGAGGTAGACAGACAGGGCATTGAAGGGATGGGGATGGGTCATTCTATGGTGAAGGTGTACCAGCTAACACTAGCTTAGCATTGCATGGCGCTAACTCCAGACTGACAATGAATGGAGTTTTGTGTTTGCGTTTGTTGTGTTGTTCACTTATTCTGGGACTGCAGGTTTGATGGCTAACCCTTGTACTAACAGAGGGAATTTAAAGTAGAATAATAAGGTCCCTTTTCGAATCGATATGCTTATTTGCCAGGTTGGGGCTAGGAGTGAATATGTTAGCATTGATAGCATCCACAACAGTGGCATCATTAGTCCTGGGCTTCCAAGGATTCAGCCACGGATGATTTTGGTCCAGCCCTGGATGTTACTTTTTATTTTATTTTAGTCTGATATGAGTTTTCATGTCCCTGAAAACAGGTTACTCTGCTTTCTGTCGACTCTGCGGAGAGTGCCTCTGGAGAGATTTCACAATGCACTGGATGCTCACGTCCCTTAACCCCTCCCCACCCTTACAACACCGATTAGATGTCAATTTCATCACTAAGCAAAACTCCTGTAACTCAGTCAGTCTACAGCATAGCACAGAGCAAATTTGGATATTCTGAATATCTTCAGAAAGATAAGCAAAAAAGCGATCTGTTTGAGCAAGTTGAGCACGAGCAGGCAGCAGTGAATGAGGTGGAGAGGGCAGAACAGCCATAAAGTCAAAGTGCAGCAGCAGCAGCAGATTTAGCCACAGGTTTGTGCAGGGTTGGTGGTAGCTAACTAGCTAGCTAGTCTCGCTCGGCATAAGGTTTAGCTAATGCTAATAAGCTAGCATTATCACTCAGCATCCTTAAGCTATTGGATGTTGGTCAGAGTTATTTAACAGTATATTTAGTGAATGGACAAGGTAAGGATGTTGATATAAGTCATGAGGTAAAGTGTTTATTTCCAGCCAGTGTATTTGATGGGTTTCGTTTCTGTATCTAGCTTTGCTAGCTACCGAAGAGATGAGAAAACATTTTTATGACTGAAGCGCATATCTTCTGACAGTGTCACAGTGCCCCCCTGTGGACTGAAGCAGAACTTTACTACAAATTGATAAATAACCCTGTTTAAAATGGGCAATGTTGAGGTGACCAAATTAAATGAATCATCGAAGGCTTATAACCTATTCCATTCTCCTGCTAAACATGCTAGGCTATGTAACTATTTGTAAAAAAAAACTTTTAAAAACTGCCCTTTATTAAATTTATGAAATTATTTTATTGAGCTTTAATTTTTATTATCCATTTCATTCACTTAGCTACTTACTTTTTCTATTGTTGTCCTGGATGGCAGTCGAGCTCCCTGCCATCCAGGACCTCTATACCAGGTGGTGTCAGAGGAAGGCCCTAAAAATTGTCAAAGACTCCTGCCACCCAAGTCATAGACTGTTCTCTCCGCTACAGAACGGCAAGAAGCACCGGTGTGCCAAGTCTGGGACCAAAAGGCTCCTAAACAGCTCCTGAATGAAATTTTTGTACTGGAACTATGCACACTCACTAGATTCTTCAAAGTAGCCACCATTTGCCTTGATGACAGCTTAGCACACTCTTGGAATTCTCTCAACCAGCTTAATGAGTAATTATTTTCCAACAGTCTTGAAGGAGTTCCCACATATGCTGAGCACTTGTTGGCTGCTTTTCCTTCACTCTGTGGTCCAACTCATCTCAATTGGGTTGAGGTCGGGTGATTGTGGAGGCCAGGTCATCTGATGCAGCACTCTCCTTCTTGGTCAAATAGCCCTTACACAGCCTGGAGGTGTGTTTTGGGCCATTGTCCTGTTGAAAAACGAATGATAGTCCCACTAAGCGCAAACCAGATGGGATGGCGTATCGCTGCAGAATGCTGTGGTAGCCGTGCTGGTTAAGTGTGCCTTGAGTTCTAAATAAATCACAGACAGTGTCACCATCACACCTCCTCCTCCATGCTTCACGGTGGGAACCACTCATGCATCCATTTACCTACTCTGCGTCTCACAAAGACACAGCGGTTGGAACCAAAAGTCTTACATTTGGACATCGGACCAAAGGACAGATTTCCACCCGTCTAATGTCCATTGCTTGTGTTTCTTATTATTAACAAGTCTTTCTTAACAAGTCTTTCTTTCTTATTAACAAGTCTCATCTTATTATTGTTGTCCTTTAGTAGTGGTTTCTTTACAGCTATTCGATCATGAAGGCCTGATTCACACAGTCTCCTCTGAATAGTTGATGTTGAGATGTGTCTGTTACTTGAACTCTGTGAAGCATTTATTTGGGCCGCAATATGAGGTGCAGTTAACTCTAATGAACTTATCCTCTGCAGCAGAGGTAACTCTGGGTCTTCCTTTCCTGTGGCTGTCCTCATGTGAGCCAGTTTCATCATAGTGTTTGATGGTTTTTGCGACTGCACTTGAAGAAATGTTCTCTTTGCTTGTTTGAGCTGTTCTTGCCATAATATGGACTTGGTATTTTACCAAATAGGGATATCTTCTGTATACCACCCCTACCACGTCACAACACAACTGATTGGCTCAAATGCATTAAGAAGGAAAGAAATTCCACAAATGAACATTTAACAAGGCACACCTGTTAATTTAAATGCATTCCAGGTGACTACCTCATGAAGCTGGTTGAGAGAATGCCATGATTGTGCAAAACTGTCATCAAGGCAAAGGGTGGTTACTTTGAAGAATCTGAAATATAAAATATATTTTGATTTGTTTTATACTTTTTTGGTTACTACATGATTCCATGAATAGGTGTCCAAACTTTTGACTGGTACTGCATTTCTAAACAATTCTACATTAATGTGGATGCTACCATGATTACAGATAATCCTGAATGAATCATGAATAATGATGAGTGAAAAAGTTACAGACACACAAATGTCTCACCCCAAAGACATGCTAACTCTTACCATTACAATAACAAGGGAGGTTAGCATTTTGGAGGGGGGGGGGTATGATATTTGAAATTAGGCAAACTATTAGAATTTTAGCAACCAGGAAATGGTGGAGTGATTTCTGCATATTGCAAGTTTAAAGCTGCTCTATGGATTCTAATTACTGCATAGTGTGTGTCTGTGTGTGTGTGTGTGTGTGCATGCGTGCGTGCGAGAGAGAGAGGGTCTTTGGGAACTGTAGGCTTGATTCTTAATCAGTTTGGCTCATTGGACAAGTCAGTCTATGTTTGAAGCTGTTGAGTGGTATGGATGTTTTTGGCAATATACTGCACCTGCTGTCTCTAACTCTGAATGCTCGGCTATGAAAAGCCAACTGACATTTACTCCTGAGGTGCTGACCTGTTGCAGCCTCTACAACCACTGTGATTATTATTATCTGACCCTGCTGGTCATCTATGAACATTTGAACATCTTGGCCTTGTAATCTTGGCCATTATAATCTCAACCCGGCACAGCCAGAAGAGGACTGGCCACCCCCCAGAGCCTGGTTTCTCTCTAGGTTTCTTCCTAGGCTCCTGCATTTCCAGGGAGTTTTTCCAAGCCACCGATATCGAAATCCATGCGAGTTAGAGTGTGCAATGTTCATGCTACCGTTTCTAGGCCTTTCCCCAGCTGGGGTGAGAAGTGGTGTTCCTAAATAGGGCTGCTCAGACATACAGTGGTCTGCCAGGATCAGCTGCCACTCAAATCCCAGCTGCTGATGACGAATAGCCCTGTGACAGACACTACTGTGCAGGGGCCTGGCTAGGAGCTTCCAGGTCATTCAGTCCTGCCCCCGTTACCTAGCACCTCGTCACCAATAGACTTTAATGGTGCAAGAAATTTAGGTGAATACCTGTGCGCTGAAATTATTTAGAGTGACATGGTGATGCGCTTGTCCGAACATCACTTCTTCGCTATTGGAAAATGGACTTGGAAAAAAATCCAAGACGACCAGCACCTCCCCACAGCCGCAGGAGACTGCCGGAACTCCAGTCTGTCGGAGGACCTCCTGCCGACAGCACGTTGCTTATCTCTCAGGCTGTGCTCCCCTAGCCATTGTCTTCCCAGACTTACCCACAAGGCCTGCGCACCGCACCTCTGGGGACCACTGCTGCTCAGAGATCCCTTGCCGAGTTAGCCTGGGGGGACGCCCAGTTACCGTGTGTTGCCACGAGGAGGCCCGGCAGGAGTCTTAGTGAAGGAGAGGCTGTGTACTGGCAAGGGAAGGCTTACGCGCAAAGCTGCTTCCTGGTTTACCACGAGGGCTAGCCAGCGCCAGCGAGCTGTACGCGAGAGGTTTGCAAGCAGGTGGGAAGTAGGCATGCTCAACTGCACTAGATGCAACACAGCACCCTGTGTGCTACACACACACAAACTAGGAGGAACATCTAAAATATTCACCCACTTCATATTTAATCTCCAGTTCCCAGAGAGAACCATAATATAAAGCTTGTGGATCAGGGGCGTTTCTATGATTTCAAGATATTAGTCCACAGCCAGTAGGGGGGTCTGAGGGCATCCTCCCCTGGCAAAAAAAGAAGGATGCATGAATTTGGCGCACTTTGAGATGAACATTGAGAGATTTGAACATTGAGAGATTAGATATTTTTCAGGTAACTTGCACCTTCCCACCTGCCACAGCAGACACTGCCAGTACGCAATTAGAGTAGCTACTGTGGGTGTCTACTCTGGAACACTCTACTCTGGAACACATATATCTATCAATCAAATGTATTTATAAAGCCCTTTTTACATCAGCCGATGTCACAAAGTGCTATGCAGAAACCCAGCCTAAAACCCCAAACAGCAAGCAATGCAGATGTAGAAGATCAGAGCGCCTGACAATCATGTAGTCCTTGAGGTGCAAGTGCTGTGGTTGTGGGTGCATCCAGGAAGTGTTTATATTTGTTTTTCATATGGAACATGGTGTTGTTGATGTTCAGCACAAAGTCTCCACTCCATATCTTACGATCTCTCTTGATGTCACACAAAAACAAGATTTTTACATTTTTGTGTACTTCCAGAAGAAGTTGTAGCCCTTTCCTTCCTTCCTGAGCAACCCTTCACCCAGGAGTGTGGTCTTACTGAGAGCAGTGATGTCGATGTTATATCGCTTCATCTCTGCTGCAATGAGTCTTTCGTTTGGGCATGTCAGCGGCATGGTTGGAGTCCAAGAGAGTCCTTATGTTCAATGTTGCAAGTCATAAGGCATATTTCGACATATTTAGTTTTATTTCATTTTTGATTGCTGAATGACATCAGGGATGTCCTCATTACGGATGCCTTGAGAGGAGCGGAGTGCTGGACAGATCCTCGGATGATCTTAACCAAGCTCAGAAACGTTCGCCCAGCTATCCGTCTCAAGATGTCCACCAAGAAAAGCCTGCACTGTGCTCGACTTCAGGAAACAGAGGCACGTGATAACCTACACCCTTAGAAAGAAGGGTTCCAAAAGGGTTAAACCTGGAACCAAAAGGATTCTTCAAAGGGTTTACCTATGGGGACAGCTGAAGAACCCTTTTAGGTTCTAGATAGCACCTTTTTGTTCTAAGAGTGTACGTCGCTCTCTAGCAGAAAAACTAGAGATTCAAATCAAAGTCTAATTAGAATTGTCACATGCTTCTTAAAGAATAGGTGTAGACTAACAGTGAAATGTTTTCTTACGAGCCCTTCCCAACAATGCAGAACACAATAAATAAAAAATACTACTAATAATAGGAAACAAATAGTAAAACGAAAAATAAACAATGAGCAATGAAAGCTTGGTTATATACAGTGCATTCGGAAACTATTCAGACCGCTTGACTTTTTCCACATTTTGTTATGTTACAGCCTTATTCTAAAATGTATTAAATCGTTTCCCCCCCTCATAAATCGACACACAATACACCATAATGACAAAGAAGAAACAGGTTTTTAGAAATGTTTGCAAATGTATAAAAAAAATAACTGAAATATCACATTTACCGAAGTATTCAGACCCTTTACTCAGTACTTTGTTGATACACCTGTGGCAGCGATTACAGCCTCGAGTCTTCTTGGGTATGACGCTACAAGCTTGGCATACCTGTATTTGGGGAGTTTCTCCCATTCTTCTCTGCAGATCCTCTCAAGCTCTGTCAGGTTGGATGGGGAGCGTCGCTGCACAGCTATTTTCAGGTCTCTCCAGAGATGTTCGATCAGGTTCAAGTCCGGCCTCTGGCTGGGCCACTCAAGGACATTCAGAGACTTGTCCCGAAGCCACTCCTGCGTTGTCTTGGCTTTGTGCTTAGGGTTGTTGTGCTGTTGGAAGGTGAACCTTCACCCCACTCTGAGGTCATGAGCACTCTGGAGTGGGTTTTCATCAAGGATCTCTCTGTACTTTGCTGTGTTCATCTTTCCTTCGATCCTGACTAGTCTCCCAGTCCCTGCCGCTGAAAAACATCCCCACAGCATGAAGCTGCCAACACCATGCTTCACCTTAGGGATGGTTCCAGGTTTCCCCCATACGTGATTCTTGGCATTCAGGACAAAGAGTTCCATCTTGGTTTCACCAGACCAGAGAATCTTATTTCTCATGGTCAGAGTCTCTTAGGTGCCTCTTGGCAAACTCCAACTGGGCTGTCATGTGCCTTTTGCTGAGGAGTGGCTTCCGTCTGGCGACTCTACCATAAAGGCCTGATTGGTCGAATGCTGCAGAGATGGTTGTCTTTCTGGAAGGTTCTCCCATCTCCACAGAGATACTCTGGAGCTCTGTCAGAGTGACCATTGGGTTCTTTGTCAACTCCTTGACCAAGGCCCTTCTCCCCCGATTGCTCCGTTTGGCAGAGCGGCCAGCTCTTGGAAGAGTCTTGGTGGTTCTAAACTGCTTCCATTTAAGAATGATTGAGGCCACTTCAATATTGCCGAAATTTGTTGGTACCCTTCTCCAGATCTGTGCCTTGACACAATCCTGTCTCGAAGCTCTAAGGACAATTCCTTCGATCTCATGGCTTGGTTATTCCTCTGACATGCACTGTCAACTGTGGGACCTTATATAGACAGGTCGGTGCCTTTCCAAATCATGTCCAATCAATTGAATTTACTACAGGTGGACTCCAATAAAGTTGTAGAAACATCTCAAGGATGGTCAATGGAAACAGGATGCACCTGAACTCAATTTTGAGTCTCATAGCAAAAGGTCTGAGTACTTATGTAAATAAGATATTTAAGTTGTATTTTTTATATATATTTGCAAAAAATTCTGAAAACCTGTTTTCACTTTGTCAGGATTGGGTATTGAGTGTAAATTTGATAGAAAAAATATATATTTAATCTATTTTAGAATAAGGCTGTAATGTAACAGAATGTGGAAAAGTAATGGGGTCTGAATACTTTCCGAATGCACTGTACATGAGGTACCAGTACCGAGTCGATGTGCGGGGGTACGAGAAAATCGAGGTAGATTTGTACATATAGGTGGGGTTTAAGTGACTCGGCAACAGGATAGATAATAGACCGTAGCAGCAGCGTATGTGCTGAGTGTGAATATGTGCCTGTGTGTACGTGTTGTGTGTGTGTGTGTGTGTGTGTGTGTGTGTGTGTGTGTGTGTGTGTGTGTGTGTGTGTGTGTGTGTGTGTGTGTGTGTGTGTGTGTGTGTGTGTGTGTGTGTGTGTGTGTGTGTGTGTGTGTGTGTGTGTGTGTGTGTGTTGGAGTGTCAGTGTATGTCTGACTGTGTGGGTAGAGTCCAGTGTGTGTGCATAGAGTCAATGCAGATAGTCTGTGTAGGTATTTGGTAACTATTTAGCTGTCTTATGGCTTGGGGGTTGAAGCTGTTGAGGAGCCTTTTGGTCAATGACTTAGCGCTCTGGTACCGTTTCTGTGCAGTAGCAGAGAGAACAGTCTATGACTTGGGTGGCTGGAGTCTTTGACAATTTTCAGGGATTTTCTCTGATACCCCCTGGTATACAGGTTCTGGATGGCAGGGAGTTCGGCCCCAGTGATGTACAGGGCTATACTCACTACCCTCTGTATCGCCTTTCGGTCAGATGCCGAGCAGTTGCCATAACAAGTAGGGATGTAGCCAGTCAAGATATTCTCAATGGTGCAGCTGTAGAACCTTTTGAGGATCTGAGGGCTCATGCCAAATGTTTTCAGCCTCCTGAGGGGAAGAGGCGTTGGTGTGTTTGGACCATTATAGGTCCTTAGTGATCTGGACACCGAGGACCTTGAAGCTCTTGACTTGCTCCACTATAGCCCCGTCAATGTGGATGGGGGCATGTTCGGCCCTCCTTTTCCTGTAGTCCACGATCATCTCCTTTTGTCTTGCTCACGTTGAAGGAGAGGTTGTTGTCCTGGCATTGAGATTCTCCTGATTGACGACAAATGGTCCTCCCTAAGCACATCACTCTATGAGTCAGCAGCCCGTGCCATCGGCTACTGAAGAAAGAAACATTACGACTGGTTCAATGAAAACGCCATGTACATCTCCACCCTACATGACAGCATACACAAGGCACAAAAAGCCACACTGCACAACCTCACTTCCGGGGCCCTCAAAAAGAAATGGGAGGGAGGCACTGAGTGCTCTTAGACATCTTCAAAATGAGTGGTGGATCACCAACGCACAAGAAATCCAGTCTCGTGCGGACAGAAATGACATTCACAACTTTTATGAATCCCTGAAGACCACGCACAGCCCAAGAAGTTGCTTTCTCTGTCCCCTCAGAAGCGCAGATGGGTCCACTCTCATAAAAGACTAAACTAAGATAGTCCAGAGGTGGGGTGAACACTTTGAAGCCCTCTTCAACCAGATGAACCCAGTTGACTTCTCAGTCCCGGATGAGCACCCAACCCTGCCCACCATCCAGAACCTTGATCTCCCACCTCTCCTGAGGTCTGCACCACCATCAGGTCCCTGAAGAACAACAAAACTCCTGGACTGGACTCCATCCTTGCTGAGATCCTAAAACGGGGGGGTATCTCTGTACCAGAGCAGTTCACCTGTTCATCTCTGAGATATGGAGACAAGAGAGCATCCGCCATCAATGGAGGGATGCAAACATTGTCACTATATACAATAACCATGGGAACAAATCCATCTGCGGCAACATATCCCTCCAGTTGCTGGCAAAGTCCTGCCGAAGGTCATACTCCGCAGACTCATCGTCCCCATCCCTGAAGACCTGCTACCAGATTCCCATTGCGGCTTCAGAAAGAACAGAAGCGCGGTGGACATGATCTTGTGGGAGTATGGGAGTATCACTTTAATTTGAGATCGCTGTACCTGACCATTCTATGTTGTCTGACATTTCTGGCCGGGGTTCAATCTTGTTCGAATGTTTGTAATGATATATCTGAAGGCCAGACTGATGTACGTATCAAGCGAAGACCCAGAAACCTACCTGGTCATTTCCTTTCATCCAATATGTGTTGTAATGTTCTGCTGGAGCTTATTGATCAACTTGAAATACACCAGAAAACTCAAGATGGTATTGACTCCTGGTATGACAGATTCTGTGATGTGCTATATAGTGAATTGGATGACTGTGTCAAGGCTAAATTTGTAAATGCTTCCAGAAAAAATTAAGGGCCAAAAGTGGGTAAACCCTTCTGGAATAAGGAACTAGATGTGTTATATTCACAGATGAGGTTGTCTGGAAAAAAAAGTTTCTAAAAATAGGAAATAGAAAAGTTGTAAGGAAGACCTAAGAAATTAATTTAAAGCATATTAACATACATTTGATAAAAGACTACGGTGTACAAACCGTAGATTTAGTTGTGGGCAAGCATTACAACTGGAGCAGCTTCAGACCAACAACCCACAACCGTTTTGGGGTGAGATAAACAAGTTGGGCCCCAAAAAGGTAAAGCAAATTCCCGTGGAAATTGTATTGGAAAATGGAGAACTTCGTTATTGAACTGATATTGTTTTTGGGGAAATGGGAAAGAGATTTTGCACTTTTATTTTCAGGCGTTAACAGCCCTTCTATGTTTGATGATAATTTTTTTAAGAAACATGTTCTCGTAAAGATGAGTTGGAGGAGGAAATGCAACAGAAGTCATACTCCCCTAACCAGTATCTGAATGTCAGTCTTACCCTAGAAGAGGTCAGCACGGTGGTCGAGGGTGCTAAACCAAAGAAATCTACAGGAATGAATGATTTATCTAATGAAGTTTTGAAGCCACTTAAATTGTTCCAAATACTATTTGAACTCTTCAAGGCTTGTTTTGATAATCTTTATGGAACATAACCATAATCAAGCCTAACCCCAAATCCTCCAAAGAATGACCCTAAAATCCCATTGAACTATAGAGGGATAAGTCTCACTAGCAATTGTATTCTTGTATTCTAAATAACAGGCTCTCCCACTATCTAGAACTGTCTGGTCAGCTTGCTGATGAACAGAATGGCTTTAGTAAAAGCCAGAGCGTGTATAGACCATATACACTATATAGACAAAAGTATGTGTACACCCCTTCAAATGAGTGGTTTCGGCTATTTCAGCCAAATCCGTTGCTGACAGGTGTATAAAATCAAGCACACAGCAATGCAATCTCCATAGACAAACATTGGCAGTAGAATGGCTCAGGGACTTTCAACTTGACACCGTCATTGGATGCCACCTGTCCAACAAGTCAGTTCGTAAAATTTCTGCCCTGCTAGAGCTTCCCCGGTCAACTGTAAGTGCTGTTAATGTGAAGTGAAAACCTCTAGGAGCAAAAACAGCTTGGCTGCAAAGCCACACAAGCTCACAGAATGGGACCGCCGAGTGCTGAAGCGCGTTGTGCGTAAAAATCATCTGTCCTTGGTTGCAACACTCACTACTGAGTTCCAAACTGCATGTCCGAGCAGCCACACACAAGTGGTGTAAAGACTCTGGAGCAGTGGAAGCGCGCTGAATTACATGGATGAATCTGGATTTGGCGGATGCCAGGAAAACGCTACCTGCCCGAATGCATAGTGCCAACTGTAAAGTTTGGTGGACGAGGAATAATGGTCTGGGGCATGTCATGTTTCGGGCTAGGCCTCAGTTCCAGTGAAGGGAAATCTTAACGCTACAGCATACAATTATATCCTAGACGATTCTGTGCTTCCAACTTTGTGGCAACAGTTTGGGGAAAGCCCTTTCCTGTTTCAGCATGACAATGTCCTCGTGCACAAAGCGAGGTCCATGCAGAAATGATTTGTAGAGATCGGTGTGGAAGAACTTAACCGGCTTGCACAGAGCCCTGATCTCAACACCTTTGGGATGAATTGGAGCGCCGACTGCAAACCAGGCCTAATTGCCCAACATCAGTGCCCGACCTCAATAATGCTCTCGGGGCTGAATGCTCTTGGGGCTGAATGGAAGCAAGTCCCTGCAGCCATGTTCCAACATTTAGTGGAAAGCCTTCCCAGAAGAGTGGAGGCTGTTATAGCAGAAAAGGGGGGACCAACTCTATATTAATGCCCATGATTTTTGAATGAGATGTTCAATGAGAAGATGTCCACATACTTTTGGTCATGTAGTGTATCATTACGAAATGGGTGATGGACATCCACAAATTAATACAAACCATACGAAACGTATTTCGGATTTACTTACAGAATCGTACGAAATGCTCTGAGACCAGGTCCGTGTGTCACAACAGCCGTGTCACAACAAGGCCATGGAAACAGAGAGTGGAGTGACCCTGGACTTCAGATTGGACGGGAACCTCTTCAACATTAAGAGGATCCAAGCTGCCACAAAGCTCAAATCTGAACGCATAATTGAGCTCCAGGACACCGATGATTGCCCTGAAGCGCTACAAGCCAACCTCACAGCGGCTGTGAGAGCATATAGCAGAATGTCTGCTAACATCCCAAAAACAGAGGTCCCATGTCAGGTGGTCAACTGAAACAGCCGCGTTCTCCATCTCAGACTCATCACTTGCCATTGTACCACACTTTAAATGTCTTGGAAGCATCCTCTCGGAAGACTGCAACATCGACCAGGATATCCAGAATCGGGTCAAACAGACCTCATCCTCCTTTGGACGGCTGAGGTAGAGGGTTTTTAACAACAGCAACCTGAACCTACACACTTAAGTTGCTGTCCACCAGGCAGTGTGTGTATCTACACTCCTTTATGGATGTGAAACATCCAGTCTACAGCCGACACTTTAAACCACTGGAGTCCTTTCACATAAAATGCCTCCAACACATTTTGAAAAGGACCTGGCAGGACCGTGTTCCGCACTCCGATATCCTGCAGACAACCAACAGCCGGAGCATTGAGGCGTCCATCACACGCCAGCTTAGATGGCGTGAATGGCAGAGAATCGACTGCCGCGGAAGATGCTGTACTGACAGCTACAACTGGGCCGTCGCTCTGCAGATGGGCAGAAAAAGTGTCTTAAGGACCAACTGAAGACACCAGTAAAGAAATGTGGGATGAGCCCTGCCTCCTTCGAAACTGTTGCTGAGGACCGTTCCACCTGGTGCAGTGGTCCGAGAAAAAAAGACTCATGAACATGCTGCACTGGCCTCAACGGGACAGGCCTTTGCGGGCTCTGTCCGTGGCAGACAGTGCGCATCCCGCATCGGATTACACAGTCATCACCTGACCGTACTGCTGCTCCAGTTTCAATTGTTCTGCCTGCAGCTATGGAACCCTGACCTGTTCACCGGACGTGCTACCTGTCTCAGACCTGCTGTTTTCAACTCTCTAGAGACAGCAGGAGTGGTAGAGATACTCTGAATGATCGGCTATGAAAAGCCAACTGACATTTACTCCTGAGGTGCTGACCTGTTGCACCCTCGACAACCACTGTGATTATTATGAACATTTGAACATCTTGGCCATGTTCTGTTATAATCTCCACCCGGCACAGCCAGAAGAGGACTGGCCACCCCTCATAGCCTGGTTCCTCTCTAGGTTTCTTCCTAGGTTCCTACCTTTCTAGGGAGTTTTTCCTAGCCACCGTGCTTCTACACCTGCATTGCTTGCTGTTTGGGGGTTTAGACTGGGTTTCTGTACAGCACTTTGTGACATCAGCTGATGTAAGAAGGGCTTTATTAATACATTTGATTGATTGATTGATCAGCGAACACACAAGCAGTAGAGGAATTCATCATCGGATACGATGAACTACTTTAAGCAAGTAAGTGTGTGTGTGTGTGTGTGCGTGTGTGTTGATGGGTGTTTACTTTTCATTTAAACCTTGTGGTTTGGTGTCTCGACCGGCTGAATAGAGGCAGATATTTCCTCGTTTCTCACACACACAGACACACAAACACACATACATACACAGAAGCATGTGCACGCAAACTAACAAATGCACACACACACACACACAAATACACACACACACACACACACACTGCAAAGTCTTTGTGAGGAAACAAGTCAGAATTTCACACCCACGGCTCAGACAGCTCGTCAGCCCAAGAACTGTGCCACAGTTCCTCCTCCAGTCCAGACACAGCTAATGGAGGAAAATATGAGCCTTTAGAACACACACACATACACACACACTCACACTTGCAATTACATACACACATGCACACACAGACACAATCCCTCCCCCTACCCACACACAGTCCTACAGTATATAACATATTCATGTGTAGAGTGTATATATTTTATGTACTGTATGTGTTGTGTTTATACAGTGTTAGGTCATGTGCTCAGGGTGCACTGTACTGCAAAGGTGTGTGTGTGTGTGTGTGTGTGTGTGTGTGTGTGTGTGTGTGTGTGTGTGTGTGTGTGTGTGTGTGTGTGTGTGTGTGTGTGTGTGTGTGTGTGTGTGTGTGTGTGTGTGTGTGCGCACTGTACTATATGGAGATGGGACTGCTAAGCAGACTGAATGGAAATGTGCCGGAGGGGCCTGCAGTGCTGGAGCAGATGGGCGGGCCAGCGTGGTGCACCCGCACGCCAGTGTGTGTGTTTGTGTATGCGTGTGTGTGTATGTGCGTGTGTTTCTGTCCCACCTAGCATGCTATGTAAGGCAGCCTGACATGATGAGGTCTCTCTTGTTATCATGCGACCCGCTAGTGTGTGTGTGTGCGTACGTGTGTGCGTGTGTCATTCTACCCCACAGAGCATGCTCAGCGAGGCAGCCTGACATCATGGGGTGTCAGGCCTCTGTTTTGAGGCCTCTGTTGAAAGGCCTCTGTTTTGCCATGTGAACAGCTAGAATCGCGTGTGTGTGTGTGTGTGTGCGTGCGTGCGTGTTTATGTGAGGAGTCGGCAGGGAGGGTGCAGAAGTCCACATTTATTTTCTCAAAGAACTCAGTCTGGCTTTCAACTTACTGTTGAAATGTGTAATAGTAGAATGCACAAAGTGCAGTTTCGAAATGAGGTAGTTCATCATCAGTTCCTCTTGTCATGTTAGTCATTGCAAACCTTAGAGAGCTATTTACAACTTGTCAGAAATGTCCACATCAACTAGCCCATGTCAGCTAACATTTTTTATTGAGTTTTTTTTGTCCATAGAGATTGTTGTAATTTTTTTAGTCACTCAAATATCACATGAATAGACCTTAAACATGGCAGAATGTATAGAATTGCAAGAAAATTTGCTTTAAAACTGCTAAATGTTCTTAGCACCCATGACAAAATGTGTAGATTTGCAGGATATAATCTTTAAACCTGCTAAATTCTCTCTACCAACAAGAGTTGTGTGAACAGTTTGTGTCATGAACAGTGGTTGTGCCCATAGAAATAGACGTGGCGCGCACAGGCGGGGCATGGATGGTTCCCTAATGCTGGAAGGGGGGCACCATGTGAAAAAGTTAGGGAACCCCTGGTCTAACTATTTAATAAGTTCTGGGGGGAAATATATTTTTAATAAAAATTATGCAATTTTTTATCTTAAATGTCAATGATCTAATAACGCTTAAACTCAGATTTTTTTCATATTCACATATGTTGTATTTTAGACTCTATTCTACGTCATCTGAGGTTTTTATGTTGTGCACGCCAACGGTTGAATACAAGCTGGGTGTCATGTTTTGGCTGATAAAGGTAATAAAATTGGAATAGAATTTAAATATCAACTTTCAAATGGTTTCAAAAGATGATTGGAATTCCACACATCAGAGAATGTTGACTTGAATGGGAATATCTGCTGTTTTAAATGATGCGGTCAATCCTCCATTGGAAACCTATTGAAATCATAGAAATATAGGCAATAGAATAGAGATGACCATTCAATTTACATTTCAATGGTGTACCAGCTAAATTGAAGTAGTCTGAAGGGTTAGGCCCATTCTATGAGTCTCTACTTCTATGAATGAAATGACAGCCACCCTGTATTCAAGAGCATGTTGTCTCAGCCAATGGCAGGCACAATACAAAAAAAAACTCAACACAAAAAGTGCCTTTGTTATACACACACTCACACACACACACACTCTCACACACTTTTACAGTAAAGTACACACATGAACGCACACACATACTCACATAGTATTACACAGTGCACACACTCACACATGAATGCACACTCACTACTCACACACACATGTATGGTACACACTCGAATGCGTGCACATTCGTTTCTCACATACACAGTGCACAGTTACACGTGAATGCACAGACGAATAGTCATACACTCGCACGCAAGCACACACACATACACACAGCCCCCAGACAGCTGCTGTTGATATCTCATGCTTTTTCCTGTGTCCTCCTAACCTCTTCTTCACCCTGTTACAAACTGGGCTGAAAAATATTCCTCCCTCCCCCGCTCTCCTTCTCCCTCTCTCCTATGGTCCATGGGCGGCAAAATCATCCTCTCTCTCTCTCTCTCTCATATCCACACAGTGAGGTGGTGACGAGAGCTTCAGTATGCATGACTACCTGCTCTCGACACCACCCCCCATTCACTTACATGTACCTCATGAATATTAAATTGGGGAAAACAGAAGAACAGTATTGCTGATCGGGCCCATGTGTCCGTCAATGACACACCGTGGCCAGACATACACCTATTTTATGAGATCTTTGGTAGCCTCCCACGCAGACACCCACACACACACATGCAGGAATGCACGCACACAAGCGCACACATACACACACACCCCCGTAGCTGAAACATGGAAACCCTTAAATCAAAGCATCAGCATCAGGCCCGAGTTACCAAGATAACCTCTTTCCTGGTTAACCCCACGGGCCCTGGTTGAAAGTAGAGCACTATATGGGGAATAGGGTGCCATTTGGGACGCACCCATTGGGGTTCTCTGGTTTTCTACTCTAACATTTATCAGACTTTTAAAAACATGGCCAAGTCTATATTTGAGAATCAGCCACTCTCACACCCTATTGGTTTCACACATGTTTTCCCATCATACAAAGTCACCACCTGTGGTCTATTGGTCGACACACCCAGAGGCTCCACCCTCCTGTAATAGTCTGGTTTTGGCCTAGTATACCAAGGGGACATAACTTCTGTAGGCCATATATTCAAGAGCCAGCATGTTTATGTGGGAAGCTACAGAGGCCGACTATGTATAATTTTTTACAGTATATTGTATACTGCGTCGCCTTCGAGTTTCGCCTATTCGCAAGTGGAGGAGTTTTGATTTGAGTGCACTGAGTGCATGGTTTGTGTTGGTGTGTAAAATAAAATAAAAAAGAAGTGTCGTTTAAAAAAAAATCAACATTTCTCTTTTGTGCAGAGACTTACGAGTTAGTGTCCGTGTATAGTTTCTCTGTAGAGAACATGATGCATATTTGCATGCACATTTTTACTGCACCGGCTCTCGTCGACCGGTCCAAAGACTGATTCAGACAGTCTGTGCAGTGTGTGTGAGGGTGTGTGTGTGTGACTGTCTTGCGTTTGTGTGGAGGCCAAATCAAACGAAACGCGAACGAGCGTTGCTTCGCGTAGACGCGAGACAAATGGACTTGCTTTCTAATTTGAGGTGCATGGCGCTTTTGACGCCGTTGGCGCTCGCGGCTCGTCTGTTTTCTGTCATTCACTCCGTGCATTCTAATTCCAGCGTGTACACGCTCGTTTGTGTTTCGTTTGATTTGGCTTTGAGGCTACATAAACCTGTCCACACAGCAACCCTACAGCTTGGATGGGCCATCTGGGTTGTCAATAGTACCCTTAGCTACAAACCCCACCACCCCCAAAATCGCTCCATCCCCAACATCAACCCATCTTATCCAGAATCCTTCACTGCACTGCCCCGGCTCTCTACGGCTGACACCAGGTGACAGGATTACAGAGATTGGACTCAGCAGGGGAAGGTGTGTGTCTGTGTGTGTGTTTGTGTATGTGTGCTGTCCCATTTCTCGAGGATACACACCATGAATGAGGGAGTAGGTAAATTGGCCCTAACCACTGATTCAGGATCAGCCACAGATTATCTGATCCTAGATCTGTTGTTATAAGGGGAATCCCTTTCTCCAGCATGAATAACAGAGGAGGGCATACCAGTCATTCAAAACAGACAGGTGATAGCCCGATAAATGTTTGTGCTGGGAGACAGTAATATCCTCTTTATAACCCCCCCCCCCCTCTCTCTTTTTCATTCTCTCTGTGAGATCTAATAATACTATCCCTTAATCTCTCTCTCTCTCTATAACAATATCCTGTCAATGTCATTTCTTTTTCTTGCACGCTCTCCAATAATACTTCCTAAACTCTATCTATCTTTACTGTATTTACTTTCTCCCAAAATGCATTTTGAGGTTATATAACTCCATATGGACCGTGTCCCTTTCCCTGTCTCACTCCCTTTCCCCAATCCTATCTCTCTTTTCCTGTGTATGTTTTGATGTTTTCCCCTCTTCACCGCTCTCTCTCTTCCGGTTCTCCCCCTTTCTTCTGTCAGCCCAATGTTTAGATACTTCAGCCCTGTGATGAAATGCCTCTTCTCCCTCTCTCTCTTCCCCTCTGTCTCTCTTCCCCTCTCCCCATCACAGGGTGGCGTCCAGTCCAGACACACACACCCACTAGGCAGAGTCATCCCCCAGAGCGCCGTGATCTGTGGCGTTGCATAATGTTCTGTAGCGTTGCGTAATGTTCCGTAGTGTTGTGAACCCCCCCTATGAGTTGTAGTTCCTCCACCCGACTCCACAGATGTTCAATCAGGCCAAGCTGTCGGAGCGTTTTCCTGTCTCAACCCTCTGATTTATTTGACTGCAGCATTTTGAGATGGGCCCATTGGTAACAACATGTAGATGTTTTGGTTTTCATAACTACTGTTGTAATGTATGTACTGTACTATACTGTCTATTGGGTTTCTTTGGGGATACATGTGTGATCACTAAATGAAACTAAACCAAAGTTGTTGTTTCTGAGCACCGATAGTCACTGAAAGTAAACCTGAGATTGTCACTAGAATTCATACCTGTACAGTTTTCACACTCAGTCAAAAAAGGTTGACAATGGTATCGAGACGCTGATTAGCTTTCAATGTACACCAGCCACCCCCTTTAGTGTGTCCGCTATATCGGTCCCACCAGAAATGAGCCACGGTGTTTAATCACCTCCACCTCTGTGTTTGGGTTCTAGCTGCGACGAGTGTGTGTGTGTATGTGTTTGTATGTGTATGTATGTGTGTGTGTGTGTGTGTGTGTGTGTGTGTGTGTGTGTGTGTGTGTGTGTGTGTGTGTGTGTGTGTGTGTGTGTGTGTGTGTGTGTGTGTGTGTGTGTGTGTGTGTGTGTGTGTGTGTGTGTGTGTGTGTGTGTGTGTGTGTGTGTGTGTGTGTGTGTGTGTGTGTGTGTGTGTGTGTGTGTGTGTGTGTGTGTGTTAGACCACAGCCTTGTGAAAAACGTCAGAGGGGCCCGTGAGGCTACACCCCTCAGTGGTTTCTCTGATGTTACTGATACTCTCCCCCTGTCCTTCATACACCACTCCCTCACCCCACCACCACCCACCCTTTGAACAGAAAAATAGAGAAATACGCACAGGCACATACGAAGACGCACACAAACACACACACACACACACACACACACACACACACACACACACACACACACACACACACACACACACACACACACACACACACACACACACACACACACACACACACTCACACACACACACACACACACACACAGACTTTCCTGTGGAAACAGCTGTGACCTATCATCTCAACAGGGCCCGGCCCCTTTCTCCCCCCCCCCCCCCCCCCCCCGCATGGAAAACGATACCTTAATGGATCTACCACTCCAAGGCCTCTCAAGTGTTTGGCTGGACTGGTGAGAGTATTCCTGGATGACTGGAATTCATTGTACCCCCCCCAACCCCACATCCCAACTCACCTCCCATACTCCATCCCAAACCCAGAGGCCCAAGGGGGGATGTGGGGTGTAATGAGGGCAAGGAGGAGGGGGGTGGTGGCATGGCAGAGAGAGAGAGAGAGAGAGACTCCTGCAGCATAGCACCCGTTTCAAAATAGCTCACAGCAAATGTACCCTCTTTCCAACCTCTCTCCCCCTTTCCCTCCCTTCCCTCCCTTCTTCCCCGAGCTGTAATGGAAACCACTACTTAACCAGGCCTTGGGACAAACTGTGGCGTTATTGTTGACGAGCGGAGCGACTGAACGGAAAAAAAGGACACAAGAGGGGGCCTGTATCATGTCTGCATTTTGAAGGGGGGGATGGATGGATGGATGGATGGATGGATGGATGGAGGAGGAGGGTGGAGCGCAGCCAGGAATAGAGGAACGCTAATGATGAGAAGTCCATATGTTCACTGCCCACTGCTGCGCTGGTGAACTGTTGACTCTGTCGGAAAACCAAACAGCAACGCCGGAGAGAAGGTTTCTTTAAGGGAACCTGAGGCATGTGTTGGAGAACTGTGCACGTGCATCGTTTTTTTCCCCCTATCACTCAAAACCTCAACTTTGATTTAGTGCAGTTTGTTTACTGCTTGTTTACTTGGTAACAAGCACTGTCTATTGTCGTCACCCAGTGTCATCCTACAAAAAATGCAAGAAAGAGCATGAAAAGATAAAAACTTAGCGCAATTCAAGGATATTGATAGTAGTTCATCAAACAACGAAAACAGAGGGGAAAACAGAGGGAGAAAGCGTGAAAGCAGAAATAGACAGAGGAGGAAAAGCTAAGGAGGGAGAGGAGAGCGAAAGAAAAACAAAGGGGTCTCCAGCTCTGCTCCCGGCAAACATGCCACTGTTGATGAGCGGAAAGTGGATGAAAGAGAGAGGGAGAAAGAGGGAGGGAAAGAGAGACAGTATTGTTGACAAGCGGGAGGACGTCTTCCCGAGAAACAACGGCACGTAACTATGTCTGCCAAAGAAAAGAAAACAGCCAGAGACTGACAGACTGAGAGAGAGAAAGAGAGAGTGGGAGGACTGAGATAGAGATAGAGAGTGAGAGAGTTTTTTCCCCTCCAAAAAGTCCCCAAGCCCCTTGATATCCAAAGAGAGAGAAAGAGAGAAAGAAAGAAAGAGGGGGGGAGAGAAAGAGAGAGAGAGAGTACTTTCCCTCCAAATAGTCCCCAGGCCCTTTGACATCAAGGCCCCAACTCACAACGCTTGCATCGTAAGAGGGGGGGAACGAGAGAAGAGATGAGGAGAGGAGAAGAACAGAGAAGAAGAGAGAATGTAAGCCAGCCCAGAGAACTCCCAGGAGCAGAGAGAGGAAAGAGACATTGGGAGGGGTTCAACAACTCAATCAATTAGCGTGTCATCCGCTTTCACTGGGAAAAAGACAGATCGGTGTTTCTAGTGTGCCAGAGTTGACAAGGGAGGAAGGAAAAGAGCTCAGATGAATTGTTTGGACCTGGGTTCAAACACTACTTTCAAATAATTTATTGGTGTTTGATTGAGCTTGCCTGGCATATAATGGACCACTAGAATAGCCACAAAACTGCAACCCTCTCTCATCTGGCACTCCAGGCAGGCTAGAGCAAATGCTCAAATTATTTGAAAGATTTCAAATAGTATTTAAACCCAGGACTGGAAGTGTTACTGCATTCTTGTGTGATGACTACAAAAAAAGTGAGTGAGTGAATAGAAGCGGAGGCCACACTCTCCACACCTTATCATGGGCAAAGAATGTCTCGCACCAAGGGACCGTTTTCCTGTTTGAACAAAGCGTTTTATTTGACAGCTGCGATTTGTTCATTTGATTTTGCTGAGCCATATCTAACAACTTAAACCCTTATCTGGGTGCTAGCGCCTCAATGTTTGCATTGTTACTGCAAATTCCTCAACAGGTCTTCCCTGAAAAAAAAGGGAAAGAAGACAGAATCATGTAAGGATAAACAAAACCGACGACGACGATCTGACTAGCTGTCGACAAGCCTCGAGTATATAAACAGAAACCGTTACATCATCATACTCAAACAAACGTTTTTCAAGGCCTCACGTACTATCAGAGCGCATGAGAACAACTTGTAGCGGAGAGATATTTTTGACACAGCTAGCTCCCAGGGGCCCGGGTGCCGAGGGGGCGAGGGGGGACTGGGCTTTTCTATCTATATGCAGGAGGTGTAGCGTGAGATACGCGCTCGCATTCCAATCAGAACGAGGTCTTGCAAGCCAAGTAGCTGTCCCATCCAGCCGTCCGATTTTAATCTCCACGTCCTTGGCATATTGGCAGCCCATGCTGCGGGTGAGCGCAGGGTCACACGGCCCGGAACGTCACTCATTTCAAAGGCCATCATCAAGGGCCCTCCCTCTCCAGCCATCCTCCTCCAACAAGGCCCCCTATTCATCGTCTATGGGGCTGGAGGTGATATGTGCCTTGAATTTCATTGGCAGGGCATTGGTTGTTAAGGCATACTAAGCAACACAGCGATGACATTTATGTTTGTGTTTTCGCACCTGCGGGCTAGTAGAGTTGAGCTGTTATGGAGTGTAAATGTATGTTACAGGTGTAGAGAATATATTGACGTGTATGTCGGATTTGACAGGTGTCAGTTTCCAGAGCGCAGATATACAAACTGAATGTTTATGTGTATGTGTGTGTGTGTGTGCATGTGAGGGCATAACACATTTCTACCTCCTACAGTGCTTGGTCCGATGCCAGGAGTACCACTGTTTCTATGGCCATCTGCCAATGTTATCCACTATTATTTTTCACTCACACCTCTAGCGCTCACACCCACATAGTATGCCTTTCACGCAAACACACACACATTAATTTTCACCCCCACGCACACGCACACACACGCACGCACGCACGCACGCACGCACGCACGCACACACACACACACACACACACACACACACACACACACACACACACACACACACACACACACACACACACACACACACACACACACACACACACACACACACACACACAGGGTGCAGTTAAAGGTCACCATCTGATCCAACAAAGTGAGAAAAGTATGTTGGGAGGAAAAATCACCATCAGTGTTTCATAACTTTATCAACAAAACTTGGCAATGGTCTAAAGAGTGAAAAAACAAGGTCAGACAAAAAAAAACAGAAAGAGGGGGCAAAGAAAAAACGCTCACAGCATAATTGGTGGCCCGAGCTTGGATAATTAAACATGTGAGAACCTCATTGGTCAGAGGACAATTTCTGAGGAAAGGGGGTGGAGCCAGTTATGAGTTACAGACAGAAGGTCATGTAGCTGAGGCTGTCTGTGTGTGTGTGTGTGTGTGTGTGTGTGTGTGTGTGTGTGTGTGTGTGTGTGTGTGTGTGTGTGTGTGTGTGTGTGTGTGTGTGTGTGTGTGTGTGTGTGTGTGTGTGTGTGTGTGTGTGTGTGTGTGTGTGTGTGTGTGTGTGTGTTGAGACAGTTGGTCAGCTGATAACGCCATGCACAGCCGTGTCAGTTAGCTTTGCTGCATCGTTTTGATTGATTGGATGTGGGGCATAGGCCCTATTAGCCCGGCTGTTTGCATCACAGGGCTCAAAGGCCAGGGAAAGTTCTGGAAACCCCACTCGGGTGATGTGGTATGTGTGTGTATTGTGTAATTTGTGTGTGTCTTGTAGCTCGGGTCAGGATGGATCCATAGTGGATACTAAGTTTCAGTGACACCAAGGCCGGGTCAAAGGGTATTCCCTCCCTTCCGTTGTCACTGCCTCCCTTCCGTTGTCACTGCCCTTCATTTTTCCTGAACTTTATGTGATGTAAACCACATACCAATGTAAAAAACACTGGCTTTTGCCAAAGCTTTATAGATAGACTAATATGCATTTAAACTTTCAGTTTAGCAAACCAATGGCAGAGGCTGAATTCTACAAATCAATGCGTTTCTAGTCTTCATGCCTGACTCTCATGTATGTAGGAAAGGGTTACATTTTTGGCCAAGTCAGTAAGCATGCTTTGCTTCTGAACTATGGTGTAGAGGGGACGATGACAAAGCATTCTCTGGAACCTTCAGGAATTGCAACATCAGGTTGAGTAACTTCTTCTTTTGTTTCCTAACAGCGAAATGCAATTGAGTCAGTGCCTCAGGTCTCTAGCAGTTTCACTTGAATTACATCCATGTACACACAACTGTCTACTTGTCACAGAGACTGTGGGCCTATATCAACACAGACACACGGTAGCATTTTAAAAGTCGCAGGCTACTCCGTCAAAAGTCATTGTCTGAATTTTACTAGACAGACGTAACATTCCGTGCACAGTTACAGAAAACCATGTATTCACGAGTGGAGCCTCCTCAGAGAAGGAAGGGGAAGACCATCTTCCTCAGTGAATTTCATAAAAATACAAATTGTGAAACATTAAAAAAGTTTTCCTTTTTAGATAAAACTTTACTAAATATATTCACGTCACCAAAAAATGATTTAAAACACACTGTTTTGCAATGAAGGTCTACAGTAGCCTCAGCAGCACTCTGTATGGTAGCACCATGGTGTAGCCGGAGGACAGCTAGCTTCCGCCCTCCTCTTGGTACATTGACTTCAATACAAAACCTAGGAGGCTCATGGTTGTCACCCCTTACATAGACTTACACAGTAATTATGACAATTTCCGGATGACGTCCTCCAACCTATCAGAGCTCTTGCAGCATTAACTGACATGTTGTCCACCCTAGCAAAGTATCAGATAATTAATCTAGTACTGAACACATAAGCTATAGCTAGCTAGCGCTGCAGTGCATAAAATGTGGTGAGTAGTAGACTCAAAGAGAGAGAAAAACAATAGTTGAACATGAAGGAGAAGCAAGAGGAGAGAGAGAGAGTAAGAGAGAAAGATATATGCAGCTAGCTGGTTTAGCCTACTCAAACACTCAGATCAAACAGAGAGGGATGCTATGTTAGCTAGCTGGCTATGGCTATCCAACACTGGAACTCTTCCAAGTCAAGTTAAGCTTTTGGTTTTATTAATTTATTGCCACCGGGAACTGCCGGTGTAACTGCTAAACTGCTTGCAGACTGTACACTGTACTGCATGATTGTAGTGGGTTTACTAACATGTTTGTTCTAGTAGCTATGTTGACGATGACGTTGATAACGTCGTTAGCTAATATGGTGACAACAATGTAGGCTGTGTGTAGCGGGTAGCCGTTATGATATGAAGGTTCAGCTTTGAATGTTTTTTTTGCCTGGTCACAGAAAACTGATGTGTTGTGCACTGAAGTCCACATGCAAAGGGAAAAGGTGAGAGGAGGAGAGCAAGCAAATTCAAGAAGGAATTATACAACGAGCAAAATATTCATACTGTGTGTATGTGTCTGCTATATAAGTGAATCAGGGGTGTATTCATTCCGCCGATTCTGTTGAAAAACATTTCTTAAATGGAAGCAAACAGAACGAAACAGGGATAAACATACCTGAATTTGTCCAATAGAAACTCTTGTTTGCAACTGTTGGACTAATGATCACACCCTAGATCAGCCAGATGCAGGCAAGAGTGTGCAAGGCAGTATTGAATGTGTCACTGTCTGTCACCTTGATTACTTACATTTTTCACTCGACCTGTGCACCTACATTGTAAACTTTCTTTCATAGGCTAGTTTTAGCAACCTCATGATGAGTATAGGGAAAATGTGAGTATCATGTAGTAGCATAAACCTATCGATGTTACATTGAGCTGGGTGAAAGGAATATTAATGACAGTCATCCAATATGCTGTAATAGAAATAAGGCCATGCTCATAAAAAAACATTATTGTCCTCCCTCATCTTAAATGTCACCATCCAGGCTCTGTCACAGCCGGCCGCGACTGGGAGACCCATGGGGCGGCGCACAATTGGCCCAGCATCGTCCGGGTTAGGGGAGGGTTTGGCCGGCAGGGATGTTCTTGTCCCATCGCGCACTAGCGACTCCTGTGGCGGGCCAGGTGCAATGCACGCTGACACGGTTGCCAGGTGTACGGTGTTACCTTCGACACATTGGTGCGGCTGGCTTCCGGGTTAAGCGGGCATTGTGTCATGAAGCAGTGTGGCTTGGCTGGGTTGTGTTTCAGAGGATGCATGGCTCTCGACCTTCGCCTCTCCCGAGTCCATACGGGAGTTGCAGCGATGGGACAAGACTGTAACTACCAATTGGATTCCACGAAAAAGGGGTAAAATATATATCTTTTAAATGTATTCAAATATGGCCTATTATGAAATGTTGTCTTAGCAAGAAAAACTCAATGTCCAAATGGATTTGCCTACCTGAAAGAATTTGACCTACAGGTGTGTCTCTGTTGGTTAATACGGTAACACAGCCAAGTGTAATACTTGACATCCCTAACATTTTGCTCATTGGCTTCAGGGCATGTTAGAGCATGTTAGCTGTTTCAAGCTTTTAGGTATAGTTTCACAAGCAGATCATTCCTCATTTCATCAAAGCAAGGCATCTACTCAAAATAGTAGCCTTTCGGAAAGGCACAAAAAGGTTGTTAGCCAAGGCCACTTTTGCTACAGTTGGTCACTAAGCTAGCTCCAGCATTAGCTTAGCTTGCTCAAGCTCAGCTAGCTCAATCTAGGTTACCTAGATGTAGTGCATTAGCATATGAGAAGCACATGTCCTTAGCATGTTCTCGTTGATTCACTAAGCATGGAGACACAAGTGTCTGTTCACACCAGGAAATGTAGGCTAGGCTACACAAGAAAGAAGACAGAGACAAAAAAAGGGTTTGATCAGGGCCTGTTGTCTGGTAACTCTGGGAGAGATTTCTAATTTCTCTCACTCCAACCCCCCCCCCCCCCCCCGTCCTTTTGATGTACTAGCCTGTGAATCCTCCTACGCCCTACTCCCCACCCAACGACCTTCATGCACCCACGCACATAACCCAGCCGTTACCTGGCAACCCAGCTCCTGCATGGAACACCTCGTTGCCATGTCAACAGAACGCAATACACGTGCAAGTGGGGTGTTTTGTGCTCGCAGTTATTGTCAAGGGGCGGGAAACAAACCTCCAACCTCCAACTGCAGTTTTGATCTCTAGACGTTCTTTCGAGGCTGATGAGGGTCGCATGGGGATGTTGTCGACACACTGCCACACCAGAAAATCCCCCAGATGACTCATATTTCCTAGGTCTCAGTGGAACAATCAGTGTTGACAACTAACAATTTGTCTAAGTCCATTTCTGACATTCGTTCTCTTTTTTTTTGTGTATGTTAAGACATTTTGAATTCTTGGTGTCTTACTTAATTACACATTTTGAGGAATAAAAATAACCCCGGCTTCCCTGTAGACATAAACTTGTGTCTCATCTAGTTACCCTTTCACTTCTACCTATATGAAAGGCACTTGTTTCTCAATCCCTGCTGGGAAGAATTTCACTACACTAAAATATGCGCACAGAGCCTCTTGCTCAAAGGTTCTCAAAGGGTTGGCGGCTCTCTAACGGTTGTCCTGGCAACCATCCTCCATTGACTCTGTATTGGCATTACTTCCAGGGCCCGCCTCAGAACTCTTTCCTACATGCCATATCAGGGGGTAACCTAGCACTCTCACGGTCAAGCTATCAATGTTTATCCCTTCGCTAACTTCCAACAATAGTGTGATGGATGAGCAGGTAAACAAAGTATGCTATACTCCAAAAGTTTGGATTTGAAATCAAACAATGACTAGGAGGGTAGAGTGCAGACTGTCAGCTTTAATGTGATGGTATTTTCATCCATGTCGGGTGAACTGTTTAGAAATTACAGCCCTTTTTGTATTTAGTATTGAGACAAATTCACTTAGTGCATTCGGAAAGTATTCAGACCCTTGACTTTTTCCACATTTTGTTACATTACAGCCTTATTCTAAAATGTATTAAGTCGTTTTTTTCCCTAAAATCTACAAACAATTCCCCATAATGACAAAAAAAATGTTTTTTAGAAATGTTTGCAAATGTATTAAAAATAAAAAACTGAAATATCACATTTACATAAGTATTCAGACCCTTTACTCAGTACTTTGTTGAAGCACCTTTGGCAGCGATTACAGCATTGAGTCTTTTTAGGTATGACGCTACAAGCTTTGCACATCTGTATTTGGGGAGTTTCTCCAATTCTTCTCTGCAGATCCTCTCAAGCTATGTCATGTTGGATGGGGAGCTTTGCTGCACAGCTATTTTCAGGTCTCTCCAGAGATGTTCGATCGGGTTCAAGTCCGGGCTCTGGCTGGACATTCAGAGACTTGTCCCGAAGCCACTCCTGCGTTGTCTTGGCTGTGTGCTTAGGGTCGTTGTCCTGTTGGAAGGTGAACCTTCGCCCTAGTTTGAGGTCCTGAGCGCTCTGGAGCAATTTTTCATCAAGGATCTCTCTGAACTTTTCTCCGTTAGTTTTTGCCTCGATCCTGACTAGTCTCCCAGTCCCTGCCGCTGAAAAACATCCCCACAGCATGATGCTGCCACCACCATGCTTCACTGTAGGGATGGTGCCAGGTTTCCTCCAGACGTGACGCTTGGCATTCAGGCCAAATAGTTCAATCTTGGTTTCATCAGACCAGAGAATATTGTTTATCATGGTCTGAGAGTCTTTAGGTGTCTTTTGGCAAACTCCAAGCGAGCTGTCATGTGCCTTTTACTGAAGAGTGGTTTCCGTTTGGCCACTCTACCATAAAGGCCTGATTGGTAGATTGCTGCGGAGATGGTTGTCCTTCTGGAAGGTTCTCCTATCTCCACAGAGGAACTCTGGTGCTCTATCAGAGAGATAATCGGGTTCTTGTTCATCTCCCTGACCAAGGCCCTTCTCCCCTGATTGCTCAGTTTGGCCGAGTGGCCAAAGAGTCTTGGTGGTTCCAAACTTCTTCCATTGAAGAATGATGGAGGCCACAGTGTTCTTGGGGACCTTCAATGCTGCAGAAATGCGTTGGTACCCTTCCCCAGATCTGCGCCTCAACACAATCCTGTCTCGGAGGTCTACAGACAATTCCTTCAACCTCATGACTTGGTTTTTCCTCTGACATGCACTGTCAACTGTGGGACTTTATATAGACAGTTGTGTGCCTTTTCAAAGTATGTCCTATCAATTGAATTTACCACAAGTGGACTCAAATCAAGTTGTAGAAACATCTCAAGGATGATCAATGGACACAGGATGCACCTGAGCTCAATTTCGAGTCTCATAGCAAAGGGTCTGAATACTTATGTAAATAAGTTACTTAAAATGTCTAAAAAACTATTATCGCATTGTCATTACGGCGTATTGTGTGTAGATTGCTGAGGATTTTTATTTATTTAATACATTTAAGAATAAGGCTGTAATGTAACAAAATGTGGAAAAAATCAAGGGGTCTGAATACTTTCCAAGGCACTGTATATGTGTATTACAGTAATAAAAAGTTAAGTATTTGGTCCCATATTTATAGCACGCAATGACTACATCAAGCATGTGACACATTTGTTGGATGCATTTGCTTTTTGTTTTGGTTGCGTTTCAGATGATTCTACATTATTTACCATTCATTTCTATGTCATTTTGGAGTCACTTTTATTCTAAATAAGAATAGAATATGTTTATAAACACTTCTACATGAATGTGGATGCTACTATGATTACGGATAAGCCTGAATGAATAGGGAATAATGACAAAGTTACAGACGCACAAATATCATACCCCCCCCCAAAGAATGCTAACCACTGTTATTATAATGGTGAGAGCATGTCTTGGGGGTCTCATATTTGTGCGTCTGTAACTTTCTCACTCATCATTATCCACGATTCATTCAGGAATTGGTTGTGATGTTCTACGAAATTTCCCAAAGATGAGTCTGTCTTTAATGCCCAAGTGACATTAAAGTGTGTGAGAGCCTACCTATTCTCCACATCCAAAGTCAAGTCACAGAGTTTAACTGGGGATTAACCTTATAACGCTGAGGGATAACGCCATGGGGAAAAAACCCTAAGGAGGTAGCAACTCACTGGCGTATACTTTCTTTCCAAAGCTTGTGTTTACAGAATTCCGTACCGAACAGGGAGATACTAACTGACAACTGATATATGACAGCTAGGTAATAAAACAGGCCGAAATGGGGAGGTACTATCTGAAGTTGTCCATTCATTTTTGTTTTCTGTTGCTCAACATTTTGAAACGTTTTTCTGCCCTAATTAATATGAGCCTTTTGCAGTAATCACTTCCTCTTTGTACTGAATGTGTTGGACAGCAGTTGTATAACAGCCCACACAAACACAACTAGCTGTCTGGTTATGTAGCTCGTAAATCAATGGGGTATGCTATGTAACAATGCTGTAGCCGCCCCATGGCAACATCAGCTTGGGACGACCTCACCATGCAACAGACAAACAAGACAGAGAAAGAGAGAAAGAGAGTGAGAGAGAGAGAGTTAGAGAGAGAGAGAATGAGGGCAGAAAGGGAAGCTCAAATAAGTCATTACCGAGACCAAAGTGTTGTTAAATTATTGATGTCATTCCGGGAACCTCTTGCCACTAGTCATCTCTCTGGGGTGTTATATCACCCACTACGCTGGGCCGGGGGGGGGGGGTCAAACATTGACGCCAGTCCTGGGATCGAAAAAACAACACATTAATTGATTTGTTAATCAGCTTTGTGTCAATTTAATTCAGGAGGGCTGCGAATTAGCGAAGACAGATTAGCTACGAGGAAGAGAGTGAGGGATGATGCACGAAGGGAAAGAGCGTGTCTTGCTTTTAATATTTGGCCCACTCGCGATTCGCTTCTGATCCCCACTTTCCTCGTCTTCTACCCGCCCTCCAATCTCCCCCGCCTCTCCCCCAACCATCACATTGGCAAAACAAACACGGTTACAGTCGGAAGCTTCAAAGCTCTCGTGCCTCAGATAATGACATCAAAAGAGAGTTATTTTCTTTTCAGATGTAAATTGGGTTTTCAGGCGGCGGACAGAGGCGCCGCTTCTTTGCGCTTGTGTGCAAAAATAAACATGTTTCCACGGTGTCACAATTATTCATTGGCACACACACTCTCTCTCTACACCAGCTGAAGAGAGGATGTGAGGGGCTTTTTGTTTCCTTATTTGGGGATGGGGTGAGGGGGTGGGGGGTAGCTTGACGGACGGGGGTGGATTAGTCAAGCTTTCACAATGGGCTGATAGGATTATGGGGGGTGCGGGGGAAAACAACACTTGTTTGCTGAAGGGGCGGTATCTAGTTTGGCTCATTTGTAATGAGAGTCAGGGTGTGTGTGTGTGTGCAAATGCAAATGTGAAACCAACGTGCCCCCAAAGAAGGTAGCGAGGGTGCAGCCTGTAACCAAAAGACATCCATAACCACCGATAAAGGCCCTATTTTAGGAACCATAATTTCTAGCATAGCATAACTGCTTTAAGTCCAGGGTAACCTAGCTTGGCGCTATTCATTTGTGTGCAAAAAAACTCCATAGGATGCTCATGCAAATTGATACAATGCAACGTAGCACAGGCTACTCACATTGAATAGTCAAAATAGTCATACCGAATTGTAATATAGGGTAGTCGCATAGAATTGTAAGCCAGAATAGTGATGAATAGTCCCATAGTCATGGAGGCTCACAATATATGATATGATAGTCACACAGAATAATAATACAGGATAATCATAGAGAATTGTCAGAATAGTCGTATAGGCTCGTCCTATAGAATAGTCAAAGTAGCCACAAATGTTAGTCAGACATAATAGCCTATAGTCGTGTTGGCTTGCCGCGTGTAATAGTCAGACTGACTCAGGCCACAGCATCTGTCACTGCTCTCCTGTAACATGCGCTCCGCGGCCCTCTCCGATGACAACGTGGCGAGCGCACGGCAGGGCATGCTCCGATCCGTGTAACCCTGGCCATGTGGAAAGGGATATCGACTCGTTTGCCCTTTCCTTGTCAGGGGTGAGGGAGTTGTCCCCCCAGTCCCTCTTCCAGTACATTCGCCTTCATTGGCAATAGAAACCCTGAAGAGGGTGGACTATTTGACTATTTTTACATTGAGCTCATCTTTTTTTGGTGGGCAGCTTGGAGCCATTTTCAAAGGGCTGTTTGACAAACAGCAGCAGTGGACTGTGGGATCTAATACCAAGTCGTGGAGGCCAGGAACATGGAGCCAGTGAGAAGACACAGCTGTGAGATACTCCATCAAAGGACTACCGTATAGTGTTACTGTTGATGCTCAACCAGTTCAATATCAAAATATGCCAATTCCTCGGTTTCTCAGTATCACACACGCATACTGGCATGAAAATACACACATACGATCTACCTCTAGATTGGCTGCACCATCTGTGTTTGTGACACAACGAACCAGGCCTCAAATTAGCTTAATCTCACCATGGAGATCAGGATATGGGTTAGTCTCAGGCTAACGCTAATTGTGGTTCGCTACGCAGCTGCGTATACCCAATTCTGGGAGAATAGCCAAGACTGACTGGGACTCTAAGCACGGAAAACAATGAAAGAATGTCACATTTAGCTGAATATGAACGTTTGACTTTTGACTAAAGCGAGTAAGGCTGAATACCACGGATCAAAATGTGGAGTCAGCGTTCTCAAATAAGTATGTGGAAATGCAGTAACAGGGATATAGCTAAGTTGTTCTGAAAAGGAAAATAATGTTGCCACAAATGTTCACTCAGGAGAAGAAAGTTAAAATGCAGCAGTTGTACTGACTCACTCTCGGTCTTTTAGAGGAAGAAACTGCCGAGCAACAATCAATTTTAGTTGTATTTCTCAAAATCATTGCTCTGAATCTAGATAAATTGGTCAAAGTCAAATAGCCTAACTGGTTGAATACAAGGCAAGAATAGTAGAGATACTCTTAATGATCGGCTATGAAAAGCCAACTGACATTTACTCCTGAGGTGCTGACTTGTTGCACCCTCGACAACTACTGTGATTATTAGTATTTGACCATGCTGGTCATTTATGAACAATTGAACATCTTGGCCATGTTCTGTTATAATCTCCACCCGGCACAGCCAGAAGAGGACTGGCCACCCCTCATAGCTTGGTTCCTCTCTAGGTTTCTTCCTAGGTTCCTGCCTTTCTAGGTAGTTTTTCCTAGCCACCGTGCTTCTACACCTGCATTGCTTGCTGTTTGGGGGTTTAGGCTGGGTTTCTGTACAGCACTTTGAGATATCAGCTGAAGTAAGAAGGGCTATATAAATAAATTTGATTTGATTTGATTTAATTAATGTTTTAAGAATGTTGACCAAATGTTCAAAGAATATTGACCTTTGACCTCTTCTCACTACCTTACTTCTTCGTCCTGTTACAATGTATTAAATTCAATGCATTGGAACAGAAATGCAACCTATAGTATCGACACCAAATCCTCCACTACACCACGCAATTAAAATCCCCATTGGGTATTGTTGTAACACACAAGTGGACCTTCTTGCGCAATCTTCCATCCATTTTCGGAGAGAGGTGTGTGTGTGTGGGTGTTCGTGCATGTGTGTGGGTTTGAGGGGGGTGCAGTAGAGATGAACTCCGTAGAGATGAACTCCCGCAGATGTTTGAGCTCATTCAAGTCAGAGAGAGAGAGAGTGGGTGGTGCCTACACATGCCGAGACCTCAGTCAGCCGAGTCACACAACAAAGACAGAAGAGGAAGAAAAGAGGAAGAAGGAAAAACAGATTTTTTCCCCTTCCTTCTCTCGCTCTCTCTCTATTGGTGCTGTCGACATCAGACTAGGGAAGGAGGGAGGGAAGGGAGAAGAGGGCAGCGAGTGCAGATTGCATCATAAGAGGGCTCGTCTCTTTCATTCGGAGGTTGCCGGCCCCCAGCCATGTAAACAGGAAACAAGAAAAGGGCTGATGATGAATCTGGGAGGGAGGGAGGGAGGGAGGGAGGGAGGGAGGGAGAGAAAAAAAGGCGAGTGCCTTTCATCATCTCAGAACTTGGGAGAGAGGGATAGAGGGAAGGGAGGAGAAGGGAGGAGAAGGGAGGAGGGAGAGACAAAGTAGGTGCGGTTCAGAATGTTTCCAATACCTCCCGTTCCCGAACATGCCCAGAAAACATCGCCTCGGGGCCCCCTTACGAAGTATCCCTGTCCTCCGTAACATGCAACAAAGACTTCAAAGCCTCCGAACATGATATCTACTTTACGAGCTCTGTTTATTTTTAACACGATACTTCTGTATTTTATTGCCAAATACGGCATACATAATGTATCGGAAAGGAGTTTCACCCACCGCACAAGTCCTGTGCTTTTTCTGCAACATCTCAAGGCTATGAAATATGAGATTTGAGATTTGAGATATGAGATAGTAATGAATGTGTTTTGATTTCAATTTTCCTCAATAGGGGTTTGGTTACATGAGGAAGTAAAGTGCGGTTAACATAGCAACAAGCCCTTAGCTTAGCTTTTCCCCTCCTCAAGGCTGTCTGTAGCGCTCGCATGGGTCTGGAGGATGAAAAGCCAGATGGGTTGCATGGCAAGACAGCACAAATAGATTTACGACCGGGCTAGTTTACATATGGACGTGGACACCAACACGGCTGACCAATGCATTTGATGTCGCTGTAGAGACTACAGGGGTTGCTTAAATAACATCAACATTTGTAGGAAAATAATCATTTAGGGGCAACTTGTTTTTCCACCTCAGCTTCAGTTGTGAGAGTCTAGTGAAATCGGATATGGTGGAGGTGAACTGTTGTTAAGGAGGATGTGAAATGCTGGTGGAAACGTCTGAATTCCAGAGTGCACTTTTCAGCCTGGAGCAACAGTGCCCCCTGGGGCTGGTGTACGGTACTACAGTCTGACCTACAAGAGCCTCAAATGAGGTTTATAAGCAGAAATAATGAATGATACGATGTTGCACCTGAAGAGGGGTATACTTTCGGGAACAATGACATGTTTATATAAATGTTTGCATGTGTATCTGTGTGTGAGCATGCATGCAGAATTGGTGGATTTGTGTGTGTGCGTGTGCGTGTGTCAGCCAAGGTCGTATTCATTAGGACACACAATGCAAAAAGAGTTAACACAGAAAACGAAAATGAGCATTTCTCATTGGACAAATCCAGAAAGTCCCTCCCTGTTTCAGTCAGTTTTCTTCTGTCTGGCTCAGGTCTGCTATCAGATATTCTCCTCAAATGACAAGATTGGAATCCTACGAAGGGCACAGCTGTGCAGTTTAGCACGCATAGGTATTCTCCACGCATATCATGAATGTATGGTGTCCCTACTAAGACAGCCTCAGACTGACTCATGTCCTGTTCAGACTGAGACTGTCCTTATATGGACACTGTATTCGTGCAAAGAAAATATGAGTGAAGGATGTGGCTTAATACGATTTTATGTCATTATTAACCCATAATGCCTTGTACTCCTGTATTTAACTCTTTTATTGTCCATGTTTTGTTTTTATTGTGTTGCTGTGTTTTTGCCCCTTGGCTAGGCCGTTATTTTAAATTAGCACTGGTTCTCGGGTTGACTGGCCTGTTTAAGGAATGAAAATGCATAGATTAACCCTAAAAAAATCCAATGTGACATACTGTATATGTAACATTTCATAACATTTTATTAGGAGGGGGAAGAAATCTGCTTAATTTTCATGGTTTCTAGAGGTTAAAGTAGAAATATTTTACCAGGTAAGATGCTAATTATGTAATATATTGACTAGCCTTGGACTAATCCTTCACTGCCACCGACACACACTGTCGAAGTACAGGTCGTCACGGTTACCATGATTTCAGGAGTACCTTGCATAAGATCTGGCTAATTGCACTATTTGCATTTGAGGCACGACGTTATCAGTCGAAGACCTCCTTAAAAGAACACGAGGACCATCTACGTGAGGTGTATCTTAATTTACAGTGCCTTCAGAAAGTATTCATACCCCTTGAATTATTCCACATTTTGTTGTATTACAGCCTGAATTCTAAATGTATTACATTTGTTTTTGCTCTCACCCATCTACACACAATACCCCATAATGAAGAATGGAAAACATGTTTTTAGAAGTTTTTTTGCTGATTTATTGAGAACGAAATACAGAAAAATCTAATTTACATAAGTATTCACACGCCTGAGTCAATACATGTTAGAATCACCTTTGGCAGTGTTAAATAAGTGAGTCTTTCTGGGTAAGTCTCTAAGCGCTTAGCACACCTGGATTGTGCAAGCAGATTTAAGTCAAAACTGCAATTTGGCCACTCAGTGTAGATTTGGCCTTGTGTTTTAGGTTATTGTCCTGCTGAAAGGTGAGTTAATCTCCCAGTGTCTGGTGGAATGCAGACTGAACCAGGTTTTCCTCTAGTATTTTGCCTGTGCTTAGCTCCATTACGTTTATTTTTTAACCTGAAAAACTCCCCAGTCTTTAACGATTACAAGCATACCCATAACATGTTGCAGTCACCACTACGCTTGAAAATATGGAGAGTGGTACTCATTAATGTATTGGATTGGATTTGCCCAAAACATAACACTTTGTATTCAGGCCATTTTTTGCAGTATTACTTTAATGCCTTGTTGCAAACAGGATGCATGTTTTTGAATACATATATATATTTCTTTAAAAAAATAAATTATTTAACCAGGTAGGCTAGTTGAGAACAAGTTCTCATTTGCAACTGCGACCTGGCCAAGATAAAGCAAAGCAGTTCGACACATACAACAACAGAGTTACACATGGAATAAACAAACATACAATCAATAATACAGTAGAAAAATATATATACAGCATGTGCAAATGAGGTAGGAAAAGAGCGGTAAGGCAATACATAGGCTATGATGGCGAAGTAATTACAATATAGCAATTAAACACTGGGATGGTAGAATGTGCAGAAGATGAATGTGCAAGTAGAGATACTGGGGTGCAAAGGAGCAAGATAAATAAATAAATACAGTATAGGGATGAAGTAGATTGGATGGGCTATTAACAGTTGAGCTATGTACAGGTGCAGTGATCTGTGAGCTGCTCTGACAGCTGGTGCTTAAAGTTACTGAGGGAGGTAAGAGTCTCCAGCTTTAGTGATTTTTGCAGTTCGTTCCAGTCATTGGCAGCAGAGAACTGGAAGGAGAGGCGGCCAAAGGAAGAATTGGCTTTGGGGGTGACCAGTGAGATATACCTGCTGGAGCGCGTGCTACGGGTGGGTGCTGCTATGGTGACCAGTGAGCTGAGATAAGGCAGGGCTTTACCTAGCAGAGACTTGTAGATGACCTGGAGCCAGTGGGTATGGCGACGAGTATGAAGCGAGGGCCAGCCAACGAGAGCGTACAGGTCGCAGTGGTGGGTAGTATATGGGGCTTTGGTGACAAAACGGATGGCACTGTGATAGACTGCATCCAATTTGTTGAGTAGGATGTTGGAGGCTATTTTGTGAATGACATTGCCGAAGTCGAGGATCGGTAGGATGGTCAGTTTTACGAGGGTATGTTTGGCAGCATGAGTGAAGGATGCTTTGTTGCGAAATAGGAAGCCGATTCTAGATTTAATTTTGTATTGGAGATGTTTAATGTGAGTCTGGAAGGAGAGTTTACAGTCTAACCAGACACCTAGGTATTTGTAGTTGTCCACATATTCTAAGTCAGAACCGTCCAGAGTAGTGATGCTGGACGGGCGGGCAGGTGCGAGCAGTGATCGGTTGAAGAGCATGCATTTAGTTTTACTTGCATTTAAGAGCAGTTGGAGGCCACGGAAGGAGTTTTATGGCATTGAAGCTCGTCTGGAGGGTTGTTGACACAGTGTCCAAAGAAGGGCCAGAGGTATACAGAAAAGTGTCGTCTGCGTAGAGGTGGATCAAAGAATCACCAGCAGCAAGAGCGACATCATTGATGTATACGGAGAAGAGAGTCGGCCCGAGAATTGAACCCTGTGGCACCCCCATAGAGACTGCCAGAGGTCTGGACAACAGGCCCTCCGATTTGACACACTGAACTCTATCAGAGAAGTAGTTGGTGAACCAGGCGAGGCAATCATTTGAGAAACCAAGGCTGTTGAGTCTGCCAATAAGAATGTTGTGATTGACAGAGTCGAAAGCCTTAGCCAGGTTGATGAATACGGCTGCACAGTAATGTCTCTTATCGATGGCGGTTATGATATCGTTTAGGACCTTGAGCGTGGCTGAGGTGCACCCATGACCAGCTCTGAAACCAGATTGCATAGATTATTCCGTACAGGCTTCCTTCTTTTCACTCTGTCAATTAAGTTAGCATTCTGGAGTAACTCAAATATTGTTGAGCCATCATTCAGTTTTCTTCTATTACAGCCATTAAACTCTGTAACTGTTTTAAAGTCAGTGTTGGCCTCATGGTGAAATCTCCTTCGTCTCTGGCAACTGAGGCAACTCATGCCTGTGTCTTTGTAGTGACTGGGTATATTGATACACCATCTCAAGTGTAATTAATAACTTCACCATGCTCAAAGGGATATTCAATGTCTGCTTTTTTTTACCCATCTACCAATAGGTGCCCTTCTTTGTAAGGCATTGGAAAACCTCCCTGGTCTTTCTGGTTGAATCTGTTTGAAATTCACTGCTCAAATGAGGGACCTTACAGATTGTATGTGTGGGGTACAGAGATCATTAAAAGTGAGTCCATGCAACTTATTATGTGACTTGTTAAGCAGATTTTTACTCCTGAACGTATTTAGGCTTGCCATGACAAATGGGTTGAATATTTATTGACCCAAGACATTTCAGCTTTTAATACATTTGTAAACATTTAGAAAAACATAATTCTATTTTGACATTATGGGATATTTTATGTAGGCCAGTGACAAAAAAAATCTCTATTTAATCCATTTTAAATTCAGGCTGTAACACAACAACATGTGGAAAAAGTCAAGCAGTGTGAATACTTTCTGAAGGCACTGTACTTCCCTCTCCTCTGACACAAACATTGATATACTGTGTGTTAACACTCATGCACACACATGTGCAGGTACACACACACCCCACTTTAACATAGTGTTTACAACCCAGGGGACACACCTGTCACTTCTTTGGTTACAGTACAAATCTCTTATCTTTCTTATGTTGATCTTTCGGGATCCACAATTTTTACATTTTTTATTTAACCTTTATTTAACTAGGCAAGTCAGTTAAGACCAAATTCTTATTTACAATGACGGCCTAGGAACAGTGGGTTAACTGCCTTGTTTAAGAACAAATTCTTATTTACAATGACGGCCTAGGAACAGTGGGTTAACTGCCTTGTTTAAGAACAAATTCTTATTTACAATGACGGCCTAGGAACAGTGGGTTAACTGCCTTGTTCGGGGGCAGAACGACAGATTTTTACATTGTCAGCTCAGGGATTCAATCTAGCAACCTTTCGGATACTGGTCCAACGCTGTAACCACTAGGCCAACGCTCTAACCACTAGGCCAACGCTCTAACCACTAGGCCAGCGCTCTAACCACTAGGCCAACGCTCTAACCAGTAGACCAACGCTCTAACCACTAGGCCAACGCTCTAACCACTAGGCCAGCGCTCTAACCACTAGGCCAGCGCTCTAACCAGTAGACCAACGCTCTAACCACTAGGCCAGCGCTCTAACCACTAGGCCAGCGCTCTAACCACTAGGCCAACGCTCTAACCACTAGGCCAACGCTCTAACCACTAGGCCAACGCTCTAACCACTAGGCCAACGCTCTAACCACTAGGCCAACGCTCTAACCACTAGGCCAACGCTCTAACCACTAGGCCAGCGCTCTAACCACTAGGCCAACGCTCTAACCAGTAGACCAACGCTCTAACCACTAGGCCAGCGCTCTAACCACTAGGCCAGCGCTCTAACCACTAGGCCAACGCTCTAACCACTAGGCCAGCGCTCTAACCACTAGGCCAACGCTCTAACCACTAGGCCAACGCTCTAACCACTAGGCCAACGCTCTAACCACTAGGCCAATGCTCTAACCACTAGGCCAGCGCTCTAACCACTAGGCCAGCGCTCTAACCACTAGGCCAACGCTCTAACCACTAGGCCAGCGCTCTAACCACTAGGCCAACGCTCTAACCACTAGGCCAGCGCTCTAACCTCTAAGCCAACGCTCTAACCACTAGGCCAACGCTCTAACCACTAGGCCAGCGCTCTAACCACTAGGCCAACGCTCTAACCACTAGGCCAGCGCTCTAACCACTAGGCCAACGCTCTAACCACTAGGCTACCTGCCGCCCAAGAAATAATAGGAAACAACTGTACAAAACCTCAAGGGATAATCTGCTTACAGTGAGCGGCAGTGTAATGTGTTTGTGTGTGTGTGTGTGTGTGTGTGTGTTGAGATGGGCAGTATTTCTGTTATGTGTATTTGAAATATGTATTTGAATGACTTCTGAGTGTTTTGTATTACACTGGGCTGAACTACACTCTGCATTTTGTTTCAAGATACTTTCGAGAGCTGTGACTTATATTTTCAAAATACAAAATACTTTTCTATACCATTTTTTTTTAATTTATAGCGGTTCACGTTTTGTGGCCCCCTTTCACCCTGCATTGGAATCAGAAGTCTGATGGCACTATGGTGTGATAAGAGTGCCTGCTAAATTAACTAAATATAAATGTACACTGATTGTACGAAACAACTTTGCCCTCAGAACAGCCTCAATTTGTCGGAGCATGGACTCTATAAGGTGTTGAAAGAGTTCCACAGGGATGCTGGCCCATGTTGACTCCAATGCTTCCCATAGTTGTGTCAAGTTGGCTGGATGTCCTTTGGATGGTGGACAATTCTTGATACACATGGGAAACTGTTGAGCGTTAAAAACCCAGCAGTGTTGCAGTTCTTGACACAAACTGGTGTGCCTGGGACCAACTACCATACGCCGTTCAAAGGCACTTACATCTTTTATCTTGCCCATTCACCCTCAGAATGGCACACATACCCAATCGATGTCTCAATTGTCTCAAGGCTTAAAAATCCTTTAACCAGTCTCGTCCCCTTCATCTACACTGATTGAAGTGGATTAAACAAATGACATCAGTAAGGGATCATAGCCTTCACCTGTATTCACCTGGTCAGTCTATATCATGAAAAGAGCAGGTGTCCATAATGTTTTGTACACTCTGCTCTGCCCCGAAACAAGGCCAATAATAATACCCAGTGTGCATTGCAGTTCATTTTGGTATGTTTATTTTGATTCATTGATCTGGTATTTTGTCATTTTTGCCCATCCTTGTGTGTGTGTGTGTGATGCCTCGCTTTACCTTATTGCTATTCACCAAACATTTAGCCATCCGTCGATGAACCATTTATGGACATATAATGTCTTGTTTAACCTGAGCTCTCATTAAATTTTCATGTGTTCCTTTTACGGCTCTCTGGGAATATATGGGCTGTGTCCCAAAACGGCACCCACACAAAAGTAATTGTGCACTATATAGGGAATAGGGTGTGGTTTGGGACGCAGGGACAGTTATGAAATATTTATCATGCTCTGAGAAAGATTCACACACAAAAATAGAACAAAAACATGTAGATCTCCCTCTCTCACCGCCCTTGTCACTTTCCCTTGCTACATTGCTCTCGCTCCCTTTTCTCTCCCTCATTCACTATATCTACTTTCCTTTCTCTCTTGCTCTCTCCTCCAATCTCCCAATCTCTCCCCTCTCTCTCATTCTCTCCCTCCTTCCCGAAGCCACAGCCACCTCTGATGGGGCCAATAGCATTCCAGGAGAAGTGATGTCACAGCTAGCCGTCTTTAAAAGAGAGAGAGGTTGAAAAATGTATCACTCCAGAACTCAACTCCACGTAAGCTTCCGGGCCTTCAGGGTCCTCATCCTTTTTTAAAAGATGGCCGCCCACACACTGGGGCTCATTAGGGGTCAAGGGTCAGGTGGTCAGGTTGGGATCACATGGCAGTGTCTGTGGTTGATATGGAAGTCACATATGGATAGAGAGTTTAGTAAAGAATAGCCAAACTGATGCATTTGTATGCAGTGTCTGATGTTTTGGATATAAGAGATAGGTATTGTGTAGAGTAGCTGGATATCTCCAATGAGTTTGGAGAAGAAGACACAAGACAAACTGATACATTACTGTGGTATGTTGTGTTTGTTTACTCAGATAATAAGACATGTTACAAGTACGGAGGCAAAAATGCAATATTCTGGATTATCGACTCTACAGTATGTAGCTATATGGGACAGACAATACTTATAGCACAATATACTGTATAGTTTCCGTCCCAAATGGCACCCTATTCTCTTTATAGTGCACTACTATTGACCAGAGGTGGTCTAGAGTTGTGCACTATACAGGGGATAGGGTGCCATTTGGGGGACACACATAGCCCAACTGACCTGACCTGTATGATGTCATGGTGCAGTAGTAATTCATCGCTTCCTGGCCAGAGGGCAGATTTGCTTGGTTATGTTGTCATCCTTCTGATCGATCATACTTGGGACTGAAAGTCAGAGCCAGCAAGGAGTCTAGACTCCAGACTGACATCACATGAAGTAATAATGTATGACTTGAATGCAGCAGAGTCTAGGGTTTCATCTCAAATGGCACCCATTTCCCGATAGAGTGCAATACTTTTGACTAGGGCTCTGGCCAAAAGTAGTGCACTGTGTAAGGAATAGGGTACCATTTGGGATGCAGCCTAGCAGTCTACTCAGTAGACTGTCTGGACTAAAATGGATGTCTACATAGCTTGCCTTTGGCAGGAGCTACAACATAACATTATAGAGAGACACTTATGATGAATGCACTCACTTTAGGACACCCCCGTGCGCACATTTATGTATAGACCCACACTCTCACGTACACACAGTGTATAAATGTCAACAACTACAGGTTGGGAATTCCACTGTGTACCACTGAGAATGCCAACCTGCACTTGTTGACATTCAAGTAGAGCAAATCCTCTGATGCAAAAAAATTAGGCGCTTCCAGAAAAAATTCTCAAACAAAAAAGAAACCATTCCACTGTGTTCAGTTCAAATGTTCACTGTTAGAAAAAGCAGAACATTAATAGTCCTAAAGAGTTAATTTTGCGTCATTTAATGTGAATTAGTCTCGGCAAACAAATGTATTAACTAATATATATTTTTCTGGGGTTTGGACAGGCAATTTACACTTCTAGAAAAAAAGGGTAATACATATTAACCTCACATTGATTTTGGAACTTTTATTTGGTGTTTTAGTAGTAATGCTCATACTTCATCATTGCCATATGGCCCTGTAGTCACTGAGTCAATCTACATTAGGCCCCTTTCCCCACTTTGACTATAACAACCACGAAAACTCAATTACGATGATGCATGGTCTATTTGGTCTTTGGCTTGATTACATTCATGAAGTCAAGGCATTTCATGTTCCTGCCAAAACGTGGTCCCTTAAGATCATACCTTGATGACACGTCAGGTTTTCCTGAAGCCAGATTATGATCGTGACAGTGTAGTAATTATTGAAGCACTTTGAGACCTTGTGAAACACTTTTTCATGAATGTCATTACGGCTAATTAAACTAGTATATTGGTTAGCTTCGATTTTATTGTGTTTGTGGTTTATTACAAAGTGTTAGGTGCACTATACATGAGTGATGCTTATTTTTTTAATTATAAAATGACATTGGGCAAATACAAAGAAATGTTCCTGGAGTCCTCTCCCCCATGACCACAAATAACTGAAAAAACGGAATAGATTCCACTAGAGTATTCAGTATATGGATCTGGATATAACCATATTTCTTACACCTACTGTTTCAAGGCTATTTAGATCAGTGGTCAGACAGAAAAGGAGACAAGGAAAATATTGACTGTTTCGCTACCCCCTATAATCTACAGATGTAGGATCTTAATATGAGCCAGTTTGCTACAGCAGGAAGATAATCCTGCAGCAACAGAAAATGTGAATTATAATGTGGATTATAATTCATAGACATTTTTTGTAGGGGTCGATGAATAGTTTATTTTTCAGCAAATCAAGTCTGAAATTTTAAAGTGGAAATCACAAACTAATACACTACAGGTTTGCATTTCCTGCCGTGCAGGAAAATTCTGAGCAACAGAAGAGTGATCAAATGAAGATCCTACATCTGTAAGTAATATGACACATCACAAATAGAGTTTGCACAGCTACAGCCTAAAGAGGTAGAGGCAAAGCCCTGATCAAAGTTAGCATGACTTTTCCGACCTTGAGAAGAAACCCTTTTCTCTCCTCCAGATGCTGCTTTGCCTACTTTCTCCCCACACAGCAGGCTCCCTTTGGCCTGCTGAAGGGTTGCTATTACTGCTATGGCAGCTTGCTAATTACTGTCTGTCTGTCTGTGTGTCTGTGTGTGTGTGTGTGTGTGTGAGAGAGGACCTCCTGGGCTACCTAGCATTTAGGACAATTAAACACACACACACCAGCAGGATGCCTGTCACCTGTCACAGTTCTCTCGATGACATGTCTACTGTGCTAGGTCATAACCAAACAGCTGTCTAAAGAGTCTGAAGGACATGGGGTAACTGATCCCAATATCCTGAAATCCTACCATGTTTCTAGAAGACTAGAATTTTGTACTGACATATAGCCCTCTAACAACTCAATGATGAGGACAGACAGTAGGACAGTCAGACTGGGTGTGTGTACGTGCATATGGGCGCTCGTGCAGGTGGCAATGTATATAATAATCCTTTGATTTTGCTCTTAGCGAAGCACACTGCTTTTTATATGATGACCAATATAACCGGGAACCCTTACGTTAAAACATTTGCCAAAACAAAGGGTCTGGCAACTCCGACAAATGAGACTTTGTAAAGTTAGTTTGGAACATTAAAGCTCTTCAGTTGAACAACAGGCCCCATTAACTTTCAGTATTGGCGCTCCAAGAGGTCTGTGGCTGCTTGCTTGCTGATTGCGGTGGCACATTAAGCCGGGATCTTTATGCTATTGGAATTGGAAAAAGGGGGTTTGTGATGAACAGTGTGTGCGTGAGTGTTTTCTTTGTCCCCTAATGAACCAATGTAATTTGGTAATGTACAAAAGCACCACTTGAATCAAAAATGACAATTATAATATAGTGTGGTCCTGATTGCAGAGAATCAAGTGGTCCTCTCACTTTCTCTCTCCATGGCCCCCCTCCTGCTCTCCCTCTCTACATCTGTCCACCAGGGTTCTCTCTTTCTCTCTCTCAAACATCCATCCACCAGGGTTCTCTCTCTCTCAAATATCTTACCCCGTTTCCTCTCTCTTCGCCTCCTTCTCAACACGCATTGGAGGAGAAGGTCAGAGGGAAAGAACCCTGGATCCTCTCCTGCAACGCATTTTGAGAGGAAGGCCAGGAGAGAGGACACGAGGAAAGACAATCGTACTGTCTGTCTCTCCAACTACTGTATATTTTGAATGCTCCTCTTTGAGTTCTTTCAGATTATATTCCACAGAGCTTTGTCTCTATTTTTTAACCACCGTTAACACTTGGTAGCATCCATGGCTGAATGTCACAACGAGATGTTTTAATGTTGCAAAGAAAAGCCATTCAATACAGTCACGGGCATAACTAAGGAAAATGAAAACATCCTGCTCCCCAGTCAGAATGAGATGGTCGATATCGTTGGGACGTAATTGGTTAGTCGCATTACGGTTAATGGACCATAAAACTTTATGCTGCCTATCCAATGTCCTGGACTTCGACAATGCAGCACTGGGAGGAGTGTTCTCCACAAAGTCTTCAAAGGTGAAAGAAATAATGTAATGTAGTCTGATTCACGTGTGAAAGCCAACATGGCTGTACATTTAGAAAAATAAGATGACATTCTTTACACATTTTGGGACTAAATATCAGGTGCGCTGCAGTGCTGACTGATATTGGACTTCTTTAACCGTCACAACAGCTCTATGGATCTTGTGCTCCCCCTTGTGGTCAGTGATATAGTCACTTACAATTCTCCATGCAGAAGCACATCTGTTTCTGCATTGTAGGGCAGCCCTTGAAGTGACTCTTTTCATCAACTGTATGCAAGAATTTCCTCTGTGTTGTCATAGGAATTCAGCATTCTCTGTGTTGACGTCTCCGACCCCCATTATCCAGAGGTTACATCATGTAGGTCTGATATCGGATTGGAGGTTAACTTTACAGTAATACTATTGGTCAACAACTCCGATTTTGGATCCTAACAACTCAGATGCTTAGAAAAGGGTCTTAGATTCATTGTTCTTTCTCTTTTTTGTTCCTGATCTGCTGTGGTGAGATACTATTTCTTTCTCTGGACACCCAATGGACTTTTGGGGCATAGTTTTTCAGGGTGATTTCTCACTCTCTCTTTCTGACCATGCTTAGGATAATGCCTTGTAATACTTTGTAACTTAAGCTTTATGCCTTGTACGTGAATCCATTCCCACATACAATGCTTGAAATCAATATTCACTAATATCCAGAAAGTAATACAAATGTACCTGAAATAAGCAGCTGGGGAAAAGAATACCGTTATTCTACAAGGAAAATGAACTTGTTTATGTCACTATGATCCCTCGAGGACCATTTTGGAAATGTGTTTCAAGTGATAGGCCTATACTCTGGGATCAAATGGATGTATTATTTAACCCCCCAAAAATGCAATTCAATACTCTTAGAGCTGCAGGAGTGACTTAGAAATAGGGGCTAGGGGTTGATTTGGAATTCAGAAAGTGATTCACATTTCTCTGGGTTAACCCAGCTCCCTGCCCTGTCAGGGAACATGTCCAGTCCCAAGTTGCAACAATTAGGCTGAGATTACACAGGCAGCCCAACTCTGATCTTTTTCCACAAATTGGTCTTTTGACCAATCATTTCAGCTCTTTTGCCAATAGGACAAAATATCCAAATTTGGATGCTTAAGTAAATGCAGCCTTAAGCACTGCATACAGACTTGTGCTTAGTCTGGAATTCCTCATTTTATTCCACATGATAGAAAGTAGATTGACAATTTTAATATTCTATGCATTCTACACATCTCAATAGGACCTCAGTGCATCATATTAACCACACATTGATTTGGAACTTTGGTGTTTCAGTAGTATTGCTCATACTTGATTGCCATATGGCCCTATTGTCACTGAGTCAGTCTACATTGAGCCCCTTTCCCCTATTTGTAACCCTAAGACTAAAACCACAAAAACTAAATTAGGATGCATGGTCTACTTGTTCTTTGGCTTGATTACATCCAGGAAGTCACGTCAAGGCATTTCATGTTCCTGACAAAAAGTGGTCCCTTAAGCTCAAAAGGACCTCAGTGAGTCAGTGAAGGTGCTACAGGATCCACGCCACAATGAACATTAACACCAAGTCTTCCTGTTTGAAATACATCAGTCCAGTCAAATATGCTAGGTTAAGATACACTACCAAAATTGTTTTCTAGAAGTTGGAATGGTTCTCTTACCAGTATGTCTTGCAGCCTATTAACTCATGAACTTCAGCCTTAAAAGACCCAAAATCAAACCATACAGATTTAAGATTAACAATGCCACTTTCAGGAGGATTGTTCCTAGCTGGGAAGTTCCCCTTTGAATGCAGTCCTGACACTTCAATCTTCAGACCTTGGTTCAAATACTGCGTGTTGTCTAGCCTGCCTGGAGTGGCAGGTAGAATAGCCCCAAAACCACAACCCTCTATTGGTTCATTAAGCCAAGCAAGTTTGGTCAAGCACAGATTTCAAATAGTACTTAGAGGTCTGATCCCCATATGGCAAAAAAGGGACCCATATTGGATTGAATATGAAAAGTTATGCGTTAACACTGGCAACCTAATTCTGATCTTTCTTCTGGTCTTTTGACCAATCAGATATGTACAAGTACTTTGAGGTAGTATAGGAGTCGATTTGCGCAACCTGTCAACAGGTCCTTCCTTTATAACTGATGTCTCAGAGTTCCTATTGAAGGCAATGTCCAAGTCTACAATTCAAAAAAATAAAAAATGAGCATTTGAGTGACAAGAATATTTGTTGTTGCGGAAATCGCTGCGCAACGTCGTGTTTACTGAAGTGCTAAATTTGCCCAATTTCAGTTTGTGACCAAATAGAGAATTCAATGTACCATCTAACCCGCTGTGAAATCACTTTAACCAAATATTTAACTTCAGCTGTTTGAGGCTGGCTTACATACAAAAAAAAACCTCAGGAATAGCGCACAGAACAGATCTACCGCTTAGACATGCTTTGAACGAGAATGACAAACCTACAACTTTTTCTTTGCGAATTTGATTGGTCACCCAAAGTTACATATTTCCGCTTAAATTAATCCGACCAAAGTCATGTAATTCAGAGCATGATCCTCAATAAAGGTTGAAACATTTATTACCTTAAAAACAATACAAAAACATTTCCATAGTAATATTAAATATCCATATATAAATTGCATTTCATATCTATACACGAAGTTCAGTTATTGGGCCTGCCAAAAACTGAGGCCTCACATTATCCAATCCTGTAATTTAGATCTTCTCAAACATTTCCAGCAATTGGCACCAACTCTTCATGGATTTCAACACAATTCCCAAACATTTCTTGAGAAGCATATGTCATGTAGAGAAATCCATCGTCATCTTTGTGGTCCTTGTAGACTTGCGCCATGGTAAGAGACATGCTGGCCAGGCCACTATTATTGATGAGCAGGTAGAACGCTTGACTCTGCATCAGCGACATTCGATTTCTGAAACGAGAACGTGCAGCAAGTATTGACAAGTAATCAAATGTAGAAATTCTCATGCACAAACGCAAGTCATTATGAGTCATTTAAAAAAAAGTGACAGTCGCGCGGCACTCGTGGCTGATTCAGATCAGGTGATACCAAGTTTGAAATTACGCACGAGTTCAACCAAAAACTTAACACATGATGATTTAGGTCAATTTCAGTCATGATAATCCACGCTTAACAAGTTAAACATTCACAGCAAAACACATCGAGACAAACCTTATTATGGTGACAAACTGAGTCATGGAAAGTTCTTGGGGGACCAAGAATTTCGTTTTATCAAGAGGCGGCAAGTACTTCTCCCGTTGATACCTTTCAATTATAACCTGTGTGTGGTTGGAAAGGTCACTTTTAGAAGGTGCAAATTCAATGGAATTTCAGGGTAGAATAATGTTTTAGAAATAAGCGAACTTACAGGAATTTTAGTTGGAAACTTCGTTCGGATCCCCGCGACCTCCTGTTTTCTCGTGGCTGTTTGGGATGGAAAACGTGGTTGAGATTATAAAAGCAAAGCATAGCCTACCACATGCAAATCATTACATAAAATTAATCACCAAAGCTTTTTCTCTGCTTGAAGGACTTGGGGTGCTGTGGCTTCTCAAATGGCGGCATCATGTGGGCAAGTGACTCCTCTCTTCAATTCCTGCTGTCTGATCTAGGCTATAAGATTTGACCAAGCTGATCAGCCAACAGAAATTAAATAGTGTGGTTGCAGTGACGTATCACATGATTACCATGGGGCTGTGTCAGCACGCATCATATGGCTAATGAATTGACCGTGCATTAATGACTCGGAAGTGTGTAAAACCAATCCAAATGCTTAAGATCTAATAAAATACCTGAATGTAATGTTTCATTTAATATATGCTTGAAAATAACAATACATTTTGAATTAGTAAACATTATATAGAGGTAATTTGGTAATTCAAATATCTTACACACAAATCATACATAGAGGCCTTATAATATTCTCACACTAAAGTACGCCCTATCATGTGTAGGCAATATTTAGTTTAATGTATTTTCTTGGATTTCAGGCCATGAAATTTAGTCAGGGGGTCGTGGATGATAGGCGTGTGAGTGTGCTATGTAAACAACTGGATGAATGGCTCTATGGAATGCATAGATAAATTAATGGAATTTGCTATAATATATGAAATATGGCTACCACAGATACACTTCTGTAGCATACATTATGACATTTCCAATTTCAGATACAAACAACTAAAGAAAAAGACAGTAAAAGAGAACAGGCGCATTTTAGTGTGAAAAATGCAGCTCTATCTTCTTTGAACTTCAAATTCCATCATGCGTAGGATACGGCAGTTGTCAACACCACGCGCATTTATTTCCGATTGGCTTATTCCAGTGTGAATCGTTGAAATCGACCAATGGGTAAAGAAAACTCTGGATGTGGGTGGGAGCTCAGTGTGAACGTCACCAATTGACAGCTGGCTGCTCAGACATGAGTGTGCCTGCCCAGTAGAGAGAGCTGTAGGTAGCTATTTCCTTTCATATCACAGGGGCGGCTAAAGGAAAACCCATTCGTCTGAGCACGGTCGTGCCAGTTTGCGCGAACCGAATCCACACACCTGGCCTGGGCATGGACGAACAGGCAGGGCCCGGCGTATTCTTTAACAACAACAACTCGGGTTTGCCTGGCGCTGGCAAAGGACCGCATCAGCCTGGCGACGGCGACGGAGAGGCGGCCAGGGCTCATTACAACATTCCGGGGATATTGCACTTTCTGCAACACGAATGGGCCCGCTTCGAGGTGGATAGAGCGCAATGGGAGGTGGAGCGAGCCGAATTGCAGGTAAACCACGTCAAAATGTCCCGCTTATTTTTGGTGGGGTTTTACGGTGTTGAGTCCGCTCTAGGAAGATTGACATTTGTGTCAGGAAGCCTACTCGCGCGCTATGGTCTATTGTGGCGTGAACTACTCGAGCTACGTAGCTACTAGAGTAGTCTTGGTCGGATGACATTAGTCACTATAGCACAGGGTTTCCCAAACTCGGCCCTGGGCCCCCCCTGTGTGCACGTTTTGGTTTCTACCACACCACAACACTACACAGCTTATTCAAATAACCAACACATCAAGCTTTGGTTAAATGGAATCAGTTGTATAGTGCTAGGGCAAAACACAAAACGGGGGACCTTGCTATAGCAGAGCACTGCCTCTATTGTACTGTACACAACTTTTAATTTCCAAGTGTAGCCTACTGTGTGCAAATTATTCACTACCATTGTTTTTAAATGATAGAACGCTATCCAAATGTGGTCAGGCAGACCCAAGGACCTGTCTGTCCTCGATGAATACCTACGTCTTGGAATGCAGAGAAACATTGCACGATGCATTCCAAAGATATATATCCCATTCTCAATAATATTGGTTGTGTCGAAATGTCAAGCACAAGTGTATTGAACAAGTAACTCATTAGGCCTACACACACTTCATGTTATTGAAAGCTGAGTTCACCTGTGAAGTGCAATGGCATGTCCAGTTTAAGTCGGTTGAACAATTAACAGTTATTCTTATGAACAGCACAGTTGACTCATGCACTCAGTAGGTAGTGACATAGATTTAAGATGAGTCATAAGGCACAAAAACCTATCAGAGGTAAGGCTATTAGCATATTGTGTAGGCCTTGAGTGAGTTGTAGCTCCCAAATATATATTTGGGAGTAGATTGAAATAAATTCATTAGGCCCAAATCTATGGATTTCACAAGACCGGGAATACAGATACCTTAAAAACAAAGTAGGGGTGTCAGTATCTGGTGTGTCCACCATTTGCCTCATGCAGTGCGAAAGATCTCCTTGCTTAGAGTTGATCAAGCTGTTGATTGTGGCCAGTGGAATGTTGTCCCACTCCTCTTCAGTGGCTGTGTGAAGTTTATGAATATTGGTGGGAACTGGAACACGCTGTTGTACACGTCGATCCAGAGCATCCCAAACATTCTCAAAATGGGTGACATGGTGAGTATGCAGGCTATGGAAGAACTGGGACATTTTCAGATTCAAGGAATTGTATACAGATCCTTGCGAAATGGGGCCGTGCATTATCATGCTAAAACACAAGGTGATGGAGGTGGATGAATGGCACAATAATGGGCCTCGTCACACCATTGATAAAATGCAATTGTGTTCGTTGTCTGTAGCTTATGCCTGCCAATACCATAACCCCCACCCCACTCTGTTGTGAGACCTGTCGGACGTACTGCCAAATTCTCTTAAACAACATTGGAAGAGAAATGAATGTTCAATTCTCTGGCAACAGCTCTGGTGGACATTCCTGCAGCCACCATGCCAATTGCATACTCCCTCAACTTGAGACATCTGTGGCATTGTGTTGTGACAAAACTGCACATTTTAGACTGGCCTTTCGTTGTCCCCAGCACAAGGTGCACCTTTTTAATGATCATGCTGTTTAATCAGCTTCTTGATATGCCACACTTGTTATCTTGGCAAAGGAGAAATGCTCACTAACAGGGATGTAGTGAGCAACATTTTAGAGAAATAAGCTTTTAGTGCATATGGAACATTTCTGGGATCTTGTTTTTCAGCTCATGAAACAAGGGACCAACACTTCACATGTTGCGTTTTTATATTTTTGTTCAGTGTACATGAGTGCCTCCGAACATTGCTAACAAAGGACAGTGCCAAGTGCTAGCCTAGGCAACCGATAGTGCATGGGTGCTACGTTAGATCTGCACAATCATCAAGGCTTGATGTGCATTCCCGTTAATACAATCGTGTCCCCGTAGACCGGATTGTACATGAAGCATCATCTATTCAGGCCGCAAAGACATCATTTTCCTACTTAACTAGCTTTAATGGTGGGGATAAATGTGGTATATATATGCATACTTTCTTTATGAAACACAATTTTCCACCAACCTTTTTGGATTTTTGGAAAATTTAGGATGTACACTGTTTTCAGCCAAGGGTGTGCAACATCCAGAATTGTCTGAAAATGGTGGCGTAAAATTGTTTCATAAAGAAAGTATGCTTATTTTCCCCCCAAAATTCTGTCTTCTCGCCATTAAAGCTAGACGACAGTGCATGGGCACTAGATCTGTACAATGGGCTGCCTAGGCTAGCTAAAATAGGCATATTTTTTTCATTTTTAAAGGGCAATGCTTGATCAGATTTGAAATGAATGATGTGTAACTGGACGTGGCATTTGTGCATAATCTACTTTGAAAATGTCCTGCCTCAATCAAAGCAGACTTTCATTTCTTATTATGCCTGGACGAAGGAGATCTAGGCCTAGATGTCGAAGTTACCCTCCTGATTCCGGAGTAGGTTTTGTTTAAGTTTTCTTCCCCATTTACTTCTAGTGCTTATCAGTAGTAGAGGGAGCTCATTGGCAAGTGACAAATGAGTGTCAGAACCGCTCCACTGGCAATGAGCAGAAACCAATTTCATATCTTAATGCATTTGTTCTGCTGCCGTGCTACTATATATTGTAGTAGCGACCCTGCATTCCGTTAAAGTCTTAGCTGAGCAAATGTAAAAATCGAATTGACCGGATATTCAGTGCCTTCAGAAAGTATTTACACCCCTTGACCTTTCCCACATGTTGTTGTTACAGCCTGAATTTAAAATGGAATAAATTGAGTTTGTGTGCCACTGATCTACACACAAAACCCCACAATGTCAAAGTGGAATTTTGTTTTCAAAATAATTAATACAAAATTCAAAGCTGAAATGTCTTGAGTCAATAAGTATTATGGCAAGCCTACTGTAAGTCGCTCTGGATAAGAGCGTCTGCTAAATGACTAAAATGTAAATGTAAATGTAAATACATTCAGGACAAAACATTTGCTTAACAAGTACCATAAGTTGCATGGACTCACTCTTTGTGCAATAATGTACTGAACAAAATGTACACGCAACATGCAGCAATTTCAAAGATTTTGCTGAGTTACAGTTTAATATAAGGAAATCAGTAATTTGAAATAAATAAATGATTGACTGGTCAGGGGCGCAGCATAGGCCCACCCACTGGGGAGCCAGGCCTAGCCAATCAGAATTTGTTTTCCCCCACAAAAGGGCTTTATTACAGACAGACTCCTCAGCACCAAATGCTCACCAACAGGAATGTAAACAAATTTGTGCACAACATTTGAGAGAAATAAGCTTTTAGTTTGTATGGAACATTTCTGGGATCGTGTTTTTCCGCTCATGAAACATGGGACCAGCACTTTTACATGTTTTTGTTCAGTGTAGTTCTTAACAATTTTTGAATGATTATTCAATCTCTGGTTTTACCCCACACTTGCAATTCTATGTAAGGTCCCTCAATTGAGTACTGCATTTCAAGCACAGATTCAACCACAAAGACCAGGGAGCTTTTCCAATACCTCACAAAGAACACCTATTGGTAGATGGGAAAAAAAAAAAAAAAAAGCAGACACTAAATATCTCTTTCAGCAAGGGGAAGATATGAATTACACTTTGAATGGTGTATCAATACACCCAGTCACTACAAAGATACAGGTGTACTTCCTAACTCCGTTGCTGGAGAGGAAGGAAACCGAGTAGGGATTTCACCATGAGGCCAATGGTGACTTTAAAACAGTTAGAGTTTAATGGTTGTGATAGGTGAAAACTGAGAATGGATCAACAACATTGTAGTTACTGCACAGTACTAACCTAAATGACAAAGTAAAAGAAGGAAGTCAGTGCAGAATAAAAAATATTCCACAACATGTGTCCTGTTTGCAATAAAGCACTAAAGTAATACTGCAAGACATTAACTTTATGTTTGGGGCAAACACAACACATCACTGCGTACCACTCGTCATATTTTCAAGCATGGTGTTGGCTGCATCATGTTATGGGTATGCTCATCATCTGAAGGACTAGGGTGTTTTTTTGGGATAAAAATAAACAATCGAGCTAAGCACAAAATCCTAGAGGCAAACCTGTTTGTCTGCTTTCCAACAGACAACGAAAGAGACATTTACCTTTCAGCAGGACAATAACCTAAAACACAATGCCAAATGTACACTGAATGTTCCTGAGTGGCCTAGATACAGTTTTGACTTAAATCAGCTTGAAAATCTATGGCAAGACTTGATCAACAACCAATAATCAGCAACCAACTTGACAGAGCAAGAGTTAAAAAATAATAATGGGAAAATATTGTAAAATCCAGGTGTGCAAAGCTCTTAGAATACTTAAATAAAATACAAATAAATCCTGACTGTTCATTAATCTTTTTAAATGTTCTTTCACATTGACATTACAGTATTTTGTGCAGACTGTTAAAAACAAAAAACAATGAAATTAGTCCCAATTTGTAACACAGCTAAATGTGGGAAAAGTCAAGGGGTGTGACTGTAGGGTTTCACTCTGCAACGAAAGCTTTTTCCTTCTGGAATCTACTGGAGAAAGATGTAATTGAGCAGATGGAGATGTTTCTGAACCTTTGTTAAGGCCCTACTCAACAAGCTGACCTGGAAGTGCCTGCGTTAAAACAACATGTTGGTGGGGAATGCCTACCACAGAGCGCTCAACATTGACGGCACAGAGCTTTAAAAATGTTTTTTAACGTTAGTTAGTCACTAGTATGTGAACACCGGTGGTCACCCCACTCCCTTTTTCCATGTCCTTGTGCAGGAGTGTTGTGACACACCAACCTGGTCTCAGAGCATTTCGTATTATTCTGTAAGTAATCCGAGACACTATATTTAGTATGATATGTTACATTTTGTATTAATTTGTGGATGTCCAGCACCTTTTGTATGAAACACTACATGACCAAAAGAGCATTAGTGAGGTCGGGCACTGATGTTAGGCGATTAGGCCTGACTTGCAGTCGGCGTTCCAATTCATCCAAAAGGAGTTTGATGGGATTGAGGTCAGGGCTCTGTGCAGGCCAGTCAAGTTCTTCTAGACCGATCTCGACAACCCATTTCTGTATGGACCTCACTTTGGGCATGCGGGCATTGTCATACTGAAACAGGAAAATGCCTTCCCCAAACTGTTGCCACAAAGTTGGAAGCACAGAATCGTCTAGAATGTCATTGTATGCTGTAGCACTAAGATTTCCCTTCACTGGAACTGAGGCCTAGCCTGAACCATGAAAAACAGCCCCAGACCATTATTCCTCATCCGCCAAACTTTACAGTCGACACTATGCATTGGGGCAGGTAGCATTCTCCTGGTGTCCACCAAACCTTGATTCATCCGTCGGACTGCCAGATGGTGAAGCGTGATTCATCACTCCAGAGAACGTTTACACTGCTCCAGAGTCCAATGGCGGCGAGCTTCACACCACTCCAGCCAACGCTTGGCATTGTGCATGGTATTCTCAGGTTTGTGTGTGGCTGCTCGGCCATGGAAACGAAAAGTTATTGTGCTGGCGTTGCTTCCAGAGCCAGTTTGGAACTCTGTAGTGAGTGTTGCAACCGAGAACAGACAATTCTTACGCTCTTCAGCAATCGGCGGTCCCGTTCTGTGAGCTTGTGTGGCCTACCACTTCGCGGCTGAGCCATTGTTGTTCCTAGATGTTTCCACTTCACAATAGCAACACGTACAGGGGCAGCTCTAGCAGGGCAGAAAAATGACAGACTTACTTGTTGGAAAGGTGCCATCCTATGACAGTGCCATGTTGAAAGTCACTGAGCTCTTCAGTAAGGCCATTCTACTGCCAATGTTTGTCTATGGAGATTGCATGGCTGTGTGTTCGATTTTATACACCTGTCAGCAATGGGTGTAGCTGAAATAGCCAAAGCTGCTAATTTGAAGGGGTGTCCACATACACTATATATACACAAAAGTATCTCTGGGCTGGGTCATATTCGAAATGGCTGCCTTTGTGACCATTGCTGTCGGAGTTGGACGATAACATTGGACGATCACTGACAGGCACTGGCCTAGCATTTTGACCCCGAAGTACTGCTATTGCACAACACTGGGAATCCATGACATCACATTGAGTGTGTTAAAGAATCACTATGAGCCTCTCTCTGCCTCTGCTCCTCCTTTGCCCCAGAGGATGTCTGGCATCATCACCACTTTTCCTTCCCTCCTTCCCCGCACTATAAATACGTTGCAGAGTAGGCGAAGACGGGAGTGGGTGCAGAAAGAAACAACCAATGGGAGAAAGAACCGACCAATGCTCACCAGCCCCTGTTGGGAGATCTCAGTTTTTTTCTTGCTTTTTTTCTTCTGCATAACCCACACTTAATGTAAGTGCTGGGTCTCTGAGGAAACAGTACATGGGCCTGTTCAGCCTATTTCTTTGCCTTGGCTTGCACTAGGGAGCCATCCCCCCCATCTGAGCTGCCTGTCAGTGTTTGGTATTCAACTCCCTCAGACATTTGAATAATAGTCATTTTTATTCCTTGTTCAGAGACATTTGTCGTCGAGAGGGCGGCACAGAGGCGGCCCGCGTCGTTGGGATCTTTCGGATCTCACGGCTTGTCGGCTTCCGCGTGTTCTCCAACGACCCATAACAACCAGTATGAGTTTTGGTTTCAAGTGACTCATGCCACAGAGCTGACACGGCGGATGTCGTGGCTCCCTGCCCCGTCGTTAAAACGGAGCCTGATGTTTTTCACAGGAGCAAGCTCCAGGCTGAATCTCAGGTAGCTACTACCCAGTGCTGGTGAGGTGTGGGAGGGCGCCATGCAGTCAGGCATTTCAAACACACAAGTTCTCGAAATGCTGTCTCCTCAGCATTTTTTCGTGTACATACTCCGCCACACTGACTAGTATACTTGTCGATGTGTTATGCATACTCAAGATACTATTACTTCCTGGCCTTTTCTGGGTCATCACATTTAGTCATTTCCCCACAAGTGTTTATTCCAATGACTCCCTTCGACCGCCCTGGTACAGTATGTCCATTCGAGAATGTGGGAGTGTGAGAAAGTCCTCTCTGAAGGAGAGAGTGTGCGTCTCCAATGGCACTCCGTTCCCTATTTAGTGCACTACTTTTGACCAGATAGCTATGGCACCCTATTCCTTGTAAAGGGAATAGGGTGCCATTTGGAAGGTATCCAGAGAGCGTTCTCTCAGGCAGTTGGGTTTACAGTAGCCCGGCACCTCCAGTCTATGAGTAACCGTGTCTGGTATTCTAACGAGAGGCCCACCTGCTAGCCCTATGAACACCATCACTGTGTTTTACAGGTGTTTATATCGGAAGGTTCTGTCTGGCACAGTGGACAACACTGCAGTATTCATACTTCGTTTTTCTGTTGTTATTTCTTTGCATTTTCTTCCACAATGCATTGGCCTTTAGATGATTTAGAGATTGCACTTCATGAGTTGTTTCACAACATGAATAACTTTTTACTTCAGTATCACTTCATTTTTGTCTTTGGACATTCAGTTCTATATACTGTACACAACACAATGCCAAAGCCAATGCTGGACCTCCCTCAGTGCGTGGATACTCAATAAGATAGAGATGTTTATTCAGTAAACAAACACCGGCAAGAGGTCACGGGCCAATAGTTAGAAAAGGCGACATCAAACCAACAACTCGGAAATCTCAATTAGAACTCTTCATAATGTAAATGTTTTACTAAATAACACCTTTTTATACTTTAATGATTTGCATACCACCATGCTTTCCGTGTGTGGGCCATCATATCATGACACTTAAATTATGCAAAGTTATGTAAATTGGGATAGGCTATGGGGGGTAATAAGGCTGCAGGCTACTATTTAAAGTATCACTGCTTTGGCGTGTAATTCCAATGCCCTTTATCTTTTTAAGTATTATTTTTCAGACTATTTTCATCTCACTAATTAAATGATATCGTCAAGAGACCGATGTGCAATAGCCTTTGCTGTGTGTAGACAGTATGCCTAGGATTATGCGTAACTGACTGCATGTCAAGGCAAAATCTGGACCTTGCTGTCATTGCAGGGCATACGTCAAATTCCAGATTGCTGTTTTTATGGCTTCCCATCATTATCCCATGTAATGAGGTAGTTTATGATAAGACCAGACTATTATCGTTCTGCTGTCTGAGGTGTGTTTTATTTGCTCAGACTTTGCACATTTGCACATCCACCATGTTTTGATGACATGACACAAATCGGTATACTCGCCATATGTTCAGGAGATCAATTGACACCCAGGCAGCAATTTTCCCACTCTGGGGAGAAGGCGTGGAGTCCATCAGACTGGGGATAGTGCATCTATAAGCAGTCTCTCTGACCTCTGGATCGATGGGGGAGATTTGAGACCGAGTGCCCCAGAGCCTGACAGTCTACTCCAGTGGAACTCGTCTAGCAGCTCCAGAAACACTTGGCCCTGCCACAACATTTGTCAGGCATAAATAAATCTCATAAACCAATTTTAGAATTTGGAAATATATATCTTCCTGCAATTTGTATCGTAAAAGTGTTACAGTACGGATGGTACCTCACCTCCAAAGCATGACAGAATATAAATAATCTACATTTAGCTAGGTTTCCATTCATTTGGCGACAGATTTTCCATGTGAATATTCTAAGATCTGCATTTTCCCAGCAGAGGTGGTTTTCCATCAAACTGACTTGTTGTGGATAGAAGGCTGGGAGTTATGTAGTGCACATAAAAAGCTTTTTCTACGCTTAAGTTTTCATGTACCGAATATTATTATTTATTTATTTTACTCTGCCGATGCTTTTGTTACAAGAACGTATTTGATAAATAGCAAACTTTCCCAAGCTGTTTTTGGTGCATGCTCTCTAGACCAGTGGTTGCCAACCTGTACTGCAGGTTGGCACACATATGTGTGTATATATATTTTTTTCAAAAATAATAACAGTTGGGAGTATTAATGGTATTATAAGCAATTTTACATTACTTTTCACAATGCTAATTGTTTATAATAATAATAGTCCTTTAATTTGTTACATTCACTGCTATAATTGACTAAGTTTGACCAGCAAGATATTTTGTTTTAAAATGTAACTCTGCAAATTGTGGTCCTCAAGCTTTTAACAGTGATTTGGTGGTCCCCGGATCGGTAAAAGGTTGGGGACCACTGCTCTAGACAATAGTTTGCTGGTAAAGTGGACAGGGTATGTTGTATGATGAGACATGGATAAGATAATTTATTTTATTTTATAATAGTCAGCCAAGCACCGATCATCATATCTTCAGCCTACAAATATTACCCTGGATCTATTTGAAATTTGCATTCATTTCATCACTGTGCACGAAACCACCATGTGAAGTTCATCATGACTCCTATTTTGTCTGCATAGTAACTTTACCTCTACCTACATGTACATATTACCTCAACTAACCTATGCCCCTGCACATTGACTCTGTTCCGATGCCCCCTGTATATAGCCTCGCTACTGTTATTTTAATGTTGCTCTTTAATTATTTGTTATTTTCCTATATTTTATTTTGCTTTTTTTTAATTTTATTTTTTAAACTTCAGTTCATTTTAGTAAATACTTTCTAAACATGTATTTTTCTTATCTTCATTGTTGGTTAAGGGCTGGTAAGTAAGCATTTCACTGTAAGGTCTATTCGGCACATGTGACAAATACAATTTGATTTGATCTGCCTAATAAACTATTTATGCTTTTCCACGTCATGGTGGGAGGACAACACAACTTACCCTCTTGTGGCTCCAAGTTCACTTCGACATGATGGTTATTAAATCAATATTCACTCATAAAACGCTTCCAATGCAATTGTCGCATAATCTATTTCACTGGCCAAAAAAGTATCATGTGACTTGGGATGGTTGACAACCAGGCGGGCTGCTGTGTTCTGGAGTTGATTTATGCGTCAGCTAATTCATCCAAGTTAATATGGTTGGATGGAAACCTGGTTATTGTCTAACATTTATTGGTGGGTAGGTTTCTAGCATGCAGGTGAGCTGGACAGGTGAGCTTTTGAGAGCTTATTTTAACCATTAAAATAATCCCTCTTGCTATTCTGGGAGAGTGCTGGTGGCTATTGTTTTGAACCCTTTCTTTGAAGATATGCCAACACCAAAAAGGCTTTTCAGAATTGTACAGGAGCGCCTTGGAATTTGTTTAGCTTTTCTTGGTCCACTTGCTCACAATGTCTCACATCACCTTCGTGTCTTCGCTGTAGCGGTGACAATGTCAGGTATAATATTACTGCAGCAGTGCGATCACGGAAGAGCCCTGCCAGCAGTTAGTGTCACATTCCCCATAGATAAGTCTCCTGACATTGGAGATGGAGGGAGTGCGGGCTGCCTTACGTGTCTGGACAGGTGAGCGAATGTCGCGGTGAATGCACACTGCTCTTGTCATGTGGAAATCACAGGAGACTCCCACGCGTCATTTCACAATTGCCATTAGCAATACCACCCAGTCTGTGGCAGTAATGCTGCTGACTGGGGTTTTCAGGTTTATACCCCATGATGCATTGTCTAAATAATGTAACTTATATTTTAGAAATTTAGCAGAGTGACTTAAAGTAGTGAGTGCATACTTTTTCGTACTGGTCCCCCGTGGGAATCGAACCCACAACCCCGGCGTTGCAAGCGCCATGCCCTACCATCTGAGCCACACAGGACCACTTGTTGGGGCTAATCTTGGGTGGATGTGTGGGATTGAGACGACGCATGCTTCTTAAGCAATGATGCATCACACGAGCACTCTCGCTTATGCAACACAGGCCAAAGCAAAGGCCAGGTTTATACCTCTTCCCTTTGACGTCATTCAGAGGCTCCCTTGTAAGGAATGGTATGCACACCTGCTTGTTTTGCCATGTAATGCAAACAGCCGAGCCAAATGCACCACACCCTGGGTCACGCCTAAGCACCATAAGCACATTACTATTATCGTCAACAACAGGCGGTGCCTGGCAGACAACGCTCTGGAGAGTGGCACTGGGGCGTCCATCTTACAATGTGTACCGGGCCCGTGAGTGTGTAAGAGTGACTTTGGGTTTGTGCAAGAGCAGATGTGAGTTCTGGCATCCCTGTGCATTGTCAACCTGATGTATGCCTAATGATGAATCACATATGAATTACAGTCCAACTGATTTACCATGTAAGTATAGTACTGTTTCTGTCCCACAGTTTTTGAACACAATAATCAGTTGATTCTTATAACCTGGATCATGTGATGATGGCAGCAGCGATGACACATTAGTGATGGATGCGATTGGACTGGTGACCTGATTTCAAGATTCAGTTAGATAGCCCTCCGAGAACTAACTGGTTGCTCCACTTAGCCAAGTGCTCCAGCTCAGTAGCCATGTTGGACACAAAATCATGCATACAGGTCCTGGATCTTTCTGGGGGGCTTGCTGTTGCTTTAAGAAAGGGCTTTGGGAAGAGTGGGTTTTTTTCTTCTGAGAGGAAAACCCTACCACCTCTGCAGTACATAGCAAGGACAACTAACGTGGTAGAAGAAAAGGATGTGGAAGCAAGAGAGAGACTAAAAGAGACTTCACTTCACGTGGAGGAGTCAGTTCTTACTAGTCGGCACTGTTAACTGCTTTCTGGCCCTTGTGATATTATCCACGGGTTACAACTCATGGCAGTTGTCATCTGTTCCTCAAGCATGTGGACCAGATGACAACAGGCTGAGAGCGAGGCATAGAGAGAGAACATGGGAGGAGGATGAGAAGTCGTCAGGCTCGCACCACAGAGCGAGATGTAAGAAAGGGCCCTGTGGCGTTCTCCAGACAGAAAGTACTTCCTTCCTACTCCCTTCTTCGTGCCCCTCAGGGGAAACCGAAAACCAAAAGGGGATTATGAATCCTGTAATTTACATTTTGATGTAAACAAGAGGACTAAAAACAAAACACCCGCGGCTTTCTTAGTCTCCCAAAAAATCAGTTTGTCAAAGCCCCTGGTTGGTCCTTCTCCTTTGGAATTGTTTTGATACATTTTTGTTTCTGATCTTTTAAAGTGTCTACTGGTTTTATAAAGAAAATATTGACATAATTTCTAGAGACTGTCAAGCTATATAAAATGGATGTGGGTGTATTGAATTAACCATACCATTAAACACAAATGTTTCCTTTTGAGTTAAGTAATCACACAGGCGTATGCGTGCTCTATCCTCCAGATGCTCTTCAATGTCGGTTGCCAGATTAAAAGGAATCTGAGCAGACAATGTGTGTGTGTGTGTGTGTGTGTGCCTCAGGGACACCACCTACTCTTGTGGTCCGCAGTCTCCACACACAGCATTGGTGTTTACACTCTGTGTGTGTGTGTCCTTAGTTCAGACAGAGTGTGTCAGGGGACTGCTCCAGCCGTTTCGGTATTCATCTGAATTAAGGTTCAGCACTGGAGAGAGACCGTGCCGACGTTAATACCGCTTTGGCAAAGCCTGCTGTTAGCTGTCATGTTTCTTGTTTTGTGTTGGGGAAGTCTCAGTGCTCTCTCAAAACCTTTTCTAGCAGGCTACCTATAGAGGGATTTTCACACTACGGAGTCAAACTGCACAGAGCTGACCTGGTTATGTATCCAGCGTTGTTGCTGTAACCGTGCTTAAGAGAACAATGTGAAAATAAAATACCCGAGCCGGCACGGTTGGCTTTGGATCGTCACAATGGTGTGAAAAGGGCATTACAGCCATCAAGGGACAGGGGATACATAAATTAGTAACGCTGCAACGTTGATGAGCTCTTCATCTTGGCACTCCTTTGTAAATAAAACAACTGCATTGTCATTAAAAGACTGACTATTGTGAGCGCTGCGTGTAACAAATCCGGTATCAGGATAAATAAAAAGCAAGGTCTGCTAACTTTCTTTAATTAGGTTTAATTAATGCAAACAATAAATGGCAAATGCAATTTTCGTATATACGGGTTCACTGTATCTCCGCGCAGGGTAGAACAGAGAACTGGCAGGAAGTACGTAAACAGTTGTTCTTATACCGTGATGACGTAGTTCCAACGCGTCTGTTGGCCGATCACAGTAGAGGCTGAGCGCGGTTTAAACTTTGCTCAGCCTATGCTGGCACTCGGACTTGTCCAAGTCCCTTAGTGCTCTCCTCTGTCCGCATCTGGTTGTTGGGTAGATTAGATCCGTCTTGTGTCTCCCCCGATTCTACACTCAAACAGTCCCTTATTTGGTATTGATCAGTGCCCTAACCTCCATGGTTGGCCTAGAGATATGCACCCCTCCCCTCTCCAGATTGACCACAGCTTTTATGGCCTGTCACTCTGTTGATCAGTCTTTACACACATACACACATCTGCATTGTTTGTGTGTGTGTAACAAAACAATATTCATCTTCATACAATATGGTAGCAGGCTATAGTGCATAAACATAAATCCTAACACTATTCAAATCCAATGTACCAGTAATCACTTTGGAGATGTTTTGACGGTAACGACAAGCCCTAGAGTTACATACAGTAGGTGTTTGGGATCGAGTCTTTGTCTTGCAGACCGACCGATATACAGATCACACGGAGTCGTCATTTAGGATGCCGGGTGATTTGTAGATCAGTCAGGCTGCAGTTGCCAAATGCACTTTAACTACTCCCTGAGAGTGCACTGTTAAGAGCCCGACTCCGCAAGGATCCTTGGCCGTTACTCCTCTCCCAGTTGGCCTTGTCGGCTCCAATTGCTGCCGCGTGGCACAGAAATGGCCCGCAGGATGCTCTTATCCAGGTTATTAAACAAAATGAATTGAGACACCTTTGCGCTGTGGCTTGTCAATGAGCGTCCGCTTCGTTAAGCTGTGCTGAAGGACCGACCAGAGAAGAGAATTCAGGATCGCCTTGTGCCAGGGAGGTGAAATACAGTAATAGTAAAACCTTGTTCAGGTCCGGTATGTATCAAGCATCTCGGAGGTAGGAGTGCTGATTTAGGATCAGTTTTGCCTTATTAGACCACAATGAATAAGGTTGCATGGATGGGGGCAGCTGATCCTTGATCAGCACTCCCATGCTGAGGTGCTTGATACATACGGCCCCTGGTATCTTAAAGCTGTTGGGTTTTGTTTGTTAGTCATCTAAATACAGCCACTCGTGAGTGACCGCTTTGTGTTTGCCTTACAGCACATTTTATCTGTCAAAGCTGTGTGGTTTGTTTGTGTGTGTGTGTGTACACCACACACTCTCTTCTAATCCCTAACCCCGTTGCTCCCCGCTACTGTATTGTGACATGGAGGGCAATACTGATTTGGCCGTGCCCTCTATGTATATTCTCACACAGGCCCACGTCCTGTCAGTCATATTGTCACATTCAGTATTCCGCAAAGACCTTTAGGTCGTTGAAATGGAGCATTGTTTTGAATTGAGCTATAGCTTGACAACTCCATAGTCATTATGTCGTATTCTAGTACTTCCAGATGAGTTTAGCCTCTTACTAAGCCGTGAAACCAAGTGTTACATTATACTAATGATATATCAGTCAACATAATGGCGGCGTCTTTGCTTGAACTAAGCAGCTCTGAAACCTTTTTTAAGGATGAAATACATTTGGTGGCTCGTGTGCTGGAATCGTGGACGGTGTATGGACCGTGTGCATAAATGTGGCACAATAAGTTAAACGCAACAGTTTCATTGGCCTCTGCTGTGTGACTGACAGTAGAGAAGCTTTTTGGACTCTGCAATGCCTCGCCATTGATTGGCTGATGTTTTTGGCGGGATAATCAGACTGCTTCCACAGACACTACCGCTTTGTTTTAGTTCAACACAACCTGTGCAAGACTTCACTGTAGAGCTAACCCCGGCTGGCTGGCTGTGATCAGCTAACCACTCTAACCACAACTTTCATCTTCTCGTTCTTACTCACTTAACCACCTCGTAACGGCCGCCGGGTAGCTCAATGCCCGTGCTGTTGCCCCGTAATCCTTGGGAGTTGACTCCTGTCAGCCGCCGCGAATCAAAGGTACAACGGGCGCTTTGTGCCTATGTGAGCCACTATGTAACGCTGGTTAAGCTCGCACGCATACCGTCATCCACAGCCACTTCCTGTGTTTGCCATGCTAGCTCGCTATGCTATGTTGCGTTCATTCTGTGAGTCCTGGCTGCTCTCTCAGGCAGAAAGACCCGAGAGAGCAGTTTTTGGTGCCTCACTCCATCTGGGTCAGCAGTGTATAATCTCAATTTGGGCCAGGTATAGCCTAGTGTATGAATGCATTATGGAGTCTGTTAGAACCAGAATGTACTAATTGCTCTGATTCTTCTGCCATGAGCTGCTGAGGTTACTGAACATAGAGGAAAATGAAGTCCCACTCAATACACGGCAGTCCTTCAACAGTTAATTTTGGGTGTTGTTGTTCAGTGTAACTGTTGAATAATTGTCTGACAGTTAGTGTGTTGGATTTCCTCCTCCCTACTACTGCACCATATGTTGTAACACCTTACACTCTTTGTAGGAGCCTAAATCATATTTCCTCAAACTCTGTCTGCTCTTTTGTATTGTAGGTAATGAATGTCCTTAACATTGATTTATTTTGGAAATGCCAAAGACACCAATTTGAAGGCATAGCTTTTAAAAGCCTTACAGGATAGGCTATATCAGCTACCTATACTAGTAGTGTGTGTGTGTGTGTGTTTTCATGCATTTCAGGCATACACTCCACTGAGCTTCTCGAGCATCAAGGAAAAAAACAGAACGTACTGTTTTAACAAGCATTCAGTTCCTTATGTCAGCATAGCAGCTCCTTTTCCCAAGGGCCTTGCTGTTTTCGCCCATCAAAGGGGGAGTATTTGAGTACACGTGTTTACAAGTGCGGCTGGGCCCAATTTAATGCTAATATGGCGGTGCCTGCAGAGCTGGGGGAACTGGCCAGGGAGCGGGGGCTTTAGTCCCGCAAACATCATGGTCCCGCTGAGCCAGACCTTACGTCATGTCTCAGGCATTTATAACCCCCCCCCCCCTTTTTTCATTCCTCCCCACCTCAAAACCCTTTCCCCTGCAGCTTACTGGAACAGAGAGGATCGGCAATGAAAGACCCTGACTTATATGTGATTGGGGCTACACACAAACCCCCCCCCCCCCCCCCCACTCTACCCAAGCCCAACTCCACCCCCTCTGACATTGCCTCCATGCTCCAGCCACAGCTTAGTGGAGCAGCGACTGTGTACAATTTACAGACCTTCCCTGCTGTCTAAATTCTCTAGTTACTGTATACTTGTGCACTTCTCCCCATGCATTTGAAAGCATTGGTTTGGCGTCAGCATGGGCTGAGTTTCCACTGTATTTATTCTACCTTTTTTAAATCCATGAAGGGAAGTAAGAAAATGCGCACTTGGGCAGAAGTGTAGAGGATTGGGACACAACCGACTTGCATGTAATGGGGTTACACATTTTCTACACTGTCATGATGATTGGTTCCCACTCGTCAGATGGTCCTTCTGTTCTGTGCAATGCTGTACTGCACATCACAGGACTAACTTGCAGGGTTTTTCTCAAGCCTCTCTCGTGTGTGTGTAAGGCAGAGGGAACAAGCGACGCGTGAGCTAGTCATAGTGTAGTCAGTTCATTCCTTCCTTTCACTTATCTACTTGCCTCCAACTCAGATAGTCCACTCAATAAAACTCTACAGCCAAAGAACGTCAGCAAACGAAAAGCTGCCTGGATTTACTTAGTTTGTTCAGTGAGCGGCTTGTAAGTTGTGCATATTTACATGTAGGCCTAGTCTTTGCTCTATATACTCTTTCCGAACTCAAACACACACAATCTGCAAGGGCTCCCCTCCCCTCTTCTCCCTGCCCCGGGCTCCGAGAGTTTCGCTGTTCTAATTAGATGTTGCCCTCAGAAGTGTTCTCATGTCAGCGCTCACCCCAGGGCTGCTGCGTCACTCCGCTGTTCCTGCCATTCCAGAAGCCTAGCTCTTACTCTCTCTCCGAGCTGAACGCAAAAGGCCTCGTTGAGTTTACTCTCCACTCCTCCCTTCCTCCTATCTATTAGTAGCAGTTACTGTGGAGCTGGGGAATTTGGGTTCATCACAATGCCAGTGCTGTGGGTATCCAACTGAAGGTAGTCCCCTCAGGCACGTGTTTGTGTGAGTGAGTAAGCAAGCAAGTAAGAGAGTGAAAGATTATTTGTTAGAGGCAGGAGATTTTTTTTCTCCCCCCGGAGGGTTTCTCTGTTTCCTTTGACGCTCCAACATTTTAGCATAGAGATTCTTTGCATCACTCCGGTGTAACCACGGCTGGTTTACGGGAATGCAGACCATCCACACTGTCTAGAGCAGAGAGCAGCGATCAGGATCTAGGACAATGGATCTAGTCAGGCAGATCTCACAAAACACATCTGTGATTACAAAACAAACCTGTAGAGGAAATACTGAAGACGTGCATTCCCTCCCTAGTATGAAAGATTGAAATAGTCGATGTGTTCTTTGTACATTTTGAGTTACCAGAGCTGATAGCTGTTTGGTGTCGGTGTGTTCAGGTTTCCACGGTTACCTAGATTTTGCATTTCTATCAAAGGACTCATAAGTACAAGCATGAAGGTCATAGGAGCATATCGAATTGGGTGTCAAACGAAAGCTAAGAGTCTCAATATTTTTGCGGAAATAAAGCCATTGATACATTTTTATCTTAAACAGGCATATGTAAAGGATTTGATTTCTGGGTAAACAGATGGAAAAGGGTGTCTTATAAAACATCTACCAGGAAAAAGTATCAGAAATACATCGAAACACAATGTTGATGTGAAGACCTCTGCCAACTAATAACAACACTTATTAATTTGTTTTGGAGAAATTGTTTACCTTCTGTAAGTTTAAGAAATATTGCCCAGTGTCTTGTCATTCTGTTACCAAAACCCCACATATCTTTAAGATATTTTCTAATTTCTCTCCCTCATGAGGGAGGATGATGAAAGTTCACAAAAGTAACAAGTAATGGTAGACCTACCAATTAATTATATTGATTTTACTGATATCAATTTTGTTCATGAATTATTAGGTGACAATCTCGTAATTCCATTACCAAATTGGTAACAGACTTAACAAAAAATCTGTATCTGAATTACCTCACCTGAGTTGTCGACAATGGGAAATCATAATAGTATTTTTTTTACTGTTTATGTTCAGCTCATAACTGTTTGTTTTTACACTCTTGGTTTCACCACTAGAAAAGCAATCTGAGTCTGGACAACCCCTCCCCCCTCTCTCTCTGCTTCTCTTTCTCACTCTCCAGTTACTGTCACCACTCCCGGCTCTCACTGACACCGACCTAAGAGCCCACTCTTTCCATTTACTGTAACAAACATCCTCACCCACTGAGCACCGGCCGACACCGGATGTCCATGGATGTTGAAATTTGATCAGTTCTCCCTGGCCTTGATGTTAACTTCCACAGACTGACTGGACTGGATCAAATCTGAAGCTATCATAGATGTATGTTTCACAAGTTTTGATAGTACAGTACTGAGTATTAGTGATGTGGGGGAAAAATCGATACATTTCACAATCGGAATATTGTGACGATATATCATTTTGAAAATGTGCTAGTTTTCTGTACCTGCACCAAAACGCCAGTATTTCTCCAACATAGACAATTTGTTTTCTCATCGCTCGCTCTTGTCCCTCTGCAGCAGGCTTCTGGTGAACAATATGTTTGAAACGCAATAAAATCACAGTATGGAATCGTTATACATATAGAATCGTGAGAATCACAATACATTTTGGCACCAAAGTATTGTGAGGTCCTTGCCCTACTGAGAACAGAACAGTGAGTAGAGGACAATAGAGTACGGTATATTGTACTGTAGGACTTGGAATTTCCAGGGACCTCACGATACGATCACAATACTTCAGTGCCAATATACAGTTGAAGTCGGAAGTTTACATACACAGGTTGGAGTCATTAAAACTCGTTTTTCAACCCCTCCACAAATTTCTTGTTAACAAACTAGTTTTGGCAAGTCGGGTTAGGACATCTAGTTTGTGCATGACACAAGTAATTTTTCCAACAATTGTTTACGGACAGATTTTCACTTATAATTCACTATCACAATTCCAGGGGGTCAGAAGTTTACATACACTAAGTTGACTGTGCCTCTAAACAGCTTGGAAAATTCCAGAAAATTATGTCATGGCTTTAGAAGCTTCTGATAGGCTAATTGACATCATTTGAGTCAATTGGAGGTGTACCTGTGGATGTATTTCAAGGCCTACCTTCAAACTCAGTGCCTCTTTGCTTGACATCATGGGCAAATCAAAGAAATCAGCCAAGACCTCAGAAAATAAATTGTAGACCTCCACAAGTCTGGTTCATCCTTGGGAGCAATTTCCAAATGCCTGAAGGTACCACATTTATCTGTACAAACAATAGTACGCAAGTATAAACACCATGGGACCACGCAGCCGTCATACCGCTCAGGAAGGAGATGCATTCTGTCTCCTAGAGATGAATGTACTTTGGTGCAAAAAGTGCAAATCAATCCCAGAACAACAGCAAAGGACCTTGTGATGATGCTGGAGGAAACAGGTACAAAAGCCCCGTATCCACAGTAAAACAAGTCCTATATCGACATAACCTAAAAGGCCGCTCAGCAAGGAAGAAGCCACTGCTCCAAAACCGCCATAAAAAGCCAGACTACGGTTTGCAACTGCACATGGGGACAAAGATCGTACTTTTTGGAGAAATGTCCTCTGGTCTGATGAAACAAAAATGGAACTGTTTGGCCATAATGTCCATTGTTATGTTTGGAGGAAAAAGGGGGAGGCTTGCAAGCTGAAGAACACCATCCCAACCGTGAAGCACAGGGGTGGCAGCATCATGTTGTGGGGGTACTTTGCTGCAGGAGGGACTGGTGCACTTCACAAAATAGATCTCACCATGAGGGAGGAAAATTGTGGCTATATTGAAGCAACATCTCAAGACATCAGTCAGGAAGTTAAAGCTTGGTCGCAAATGGGTCTTCCAAATGGAGAATGACCCCAAGCATACTTCCAAAGTTGTGGCAAAATGGCTTAAGGACAACAAAGTCAAGGTATTGGAGGGTCATCACAAAGCCCTGACATCAATACTATAGAAGATTTGTGGGCTGAACTGAAAAAGCGTGTGCAAGCAAGGAGGCCTACAAACCTGACTCAGTTACACCAGCTCTGTCAGGAGTAATGGGCCAAAATTCACTCGACTTATTGTGGGAAGCTTAAGTAAGGCTACAAGAAACGTTTGACCCAAGTTAAACATTTTAAAGGCAATGCTACCAAATACTAATTGAGTGTATGTAAACATCTGACCCAATTGGAATGTGATGTTAGAAATACAAGCTGAAATAAATCATTCTCTCTACTATTATTCTGACATTTCACATTCTTAAAATAATGTGGTGATCCTAACTGACCTAAGACAGGGAACTTTTACTAGGATTAAATGTCAGGAATTGTGAAAAACTGAGTTTAAATGTATTTGGCTAAGGTGTATGTAAACTTCCGACTTCAACTGATACTCACAATTCTTTGTGTATTGTGATTCGATACTGTGATTTTTATTGCGTTCCAAACATATTGCTTACCATTGTCTGCTGCAGAGGGACAAGAGGGAGCCATGAGAATTCGTTTTAATCAGTCATGGAAGTAAGTGCTGAAAAGAAATTGGCTCCCTATTTAAAAAGATGGTTAACAAGCAATAAAGGAAAAAGTGTTAGTGCAGATACATCCAAGTAGCGCAAAAAAAAAGTGTGATGTTGTCAAAAAGATACAATATCATCAAATAATATCCCAATATGTAACTATCCATTTTTTTTATACTATTATACTGAACTCTACCCTACTCTGCTGTGCTGCTCTGTGATGTCCAAACTTGTGAAGCAAGAGAATGACATTCATATACATAATGCATTTCTGTGTAGTACAGTTCAGGGACCCATGATGTCATTTCGTTACCGTGTAAATCCACTTCACTTAATGTAGTTCAATAACCAAAGTTATTATTATTTTTTTTTTTAAACTCAAGGTGCCATGTCATTCGGAGCAGATATTTAAGAGTTTTTGGAAAACGTGGTCGCATACAAAACTGAGGGAGATTTTACCCTAATTCCATTAACAAAGTTTGCGTCTGCACAGTTCTTCCACTAAATTAGTTTTTTTTAATTCTTCAGTTTAAATTGTTAAAAGTAGTCAATTTGTATGGAGTTGTATGATTGGTTAACCTTTTGAAATCAATGGTTTTCGTTTGGCATACATTTTAAAGTGGAAAAAACTGAGTCAAAGCGTATTTCCCTTACCATGGAATGTCCCTAAGGTTACTGGTCCTCAGCTCACTGCCAAATGGTTTAACTTAATTTCTAGTTTGGACTGAACACACGTAGGCCTATAGATATGACTTTGTATACAGACTGTACGAATTCAGCCATGGTCATTTTGGCATAAGCTTTTTGCACCTGCTGCAATACTTAAACTGAATGTGATGTCTTTTCCTCAGAGTTAGAGCCGGTGCTCTGAGTAAGCTACTGTTTGTCATGCACCGTTCCCTCTCTTGCTCAGCACATCCTCTAGTTCTCTCTTCTCTTCCCTCCGTCCCCACTCTCTTGATGATTCATCCCTGTGCTGCTCCAGATTTTGACGAGGGGACATTTCCCCCTCAAGGAATCTGTTGCTGCTCACTTTATATCCTGAAAATCCCTGACTTTCTGGGATAGTAATGTGGCAGAGGGGTTACTCATTGCCACCAGTTTGAAGTTTGGTTGCAGAATAATTGAGGTTTGGATGACATATGTGGTATTAGGCAAACTGGATTATTGGGCTGCCTTGTACTGCCTCAGCACCTGATTCAACCTGAAGGGGCTAGTCTTGCACTCCACACACAGGAGGTGGGGCTGACATGTTGGTTATAACAGGTTATGACAGGTGCTCAGCTGGAAATTACCCCGGGGATATTTCGTAACCTATACGACAGCAGAAATGTCATGATTCTCCTGAGATTCACTCTGCATGTCTGGTGATATTCATAAGAGGGTCACTAGTCGGTGCCCATTTACTCTGTGTCCTCCGTCATCAACTATGCATCCAGCCCCAATCCAAGATCTACTATGCTTTGGGCTATTTCCCAATGCATGTAGGTCAGCTTTTAGACACCATACACATGTTCACAAATTTCCTTATGAGGAATAACGCAGAAATAAACGCGTCAAGTAAAAACTGGAACACTGCTCTGTAAAGTCGGAACAGTCTGTCTTTTCATTTAAATGTAATGTTGTCAGAAGGCACAAAGACGCTGTTGGAAGGATATGAATCGGAGACTGTCAGTCAAATGTTTGCTACTTCCGTCCCTTCATGTAGAGCAGCAACTCCTAAAGACAAGACCAAGGGAATTTTTAACAAGTGGGTTACCCAGTTTTCCTGCATGTAGGCGAAGGCACCTCCACATGAAGGCCTGCCAACATACAATTTTTTTCTTTTAGGACCAGACATAGCCTGTACAAGTCCCCTGGGGCGAAGAGAGATTTTTCAGGAATACATTTTCCTACTTTTAAGAGCATAGCTATATGCTTTTACTCATGGGTGTGGGGAGTTGTGCCCCTTTCTGTCCAATGTGGTAATTTCTGGACAATATATCTCTCCATTTAGGGGACCCTCTTGGTAGAGCACCCCCAGAGGCAAAAGTTTAATATAACACTTTTTAGGAGCAGTAAACCTAGGTTTCTTAATTTAAGTCTAATGTATTAATCAAGAAGAAGAAGGCCTTAGGATGGATTTTTCTCTAGTCACTTGAAAATAACTAGAATACTAAGGCCTCAACAAATGGGCTTCCTGAATCCATACAGAGCAGGAGCATGTGCCCAAGGATTTAATGTTCTGGGTTACTGTTTTCTAGCAAAGTCGTCTAACTAGATCAGTGACTCAACTATGACATAATGAGATATTTTTGAATCTGTCGCTGTATCGAGTTGTTCCTAGTGCAGGGGTGATGGAGAGACAGTGGCTCATCATTGGAAGACCTGCTCTCTGCCCGTCTGCCTTGTGCCTCTGCCTCGACCAAAAAACCTTGTCAGTTGCCTTGGTAACCTTGCACATTAGACTGCCAGAGAGGCAGGCTTAGCATCATCATGTGGGTGAAGTTAAAATTTGGGCCCTTTTTCTATTAGTGGACGAAGCATCGTACACAGAGAACGTTAGGAACACCTGCTCTTTCCATGACAGACTCTCCAGGTGAAAGCTATGATCCCTTATTGATGTCACTTGTTAAATCCACTTCAATCAGTGTAGATGAAGGGAAGGAGACCGGTTAATAAAGGATTTTTAAGCCTTTAGACAATTGAGACCTGGATTGTGTGTGTGCCATTCAGAGGGTGAATGGGCAAGATAAAAGATGTAAGGGCCTTTGAACGGGGTATGGTAGTTGGTGCCAGGCGCACCGGTTTGAGTGTGTCAAGAACTGCAACACTGATGGGTTTTTCACTCAACAGTTTCCCCGTGTGTATCAAGAATGGTCTACCACCCAAAGGAAATCCAGCCATTTTGACACAACTGTGGGAAGCATTGGAATCAACATGGGCCAGCATTCCTGTGGAACGCTTTTGACATCTTGTAGGCTCCGTGCCATGACGCATTTAGGCTGTTCTGAGGGCAAAAGGGGGTGCAACTCAATATTAGGAAGGTGTTCCTAATGTTTTGTACACTATATAAACATTGTATAAGAACATTTCTATATACTGGGGATGATCAGAATTATTAGCTGTGCTATGTTTCTGAGCAGCTATGGCTACTGGCAAGAAGCTGTAACATCACAAGACTCACTAACTGCATAATGACTATAGGATATTGTTTTATTTCTCACAATAGTTGCTTAATACAATGTTGAAAGAGCTCAGTTTGCCTGAAAGTAATGTGCCAATCATTACTGTTTTTTTCTACATAATTTGGAATTCTCTATTCCTAGATAGTCTTTGGGTGACTAGTACAGTTTGCCCCCCGAAAAATCATTCACTTAGCATTTTTCAGTCGAAGCACGTAATCGCCTGGCAATGCACTTTGACAACAGATCAGTGTGCTCAAAGGCACAGCAGATTCCTTCTAGTTAAACCACTGCTGGATAATCAGGGCCCGAGCTTAGAATTAAGAAAAAGTCTGAGCAAACGCACACATTTGCACTAGCACACACAAACATGTATGCATGCACACACACGCACACGTGCAGGCTTGCTTTCTCTCACTCACATAGTCAAAACACGTCATTTTCCCGTACACAAACAAATTTGAGAAGCCAAGTATAAGAAAAAGGGGGGAAGATTATGACAAAATTAGCCTTAAGATAAGTCCTACTGTGACATCACTCCAGAGGCCTCTGCTGGGGTCAACATCCTATCTAAATGCACTAACCGCTGTGGCCCATGCAGGCGTTCACTGAGCTGTTGGCCCTCGCGTATAGCATCAAACCATGCTGGGGTGAACAAAACGTGAAAGCTCCTGTCTTGAGCGATGATGGTCCGGGAAGAATGATGCACTATTGTTAGAGGCGATGACAGTAACTCCTCCTACTGACTTCAACTGGGTTCCTAACTACATAATAATTCATTAGAATTGATTGGATTTATATAGTGCTTCTCCAGAGCTGAAAGCACTTTACATAGAAAGGGTGGAAACTCCCATCATCCACCACACAGAAAATCAATGAGTTTAGTTGAAACGGTGACTTGAAATGAGAGCGGGTAATGCAGCGAAGTTAGCGGTTACGTGAAGGGGCTAACGCTCTGTCTTGAGGAGGAGTTTAACAAGGGAAATTGACAGTGACTGCTTGGAGAGAGGAAAAGCAGGGCATTGCTGCATTCTTGGCCGTGTCCATGGGGCTAAGGAGGGTGGGTGGTGGGTAGGGGTGGCATTCCCCGCTGCGGTTTGTGTTTGGATGCGAGTGAGCTGGCCGCATCATACCGCTCCATTTGGAAACTGTGGGTGTCTCGCAAACAAAAACTGGCAGCAAGAGAGATGAGCTTAAGGCAATGGAAGATAAGTGTACTCTTAAGCGGAGAGGAAACTGGAGAAGAGAAGCGTAGGAGCAGATATTGGGGAAAGGGAGCAAGGCATATGGGGAAAATGTTGTTTCTACAAAAGCTGAATTGCAATGCCTACGGCAGGTACAGTACTTTTACCCACCGGTACACCTCAGTATGTCATGTTGACACAACATCGTCACTTTTATAATGTGTTATTGGCCCATATGCGCCAACCAATCAAGCCTCTCCTTACTATCTGGTCCTGTGTGGCTCAGTTGGTAGAGCATGTTGCTTGCAATGCCAGGATTATGGGTTTGATTCCCGGGGCCACCAATATGTCAATTGTATGCACACATGACTAAGTTGCTTTGGATGAAAGCTTCTGCTAAATGGCATTTTACTCTAATGTGTTCACTGGCGCAGAATTGCTTCACTTGAGTGTTGGCGCTTAAGTCCCTTTTAGCCGCCATATTAAGATCATTGACGTTTTTTTCTTCTCCCACAGCTAAGCTAGTATCGTATGTCACATCAGTCAGTGAACACCATTTTGACATGTCACTTTTGAAGTTAAATTGGATCAACAGACTGAGAATTTTAAGACTTCTCTCATTAACGAGTCACGAGTGCGCAGTCAGAGCACGTCCTCGACGAGGGGAGCCAGCCCGGGTTTTAGATATGTGGAATCCCCCCTCCTCCTTTTCCCAGGTGGCTTGTGCTATCTGGGATGCCTAGAATCAGGCCAGAAGTCTTAAAGCAAGAGATGGAGAGGCTGAAAGACTGCAAAAGATCAAGAGAAAGAGATCGAGGGAGAGAGTTGGGGAAAGAGACAGAGGGCTGACATGAGATACGCGTAGATTGGGAGAGACCGAGTGAGCGAGGCGGATAGAGAAAGATAGAAACGGAATGGCTAAAGAGTGAGACAGAGAGGGAAAGCGAGTGGGAGAGGGCGGGATCCAGAGACACACTAGGAGACCGAGAGAGAGCTATTGGGAAAGAGTGGTAGAGACAAAGAGGAACGCTCAGTCTGGCTTGACACTGACCAGGGCAGACATTTATCACCTAATTAACAAGAGTCTCGTCTGCATTCTCACCACCATGCCAGCAAAGACAGGGGTATGGGGGGACTCAGCCACGCAGGCTAAAAATACACTAGCCTCAGTGCTTTAGAGGCATGACCCTGGCACAAATATAGCCTGGTCCCAAATCAGTTTGTTCCAAGTTGGCTAGACAGCACAAACAAATATCTGGGATCAGGCTAGTGTGAACAGGGCTCTGCTCAGGATATGATTCATGGCATGTTGCATCATAACATTGAGTTCAAGGTAAAATGAAGTTAGATTAAATCAAATAAAAGTGTGTTTGTCACATGCGCCGACTACAACAGGTGTAGTAGACCTTACCGAGAAATGCTTACTTACAAGCCCTTAACTATATTTCTGGAACTGCATTGTTGGTTAAGAAAATATTTAAATAAACTAAAGTTTAAAAAAAATAAAAAAAATAGAAAAATCTAATAAAGTAACACAAGAAAATTACATAACGAGGCTATGTACAAGGGGTACCGGTACCGAGTCAATGTGCGGGGGTACAGGTTAGTCGAGGTAATTTGTAGCTGTAGGTAGGGATAAAGCGATTATGGATAGATAATAAACAGCGGGAAGCAGCAGTGTCAATGTAAATAGTCCGGGTGGCCGTTTTTGATGAATTGTTCAGCTGTCTTATGGCTTGGGGGTAGAAGCTGTGTCGTGGAAATTCTAATCAACCTCTAGGTGATTCGTTGAGAACTCAATGAGCGGATTTGAGCCGCAGCATTTTATAGCAAATGTTCATGACAAACATATGTATGGAATGGGTCACAAGGTTAGGACTCATATGATAGATACTAATAATTAAAGACTGTAGAAACCAGGATCTGGCCCCCAAAACAAAGTTCCTCTCATAATTATCCATACTGGAGCCATCTCCACCCGGGTACCTCAGTACAGAAACACCAACTCATGCTATGGACTGTGGTCTTGTTAGGTTTATCACCCAAGGCAGTGTAAATCTTCTGTCAGCATTAAGCCCCCAGAGGCCCATTCTCAGTAGAACACACACAGATTAGTGTTCTAAGAACCCCATATTCTATTCCATAGAACAACCATTTGATGCAATTACAGTATTATAACAATCTTGCAATTTTTGCTCTCACAGCTGTTAACCATTCTGGACTACCCATCCAGGATCCGGGATCATTGTCATCAGAAACGCTGACTAGCATAGCCTAGCCTAGCGCCACAGGGATATAATATAATATAATTTCATGAAATCACAAGTCCAATACAGCAAATGAAAGATTAACATCTTGTGAATCCAGCCAACATGTCTGATTTTTAAAATGTTTTACAGCGAAAACACAACATATATTTATGTTAGCTCACCACAATATCCAAAAACACACCGCCATTTTTTCACAGCAAAGATAGCTTTCACAAAACCCACAAATAGAGATAAAATGAATCATTAACCTTTGAACAACTTCATCAGATGACAGTCATATGACATCATGTTATACAATACATTTATGTTTTGTTCGATTATGTGCATATTTATATCCACAAATCGTGGTTTTACATTGGCGCCATGTTCAGAAATGGCTCCAAAATAGCGAAAGTAATTACAGATAGCCACGTGAAATACAGAAATACTCATCATAAACTTTGATGAAAGATAGATGTTTAACATATAATTAAAGATACACTGGTTCTTAATGCAACCGCTGTGTTAGATTTAAAAAATAACTTTAGTAAAAAGCACAGCATGCAATAATCTGAGACAGCGCTCAGCCATTCTCCGCCATGTTGGAGTCAACAGAAATACGAAATTACATCATAAGTATTCCCTTTGATGATCTTTCATCAGAATGCAGTGCCAGGAATCCTAGTTCCACAATAAATCGTTTTTTTGTTTTATAATGTCCATTACTTCTGTCGAATTAGTAACTTTGGCTAGCATGTGTAGTTCACGTGTCCATAGAACTTTACGCTAATGAACGAAAACTTCAAAAAGTGATATTACAAATCGAATAAACTGGTCAAACTCAGTTGAGAATCAATCTTCAGGATGTTTTTCTCATATATATCCAATAACGTCCCAGACGGAGCATTTCTTCATATCTATATAACCGATAGCAAGGAAGGACATCACATGCGTAGTGTGCGTGGCCAAGAACTGGCAATATGCCTGACCTGTCACTCCAAAGGCTCTCATTCGGTCCCACATCAGTTTAGACGCTTCATTCCACGTTCTACTGCCTGTTGACATCTAGTGGAAGGCATATGAAGTGCATACAGATCCATAAATATAAGGCAATTGAATAGGTGATGCCTTTCACAGCGACCCATTTCAGAATTTTCACTTCCTGTTTGGAAGTTTGCCTGCCATATGAGTTCTGTTTTACTCACAGATATAATTCAAACAGTTTTAGAAACTTCAGAATGTTTTCTATCCAATAGTAATAATAATATGCATATCATATGATCTAGGACAGAGTACGAGGCTGTTTAATTTGGGCACCAATTCATCCCAAAGTGAAAATGTCGCCCCCTATCCCTAAGAAGTTTTAAGGAGCGTTTTGGACCTAGACTTGGTGCTCCGGTACCGCTTGCCGTGCAGTAGCAGAAAGAACAGTCTGTGACTTGGGTGACTGGTGTCTTTGACAATTTTTTGGGGCCTTCCTCTGACACCGCCTAGTATATACAGTGGGGCAAAAAAGTATTTAGTCAGCCACCAATTGTGCAAGTTCTCCCACTTAAAAAGATGAGAGAGGCCTGTAATTCCTCATAGGTACACTTCAACTATGACAGACAAAATGAGAATTTTTTTTCCAGAAAATCACATTGTAGGATTTTTAATGAATTTATTTGCAAATGATGGTGGAAAATAAGTATGTTCTGCAAATGTGAATGTTCTGAGTCCTGCGGCCTTGTGAATGTTGAATGTTTAAAGGTCTTGCTCACATTGGCTACGGAGAGCGTGATCACACAGTCGTCCGGAACATTTTGTGCTCTCATGCATGCTTCAGTGTTACTTGCATTTAACTCGTCTTGTAGGCTAGTGTGACTGGGCAGCTTGTGGCTGGGTTTCCCTTAGTAGTACGCAATAGTTTGCAAGCCCTGCCACATCCGATGAGCATCAGAGCCAATATAGTAGGATTCAATCTTAGTCCTCTATTGACGGTTTGATGGTTCATCTGTGGGCATAGGGGGATGTCTTATAAACGTCCGGATTAGTGTCCCGCTCATTGAAAGCGGCAGCATTAGCCTTTAACTCGGTGCAGATGTTGCCTGTAATCCATAGCTTCTGGTTGGTATGGTCACTGTGTGGACGACGTTGGCTATGCACTTATCGATGAAGCCGTTGACTGAGGTAGTATACTCCTCAATGCCATTGGATGAATCTCGGAACATATTCCAGTCTGTGCTAGAAAAATAGTTGTGTAGTATAGAATCCGCGTCATCTGACCTCTTCTGTATTGAGTGAGTCACTGGTATTTAGGTCTTGATTACTAAACATCGGTTTGTTGTGTGCACACCCACACACCGGCTATATTTGCCCTGTTAACTGAAAGTGTACCCGGCCACCCGAGCCTCGACCAACTAGAAGGCGGAGACAGTACTGGTGCATAAAAGCTGGGACTGAGAAACAGCTTCTATCTCCAGGCCATCAGACTATTAAACACTCACCACTAGCCGACCTCCGCCCAGTACTCTGCCCTGAACCTTAGTCATTGTTTCTAGCCGGCTACCGCCCGGTTACTCTACCCTGCACCTTAGAGACTGCTACCCTATGTACATAGTCAGTGAAGACTGGTCACTTGCATAATGTTTACATACTGTTTTACCCACAGTGCATTCGAAAAGTATTCAGACCCCTGGACTTTTTCCACAGCCGTATTCTAAAATGTATAAAACAATATATATCCTCATCAATCTATACACAATACCCCGTAATGACGAAGCAAAAATAGGTTTTTAGCCATTTTTGCAAATTTTTTACAAATAAACATACCTTATTTACATAAGTATTCAAACCCTTTGCTATGAGACTCGAAATTGAGCTCCGGTGCATCCTGTGTCTATTGATCATCTTTGATGTTTCTACAACTTGATTGGAGTCCACCAGTGGTAAATTCAATTGATTGGACATGATTTGCAAAGGCACACACCTGTCTATATAAGGTCCCACAGTTGACGGTGCATGTCAGACAAAAGAACCAAGCCATGAGGTTGAAGGAATTGTTCGTAGAGCTCCGAGACAGTATTATGTCGAGGCACAGAGCTGGGGACGGGTTTGAAGGTTCAGCATTGAAGGTAACCAAGAACACAGTGGGTTCCATCATTCTTAAATGGAATACGTTTGGAACCACCAAGACTTCCTAGAGCTGGCTGCCCGGGCCAAACTGAGAAATCTGGGGAGAAGCGCCTTGGTCAAGGAGGTGACCAATCACCCGATGGTCAGTCTGACAGAGCTCCAGAGTTCCTCTGTGGAGATGGGAGAACCTTCCAGAAGGACAACCATCTCTGCAGCACTCCACCAATCAGGCCTTTATGGTAGAGTCGCCAGACGGAAGCAACTCCTCGGTAAAAGGCAGATGACTGCCTGCTTGGAGTTTGCCAAAAGGCACCTAAAGACTCTCAGACTGTGAGAAACAAGATTCTCTGGTCTGATGAAACTAAGATTGAACTATTTGGCCTGAATGCAAAGCGTCAAGTCTGGAGGAAACCTGGCACCATCCCTACGGTGTAGCATGGGGGTGGCAGCATCATGGTGTGGAGATGTTTTTCAGGGACTGGGAGACTAGTCAGGATCGAGGAAAAGATGAATGAAGCAAAGTGCAGAGATCCTTCATGAAAACCTGCAGAGTGCTCAGGACCTCAGACTGGGGCGAAGGTTCACTTTCCAACAGGACAACAACCCTAAGCACACAGCCAAGATAATGCAGGAGTGGCTTTGGGCCAAGTCTCTGAATGTCCTCGAGTGGCCCAGCAAGAGCCCGGACTTGAACTCGATCGAACATTTCTGGAGAGACCTGAAAATAGCTGTGCAGCGACGTTCCCCATCCAACCTGACAGAACTTGAAATGATCTGCAGAGAAGAATGGGAGAAACTCTCCAAATACAGGTATGCCAAGCTTGTAGCGTCATACCCAAGAAGACTCAAGGCTGTAATCGCTGCCAAAGGTGCTTCAACAAAGTACTGAGTGAAGGGTCTGAGTACTTATGTAAATGTGATATTTCAGTGTTTTTATTTGTAATAAATTTGCAAAAATTTCAAGAAACATGTTTTTGCTTTGTCTTCATGGGGTATTGTGTGTGGATTGATGGGGGGAAAAACGATTTAATCCATTTTAGAATAAGGGTGTAACGTTAAAAAAAGTAAACTTTCCGAATGCACAGTATATACTGTATTCTAGTCATGACTCATCCTGTATAACTGCTGCTGTACACACCTTGTTCTATTCATGTTCTTACACACCATTACATGTACAGCATATACAGTACCAGTCAAACATTTGGACACACCTAGTCATTCCACGGTTTTTCTTTATTTTTACTATTTTTTACATTGTAGAATAATAGTGGACACATTAAAACTATGAAATAACACATATGGAATCATATAGTAACCAAAAAAGTGTTAAACAAATCAAAATACATTTTATATTTGAGATTCTTCAAAGTAGCCACCCTTTGCCTTAATGACAGCTTTGCGCACTCTTGGCATTCCCTCTGCCAGCTTCAGGAGGTAGTCACCTGGAATGCATTTAAATTAACAGGTGTGCCTTGTTAAAAGTACATTTGTGGAATTTCTTTCCTTAATGCGTTTGAGCCAATCAGTTGTGTTGTGACAAGGTAGGGGTGGTATACAGAAGATGATCTTTTACCGAATAGGGCTAAGTCTATGTTATGGCAAGAACAGCTCAAATAAACAGAGAAATGCCAGTCCATCATTACATTAAGACATGAATGTCAGTCAATCCGGAAATATTTCAAGAACTTTGAAAGTTTCTCCCAGTGCAGTCGCGAAAACTATCTAGCACTATGATAAAACTGGCTCTCATGAGGACCACCACAAGACCCAGAGTTAACTTTGCTGCAGAGGATAAGTTCATCAGAGTTAACAGAAATTGCAGCCCAAATAAGTGCTTCACAGAGTTCAAGTGACAGACACATCTCAACATCAACTGTTCAGAGGAGACTACGTGAATCAGGCATTCACGGTCGAATTGCTGCAAAGAAACTACTACTAAAGGACACCAATAAGAAGATACTTGCTTGGGCCAAGAAACACGAGCAATGGACATTAGACCGGTCTGTTGGGTCCAAATGTTAGATTTTTGGTTCCAACCTCCGTGTCTTTGAAACGCAGAGGGGGTGAACGGATGATCTCCGCATGTGTGGTTCCCACCGTGAAGTATGGAGGAGGTGTGCTGGTGTGCTTTGCTGGTGATACTCAGGTGTGCCTTGAATTCCAAATAAATCACTAACTAGCATGGCTACCACAGCATTCTGCAGAGATACGCCATCCCATCTGGGTTGTGCTTAGTTGGACTATGATTTATTTTTCAGCAGGACAATGACTCCACACACCTGTGTAAGGGCTATTTGACGAAGGAGAGTGATGGAGTGCTGCATCAGATGACCTGGCCTCCACAATCAGCTGACCTCAACCCAATTGGGATGAGTTGCACTGCAAAGTGAAGCAGCCAACAAGTGCTCAGCATATGTGGGAACTCCTTGAAGACTGTTGGAAAAGCATTCCAGGTGAAGCTGGTTGAGAGAATGCCAAGAGTGTGCAAAGCTGTCATCAAAGCAAAGGGTGGTTACTTTGAAAAATCTCAAATATATTTTGATTTGTTTAACACTTTTTTGGTTTCTACATGATTCTATGTGTTATTTCATAGTTTTGATGTCTTCACTATTATTCTACAGTGTAGAAAATAGTAAAAATAAAGAAAAACCCTTGAATGAGTAGCTGTCCTTAAACTCTTGACCGGTATTGTATGTTTTGGAAAATCTCTTTATAAAATAGGTTAAAGTTATGTATAGTAACCCTAGGTAGTAAAATAGTTTTTAAAAATGGCTACTTCTCAGAAAGTGTTAAACTGTCAAGAGGAGTAAAATAAGTGTCCAAACTTTTGACTGGTACTATACATAAACAAAACTGATAATACCCAATCCCTAAAAATAAAGAAATTAAGAAATATATCAGAACGAGCAATGTCAGACGGGAATATAAACAAACAAACATCTGCAAATCTGTGTTTTCGACCAATAAACGTCTGATTTGAATGTACAGCGTAAAATATTTGAGTTAGGCTAACTCATATTAGTTAAGCTAAAATCAGGTTAGTTCATTGATCTGAGCATATGTTTTAGTACACAAGTTCACTAAATTTGTTCTATTAGCTGAATGTGATTCTTGGTACTGATTTGTGGCATGTTAACTCATGTTGAGTAAGTTTAAATCAAATCAGGCCATTGATGACACGGAGTGACTTTTTTTACTGGGTACACAAGCTTGGTAGGCTTATATTTAGACTTCGCTAGTTAACGTTTGTAGGTAGTGTTCAGAGAATTTACTCTAGTAGTCCAGCCTGAGAACAAAGTTGCAAAACTCAAGACCATTCAACCCCACAAAGGCCTAATTTAAAGTTTAGTTTAAATGTTTTTGCTGTTACACAAAATACATAAATTATGAGCTCTACAAAGTCTAAATGGCTTAGAAGGACGCATGGTCCTGACCTGGTTTGAGTTTTTGGACCAAAGGCGGCTTGTTTTGGCTGAAGTGCTTGGTATGTCAGTGCATTCCGGTGTTCATGGGTTACGTGGGGCTTGAAAGCCCTGCGGTTCTCTACAAACCAACAGGAATGTGTGGAGAGTCAAGTAGATGGCAATTTTGGAGATGAATAGCACAGATACCATGGTCAACCCTTGCCATCAGCAACTGGGTAACTGGAATTCACTGTAAATGTTGGGGAGTGGAAAGGTCATTCTGATTTTGGTTTGGAGTGAGGGTTTTACGAGACAGGGTTTGATCAGTGTGTGTAGTATACTGTGTGTGTGGTATACTGTGTGTTTAGTATACTGTGTATGTGTGTGTAGTATACTATGCATGTAGTATACTGTGTGTAGTATACTGTGTGTGTGTAGTAGTACACTGTGTGTTTTGTAGCCTATTATATACAGTCTGACTTCAACTGAAGTGTTAAATAGGCCTATTATTCTAATTAGACTAATTTTCTACTAATTCAAAGTTACTACTAATTAATAACCTTAAGTATTTAAAGCAACTTTCATTTTGTTGTACAATATACAGAGAAGAAAATAGGCTGTTTTGGGGGGGTGTGCGAGCGTGGGTGGAGGTATCTTATTTTACTGGTTTAGCAAAATGGCTCAGTATCGCGATACGGCCCGATGCTAGTCCTAGAAAACCGTGTGTCTGTATGCGACTCGTGTGGGTGTGTGTGTGTGTGTGTGTGTGTTATTGGGGAGGAAACAATTCCTTTTTGTGTTTATCCTTAATCGGATTAGTTGCAATTTAGAGTGCTGTCCCTGTCCCTGGCACAATTAGCCCATTCACCCCAGTGACAGATCCGGGATCAGTTCTGCCTATCTTAACCTTAACTATTACGAGGTGATAAACAAGATTGGTCCGGATCTGTCCTTTTTAAATGCAACTTTCACAAACACCCACTCAGTGAGTACATCAGTCAACCATCAGCTGACCAGCTACGATGCCTGGAAGCAGTTAAAATAATCCAGATCAAAACAAACAACAGGAAATGTATCGCAGTTGAGTAGCCTATGACTTGTGTTCGTCCCAAATGGCACCCTATTCCGTATATAGTGCACTTAAGCCCTATGGGGCTTTTGGTCAAAAGTAGTACACTATAAGGAATAGGGTGCCATTTGTGTCAGACTGTTGAGATTGTGGACATTGTCAGCTTTAAAGCCACAATCAGCACAACTAAATGAGCACCTAGCTAAATATTGTGCAGGTATTTCTCTTCTTTTGCTGGCCTTTGTTTCACCCTGCTCCTATGGACTTTTGTTAGATGTGTGTCCTCTTTATTTGTACTGATGGCTTACGTACCTTCTTCTTTTGTCTCTCCTGGTCTAATGTTCACCTTGAGTTAAACACCTACAGTCACTGCTACAACTGCTGCTACTGCTGCTGCACTACTACTGGTACTACTGTATTACAACTACTCCTCTACTACTACTGTACTACTCCTCTACTACTGTACTACTCCTCTACTACTGTACTACTCCTCTACTACTGTACTACTAACATTACCATTGCAATCACTACTACTTGCACTGCCATAAAAAGATAGCTCAGCTGAAGGAAACACACACATTTTTCTTCAGGAAATTGACCTTTTCGCTCTTCTTTCCTCCAGGCCCAGATAGCCTTCCTGCAGGGCGAGAGAAAGGGCCAGGAGAACCTGAAGAAGGACCTGGTCAGGAGGATCAAGATGCTGGAGTACGCCCTCAAACAGGAGAGGTGAGGACCACATTACACTAAACTACAACACACCTTCAGTCTTTACGCTAGGGATGGGCAACTCGGGGGGGCTTTGGTCCTAGGGGGGGCTGAGTCAGTGTCTGCTGGTTGATTTTTGTCTTTTGCCCACACTTGTACCCTTTTCACACTATCATGCCGAACTGTACTATGCTGGCTTGAGTATTTCCCTTACACATTGTCCTGTGCAGTACTGTTCCAGAACTGCCGTGGCTGCGTAACCAGGCCAGTGCAGTACAGGTCAACTTGGCTCAATTCAGCTCAGTAGTGCCAGTTTCCCAGGTCTAAATCAGATGAAAACCAGCAGACACTCAGAAGGCCTCCAGAACTGGAGTCACCCATCCCTGCTACATGCTGTCCCGAATATGTCAACATAGCTATATGTCACACACTGCATGCCAAACAAAACTGTAGGTGCTTTGTCATTTTCTAAGCATGTAGCAGCGGTACGCTAGCTATGATCGAATACATTTTTATAGACCTAAAAGCTGAAGGGGGACTCAACTCTCACTCAATATTTTTCTCCACAACAGCAGGCTGCTATACTGTAAATTGATGTCTTACTGGAGGGAAATCCAACACAGTGGTTTCTCAGGACCAGAATAGAAAAACACTGCCCCAGTAGCGCGCGCACACACACACACACACACACACACACACACACACACACACACACACACACACACACACACACACACACACACACACACACACACACTGTGGAAATATTAGCATTGAGACATTACTATTTTATCCCATCACATACTGTGTCTTCAGAAAGTATTCAAACCCCTTGACTTTTTCAACATGTTGTGTTAAAATTGATTAAATTGAGACTGGGAACCATTGAACCTGCTTCAGAGTGCAAATGACCTTAGACTGAGGTGAAGATTTACTTTCCAACCCGACAATGACCCCAAACATACAGCCAAAGCAACGCTGGAATGGCTTCAGAACCAAGAATGTGAAAGTCCTTGAGTGGCCCAGCCATTGCCCTGACTTGAATCCCATTTTAAAAACTGTGGAAAGACTTGAAGATTGCTGTTCACCACTGCTCCCCATCTAATCTAACAGATCTTGACAAAATCTGCAAGGAAGAATGGGAGAAAATCCCCAAATCAAGATTAGCTTTGCACATACAGACTCAAGACGACTCAAAGTTGCTGCCAAAGGTATTGACTCGGGTGTGAATACTTATTTAAATGAGATATTTCTATATTTTATTTTCAATACATTTCTAAAAGCATGTTTTCATTTGTCACTTTGGGCTATTGTGTTGTAGCTGGGGGAGAGAAATTATATTTAATCAATTTTGAATTCAGGCTGTAACTAACTCAACAAAATGTGGAATAAGTCAAGGGGTATGAATACTTTATGTACACACACACACACAAACACACACTCACGCCCTGTGGTGCCATATCGTAACCTCTTGTCCCCTACACAGGATTATGTCCCATGTTAAAGACGCACACATACATTGTGGGGAAACGCAGCACCGAGGCTGCGCTGTGTCCCCTATAACAACATTCCCACAGTCATGTGCTGCTCACACCTTATCATGGGTAATGCAGCATGGCGTCACACCCCTATTCCACCATATAATTGCATGTAGCACATCTAGAATAATTTAATAGGATCTTTCTCTGCTACACACTACTAGGCGACCTGCGGATTAGACTAAACGGACTACATGGGAGACTCTGACTGGTCATGTGGTTTGGATGGCTAAAACCTAGCCTGGAATCCAAACTCTCATATGCTCCGTTTCATTTTGAATTCCAGGCTAGGATGGAATCACTGGTGAAACAGTATGCCAGTTTGGAGTCCAGTCTTTACAATGTGAAACGGAGCATACAAGTTTGGATTCCAAGCTTTAGCCATCCCAACCATGTGTCCAGTCTCCTATTATCAGTTTGGATTCCAGGCTAGCTAGAGCCTCACTCTGAGTCTTAAACCTACAGAGTCTGGTAGGGTGGATGAAGGAATGAAGAGAACCTGAACGACATGGTCTTTCTGAGAACCTCCGCCACTCGCCGCCATGTGATTATAGCCTCGGAACAAAATGTTCCCGGCAACTCCACGTCACTCAGCCACCGTTTTCTTGCTCACGTTCACGGTCTTATTCTCTCTTGCACTCTTATTCTCTCTTGGTCTCCTTTGCCCTCTTGTTCTCATTCTGTTTCTCTTTGTCGTCACTCTTTCTGTCCTTATCTCACTCTCTCTCTCCTTGTCCATCATTTCCCCTCTCTGACCCTGCCCGTCTCCCATCTGTTTCACTTTCTCTGCCCTCTTTTCCTCGCCTTTCTGTTCTCCATCTCTTCCCTTTTGCACACTTTCCTTTTCTCTCCCTCGCTCCCACTCTCTCTCTTTCTCTCCCTCACTCCCACTCTCTTTCCCTCTTTTTCTCTCGCTCGCTCCCACTCAATTGAGCATGAGTCATTCTGCATCGTTCTGCGTTCCTACTGGTATTATATGTTTCTGTTTTTGCGTTTCCATGTAGGAGAAACCTTGAGCATCCAACCTACAGTTTATTTCAAATCAAACGGTCTGTCCGTTGATATTGGAACGCTAACATTTCATTGTGCATCTGTATCAGTTTGCACCTACTGTGCGTAGGAAAGCTAACATTGCTTTGTGTATCTTTAATCAGTTTGCCCCTACTGTGCGTAGTTGGCATTTATTGATTTATGCCGAAGTACTTCTTCAGTTGTGTCATTTCCTTCATCTGCATTCTACACTAAAATGAAAGAACTAGAGTTAAAAAATGATGACTAGTTTGAGAGAAGCATCCACAATATTACGTTCACCCGTGTAGAAATCAGTGCAGATGAAGGAGAGGAGATGAGTCGAGGAAACTACATTAGACTACTATTTTTGCAGTCTTGCCAACTCCTATGGTCACTGTCATGTCAAATGATGGGAGTTGGCAAGACTGCACAAACAGATCTGGGACAGGGCTATAACTCCTGGACTGTGGCAAAGTCAAGGACTGCGTCCCAAATGGCACCCTATTCCCTACATTGTGCATTACTTTTGACCAGAATCCTAAGGGCCCTGGTCAAAAGTAGTACACTAGGGATTAGGGGGCTTTTTAGGATGCAGGCAAGGTCACCCCCATGGTTAGCAAGAAGGGTTTATTTTTAGTTGTCCCCCACAATGAAATCGGGGAGGGGACTGTGGATGTGTGTCCGTCTGTTAGTCACATGCGATATCTCAGACAGCACTAACCCGATTTTGATGAAACGGGTAATGATCCATCACCCCGTTTGACCTAAAGTCATGCAATTCAGTACATTGGTCCCTCCTCACAAGGAACAAATTTGCCTCGGGGAACCATAAGGTCCGCCATGACGGATGTTCCGCCATTTAGAATTTTGTGAAAAACACTTAACGCTACTCTTCTGGCACCGAATGACCGATCTATAGGAAACTTGATATGTGGCATCTATGGACAAAGGCTTCTCAATGCATAGAATATATTTTTTGTACAGCTTAGGTTGTTATGAGTGTACTGATAAGTAGACAACTGTGAGGGAAAAAACTTGATCGGCGTTGTGCCTGTTGTTCACACGCGTATCTGCCCTGTCATTGGCTAGAATGGTCCCACCTGATCTTGCCTCTTCCCGACTGCCTTCTATTCTGAGTACCAGTCTCTTTAGCTAACATTCCACTTCATGCCACTCCTTGTCATTGCCAAAGAGACTGCCCTTTCGGTGATCTCTATGTTCAATATGCGCTGGATTTAAAGCGGAGTTGCTCGTTGGTTGGTGTTCACGCCACATGTTTCCATGACAACATGTGGAGCCTCAAATAGTCAAAAAGAAACATTTAGCTGTTAGCTGGGCAAGTTGTTGTATAAGACGTTTTCTGGTTGGAATTGCAGTCTTTGGCACATGACATGAGGTACAGAGAGTGGATTAGCTAAAGAGACTGGTACACCGGCTAACTGCCTTCCATTTTTTTAAAGACATTTATTTTCATTGTTAGTGACCACTTACGTATCTGGTCAATATAATGGATAATCTGTGGTCACACAAGATAACTGTAAAAAAACAGAGACGCAACATCGCGAGAGCTCTGGGAAGGCTTGCGAAGCAGACTAGGTAGACCAGGTCGGGGTTTGAGAAGTCAATGACTTTGAAATCTAAAGGCACAACCTAGATTTGAGCCAATGTCTTAACTATTTGAACATGTTATTATACTAACTTCGTGAAAGTGACAAACTGACAAGTTTTTTTTATTTGAGTCAAAAACGACTATATGGAAGGAGTGCGTTTTATTTGACGGCCTGCACATGCGCAGTTAGGCGCGAGATGACCGTTAGACCCGATGACGTGTTTCTGCGGCTGAGCTTAGCTAGCCAACGTCGCCATGACATCGTCTGCAAGTGTGATCGGGGATTTCTATACTGTATTTGACTACTTTTTGGGGAGTGCTCTTGTTTTGGATGACCTCTGGTGCTCTCCGGGGTGAAGTTTCTCCTAGGTAAAGATCTAGGCTAATCTTCCCCTCCCCAATCCTTACCTTAACCATTAGTGGGGGAAGTGCAAATGTGACCCAAGATCAGCATCTTGTTTTGAATGACCTCTCCTGGTAATACTGTTACTGACAAACAGAGACCTTTAGTTTTTGGGGCTGACAATTAGTGTTGATGATATTGATGATGATAATGAGGATAAGAATCACTGGAAATGAGCATAAGCTAGGGTGTGATGCACTTGACTGTTTTACATTCGATGTGTCAATGTTTTAATTAGAAATCCCTATGTAAACGATTTGAAAAACAAATGAGTTAAATTACGATGATGATGATATTGATGAGGACAATGATGGTGGTGAAGTGATCCATCATCCCCTCAGTGTCTTATCCTCTTATAGAATTACAAGCACTCCACTCACCTAATCCTCTCTCCTCGTGGCCTTTGTTTGTAGTGATTTAGACGTTTGAGTGACGTCAAGTCGCAGTCTAGCTAAGCAAGTTTTTAAGTTTACATTTAAGCGCATCTTCCTTCACAAGAGTACCCATCCAGGGCCTGAATTCATGAAGCCTATCATAGTAGGAGTGCTGATCTGGGATCAGTTTTGTGTTTTATATTATAAGGAATGGACAGGGCGAGGACCTGATCCTAGATCAGCACTCGTACTCTGAGACGCTTTATGAGTAAAGACCAAGATATCACACACTCCTCTGGCCGACCTAAAACATATGTAATATATAATTTGTGTGCTATTTGGGTTGTGGAAGCAATCTTGTGCAAAAACCCCTCAAATGGCTTAATATCCACCATTAAGTTTAGATTAATATCAACCCAGTGAATTAACAAATTAATTTCTAACCCCAGCCCTTGCGTAGCATCCCTCCCACCTGTTCTTAATATAATATATGCCATTTACAAGATACTTATTCAAATGTATGTGTGAAGCCAGATAATTTACAGATACAGTGAGATGGTTATCTTCTGTTAGATCATTAATGAGCTGTTAAATCACTGTGGCTGCCTTGTCATTAAAGCTTTTTATTTATCTCTTTCTCTCTTTCTATCTCTCTCTCTTTATCCCTCTCCTTTTCTCTCTTCCTTTCACCCTCAGGTCAAAATACCACAAGCTCAAATATGGAACAGAATTGAACCAAGGAGACATGAAACCTCCCAGCTACGAAGATTCTGGTAAATCTAAATGTATGGATTATTTGAAGGAAATGCTATAACCACTCCACAGCCACATCTAGCTAAGTGGATGGGTCATTGTTTTCTAGACATGTACACATATTCATGAAATACAATAGATGGCTGTAATCGCCCCCAGACACACCTGGCTGACTTGATGGGTCATGTAATCATCTGGCGAAGTGGAGTCTATTGTTTAGACATGTAGGTAGCTAGCTAAACAATGAACCGGAATAATCTCAACACCTACTACTACCAATACAAACATTGTCATAGCTGTAGTATGAATCTGCAGGTAGCTAAAGAGCTAACCAACTAGGTTCAATGTTAGCTAGCTAACATTAGGCTATAACTAGCAATGCAAATGGATTTCTGATTCGAATAATAATACTACACAGATCATGCAAGTAACGTTAGCTAGCAAGCTAACGTTCGCTAGCTAGCGAACAGTACACTTTAACTTGCAATGAAAACAACTTTCTGACAAAATTAGAAACATATAATATCTGAAAATGTAGTTAGACTCTTACCTGTATACATGGATGAACGCTTCACGGCAGACTGGAACCATTTAACTCTGTTTTGTTTGTAGCTACATTTTGTTTGGCCAGTGTTGTCAAGTCACTCTGGTTCATGCCACCCTGACCGTGGCATGTGCAGAAAGTAGCCCATCACTTTTTCCAACTGATCTGTCAATAGCACCTGCTAAATTCAGGGCATCAATGTTGTTGAGAAAAGTATCAACACTTTTGTAGTTCTCAATGGCTAACGTTATATCTTTCAAAAATGGCACAGTAGAAATGACTATCAACACATGCTGAGCAGTTCATGTAATAGACAGAAGCAAGCTACATGGCAGACCAATCCAATGTCCAGCACATGCATAATCTCAGCCAATCATGGCTAGCGGGAAGGTTACTGTCATTTTCCGTGGCTAAACCAACTAGGCTCGTCATTTTAAATTTACATTTTTTAGGGCCCTATAAAATCAGTTGTATTTTTTTCCCAAATTCATTTTTTTCCGTTTGAATGTTTCTGAATTCTGTGTTTTACGATTTACGCTAATTTTATCATCAGAAAGTGTGTCTAATAATTTGAAATTAATAAAACGTTAACAATTTAATAAGATAAAACAGTAAATTTGTAATAATGCAACACAACATTGCACTGTTTTTTTTATCAAGGCAGTGCTTCAATACAGAGTTCTACTAAGTGTTTCATTATAAATGAATAAAAGTAATGCAAGAATCTAGGCAACAATGCAACAAGCATTAGGGAAAACCTAGAGTTATACTTATGTAAAAACAAATATAAGAAAATGTTGCATTCATCTTTTTTTGTAAAATAAAGTGCTTCACATAAGTGTTTCATTATAAATAAATAAAATATTCATGCATTCATGAATCTAGGCAATAATGCAGCAATAGGCAAAACCTATGGAACTACCTTATGAGCTCCTATGTCTGTCCATTTGTAAGTTTTCCGTCTATCACGGACATCTCCATTGAAGTACATGATTGTCAGCCTCTGTGTTGAGCTCGGTGAGTGCCTCGCGCTTGTTTGTGAGCAGAGTCTTGCATTTGCTGAAACTCCTCACTGTCGACTGAGCTGACTGGGAAGTAGATGTAGGGCACGGCCACTTCTGCAACTCTTTGGAATCTCTCTCACTCAGGCCCCTCCAGTAACCAGCAAGCTCCAAAGCAGGTGAGGGCTCACTGGACACACAGTGCTGATAGGCAATCCATTATTCACTGAGCTCTGTTGATGGTCTTGCCATGGGTTTCAGTTGTGTAGGCTTCAATCTTCTTTTCCATGGCTGGAGCCTGCCTCGGATCGAACACCCTAGCCAGCCTGTAGACCTCTCTGGCTGGATGTGTGTCCCAGTGCTTTGAGAACTTTGTGAAGGCCAAGTGGATGCATCATGGAGTTGGTCAAGCACCTCCCTCCTCTCTCCAATCCCCATCTTTCTCAATAGCTCGTCTGTCTTGGCACCATACCCACATGTTTTTGCCGTTCCATTCACTCGGTAAGATCCTACAATATTCCAATTGTATGCAGACACTGCTGTGGGACGGTGAGTTCCTTCCAGGATTGACAGAGCTGTCATCAGTTTGGAGCAGCCCTCAGAGATGAAGGTTAGCTTAACAGTGAAGGCCTGCACAATATAGATACAGCTATAGTTAGCTAGATGGAGAGGCAGACAGCTATTGACATTATGCATTGTTATATTTCACCACGGTAGCTCATCGTTTGGAATATCACAATTTGCATGCGGACAATTCATATTGCAGAATGTAAATGTAGGCTATTGCAACGGTATATTAATAGGCTGTTAAATTAACTCACCAATGATAAATGCTGCAATCTCTTGCATCTATTGTCTCGTCAACAACCACAGCAAATTTCTTCCCACGGATCTTCTGTAGAACGGCAGGGGCAGGTGAGTTTGACAGAGGCTGCTCTCATTTTCAGGCAACGCTCCTCCCTTATTTGCAATTCTTTACTAAAAAGTCCTGGATAAATTCTCGTCTTGAATCTGCTGATGTGCTTGCACTAGTAATGGTCGTTTGAAGAGGCATCCTCTGGCTAACACGGTGCTTTTCCTTGTTCTTTCACATGGGCTTTAGACTTTAAGTGGTGATCACATGTATTTTTACAGGTCCAATCAATAGTGTGTTGACAGAATTTGCAAAACAGCTTATCGCCTGACTCATAATAGTCTTTTGGGTATTGCTCAGCTCTGAATTTAGGGGTTAGCATCACATTTTAGTTTTTTTGAGGACTTCGACGGCCTCTTCGGCATGTTTCTCAAAATGACAGCCAAGTTTTGAGGTAAGGGTCCCACGGAATTATTTCCCTAAGCCTACTCGTCTGTAATTTTACAATTATGAAATCATTTAGGTTACTACAATAATTGGGCCTACTTTAGATTTTTTTAAGCAATTTCAGCCAAATTATGGAAAATTCTGCAATATTCCATATTTACAGTTGATTCCATTTTTATTACCAAATCCTGTGATTCCGTCTGTTTTCCACATCGCGGAAAACATAGGGCCCTATATTTGTATTTACGGATGGAATAGAAGTTTGTTATTAAAGCACATGAAGGCCTTTTTGCCAAAAAATCCCACATTTTCATAAAAAAATAAATGTTTATGTTCAAATGGCTCTTCTGTGAAGTAGTGACGTGCGACATGCCTTGTTTCCTGAAACGAGTCACATTTGTGCATGTCAAATGTCACAATACTGACATGTTTTGTTCAGATGTACTTTATGCATTCTGATAGGTCAGGACACATGGTGCAATCCAGGTTAGACTATGTTTCAATTGGAATTTTGGAATGAAATTGAATGCAGCACAAATACTGTATGTCAGTCCATGCTTCAAGACTGTGAGTGGAGCCTTTATAACACGGTGTATCTCTCTCTCTGTGTCTGACTGTCTCTGTCTGTGTGTCTCATTCTTGTTTCCCCTCCATCAGATGAAGGGAATGAAAACGAGGTCCCGAGCGCCCCCAACAGTAGTCAGCTGGGTTGGAAACAGGGACGGCAGCTACTCAGACAGTGAGTGCAACACACACACCTTTTTTGTCTTAATTGTGCCCAATGGCTGTACACTTTTAAGGGCTTTGAGACCTGGTGACCTTCTGATCAGCAGGTTTGCATGGGCAGGAGTTTCAGCTTTCCACGGTGACATCACCATGTGGAATATTGGCTAATAGACCAATAATAAAGAGCGTTCCAAACCTCTGCCAATAAAGGCCAGTTTTCAGTTTTCCCCTTCCCACTCAGACCACTCCCAGACAGTCCTAGCAAAGTTGTTGCTGGAGAAATTGTTTTTTGTCGAAAAGCTATTTTTGCCAATTTGAATGGAAATCCACTACAATAGGTACTTACACTGAACAAAAATATAAACGCAACATGTAAAGTTTTGGTCCCATGTTTCATGAGATGAAATATAAGATCACCTACATTTTCCATACACAGAAAAAGCGTACAAATGTATTTACATCCCTGTTAGTGAACATTTCTCCTTTGCCAGGATAATCCATCCACCTGACCGGTGTGGCATATCAAGAAGCTGATTAAACCGCATGATCATTACACAGGTGTACCTTGAGCTGGAGACAATAAAAAAGGCTACTTTAAATCATCACAATGCCACAGATGTCTCAAGTTTTGAGGGAGCGTGCAATTGTCATGCTGACTGCAGGACTGTCCACCAGAGCTGTTGCCAGATGATTGAATGTTAATTTCTCTCCGTTGTTTTAAAGAATATGGCAGTATGTCCAACCAGCCTCACAACTGCAGACCACGTGTATGGCATCGTGTGGATGAGCGGTTTGCTGATGTCACTGTTGTGAACAGAGTGCCCCATGGTGGCGGTGGGGTTATGTATGGGTAGGCATAAGCTACGGACAACCAACACAATTGCATTTTATCATTGGCAATTTGAATGCACAGAGATACCGTGACGAGATCCTGAGTCCTATTGTCATGCCATTCATCTGCCGCCATAACAGTAGGATACAGATACATCAAAGTATACAAGTGACGTTCCACTCCAAAATAAAACGGTCCACTGAAATGCCATTGAAGAAGAGTGGGACAACATTCCACAGGCCACAATCAACAGCCTGATCAACTCTATGCGAAGGAGATGTCACACTGCATGAGGCAAATGGTGGTCACGTTGTTGCATGGTGTGTTTGTTTTTGTTCAGTATAATTGTTACCCAGAAACAATTTGATATTGATATAGAAATGTTTGCATTGGGCCTTTTTAAATGCAATCCTTTATAATCTATTTAGTTGTCTCATTTCTAGCTGGGAGATGTGTGGCGAAGTGTACAATCGATATTATCCTGCATCTGGGTTGTCACAACAACCACTGACTCAATAGGGAAGGCCTCTGGGAGTGGTTTACTGTATGCCACTGGACTGTCTGTGTGTGCTTGTGTTTCTATTGACCATCTGTGTGTGTGTGTGGCTGTAGTCATAGGGCACCACCATCAGCTGCAAGTGTCTGTCTTAAGACAAAAAGCCATCAAAGGGAGGAAAATCTTCTGAATGGAGATTAAGAGCTTTGGTATGAATAGAGTAAGGGAGTAATCCCCCTGAGACTGGTGTGGATTGTCAGACACGCATGCACACACACAGAGACATATAGAGTAACACACACAGAATAAAATACGCGCGCACACTTAGACACATGCTCACACCCACAGTCTGAGACACATACATACACAAAGACTGACTGACACACACACATGCAGACACACACACACTCACATACTGTGTGTTACTCCTATCATGTGAATGTAAAGGGGTGTGAAAGCTGTTAAAGGTTTGTGCTTTGGTGCCCTCTGGGTGTCAAAAGTAGGCAGGACATAAAATGAGCGGAAGGGGGATACAGAGAAAGAGTGTGCAAGCTTGTGTGTGTGTGTGCGTGCGGGCTTGTGTGTGTGCGCGGGCTTTTGTCTGCGTGCGTGGGTGCGGGCGTGCGTGCGGGCTTGTGTCTGTGCGTGCGTGCGCGCGGCTTGTCTGTCTGTGTGTGCGTGTGTCTATGCGTGCTTCCGTGCGAGTGTGTGGGTGTTGTCGTGGAAATGTAGTACTGAGAGAAATTTGGTCATTTCTTCAAACAATCATCTTTATTTAATATTGATTAATTATTGCAATAATGAGGTTGGTCGGCCACTCCCCCCCCCCCCCCCTCTAAGTGTTGGACCGAGTAACCTAACCTTTACACAAATGCAGAGTTCTATATATAACTGACACTAACAATGCTCAGTCATGGTTGGTTCAAACCCCCTCATGCAGATTGGTGCATCATATGCCACTCTGGGTTCATCCTGTCGTTATCCGCACGTGGGTTGTTGTTTTATCCCCACTCTGGCTTAGTTTCCCAGATGCAAGGATGATTTTGAGACAATGAGGGATTGTTCTACTCATAAACTATCTCTAGTAAAACACATTCTTGTCTATGTAATGCAGTCTTTAACTAATTTGTCAGCTCAAGCCATCTCCAGTGACCATACGCCCAGATTATCTGCAGGGAACTAGTGGAAACCATCTCTTTACAGAAACACAGGATTAAACAGAACAGAAATGTCCTATTTAAGTATTAATATCAAACAAACCAGGTAAATATGTAATGTTTCTATCACATTCCCCCATTTTGAGAATTCTCTCATCTTAACTTTAACTTTTTAAAGGTTTAAAAATACATTTATTCCGTTTAGTGCCAAATGAACATGACCCAGGACAAGCATTTTCAATAGGATTGAGGTCAGGGCTTTGCGATGGCCACTCCAATACCTTGACTTTGTTGTCCTTAAGCCATTTTGCCACAACTTTGGAAGTATGCTTGGGGTCATTGTCCATTTGGAAGACCCATTTGCGACCAAGCTTTAACTTCCTGACTGATGTCTTGAGATGTTGCTTCAATATAGCCACAATTTTCCTCCCTCATGGTGAGATCTATTTTGTGAAGTGCACCAGTCCCTCCTGCAGCAAAGTACCCCCACAACATGATGCTGCCACCCCTGTGCTTCACGGTTGGGATGGTGTTCTTCGGCTTGCAAGCCTCCCCCTTTTTCCTCCAAACATAACAATGGACATTATCGCCAAACAGTTCCATTTTTGTTTCATCAAAAAAAAATCTCCACATTTTTCTCCAAAAAGTACGATCTTTGTCCCCATGTGCCGTTGCAAACCGTAGTCTGGCTTTTTACATTGCGGCTTTGGAGCAGTGGCTTCTTCTTTGCTGAGCGGCCTTTCAGGTTATGTCGATATAGGACTTGTTTTACTATGGATATAGATCCTTTTGTACCTGTTTCCTCCAGCATCTTCACAAGGTCCTTTGCTGCTGTTCTGGGATTGATTTGCACTTTTCGCATCAAAGTATGTTCATCCCTAGGAGACGACTGCGTCTCCTTCCTGAGCGGTATGATGGCTGAGTGGTCCCATGGTGTTTATACTTGCGTACTATTGTTTGTACAGATGAACGTGGTACCTTCGGGTGTTTGGAAATTACTCCCAAGGATTAACCAGGCTTGTGGAGATCTACAATATTTTTTGAGGTCTTGGCTGATTCCTTTTGATTTTCCCATGATGTCAAGCAAAGAGGCACTGAGTATGAAAGTAGGCCTTGAAATACACCCACAGGTACACCTCCAATTGACTCAAATTAGGTCAATTAGCCTATCAGAAGCTTCTAAAGCCACGACATAATTTTCTGGAATTTTCCAAGCTGTTTAAAGGCACAGTCTGCTTAGTGTATGTAAACTTCTGACCCACTGGGATTGTGATACAGTGAATTATAAGTGAAATCTATCTGTAAACAATTGTTGGGGAAATTACTTGTGTCAAGCACAAAGTAGATGTCCTAACCAGCTTTCCAAAACTATAGTTTGTTAATCTCTCTTGGGTACGTGAGACGTTAGTGTCCCAACCTCTTCAACAGCCCGTGAAACTGCTGGGCGCCGAATTCAAATACAGAAATACTCATTATAAAAATTCAGAAAACAAAACATATTTTACATAGGTTTAAAGATTAACTTTTGTCAGATTTAAAAAATGCTTTACGGCGAAAGCATACCTTATGATTATTTGAGAACATAGCCCAGCAGACAAATCATTACAAACAGTAACCAGCCAAGTAGAAGAGTTACACAAGTCAGAAATAGAGATAAAATGAATCCCTTACCTTTGACGATCTTCATATGGTTGCACTCAGCAGACATTCATTTACTCAATAAATGTTCCTTTTGTTCGATAAAGTCTCTATATCCAAAAACCTCCGTTTTGGTCGCGCGTTTTCTTCAGTAATCCACAGGCTCAAACGCAGTCAAGACAGGCAGACAAAAAATCCAAATTGTATCTGTAAAGTTCATAGAAACATGTCAAACAATGTTTATATTCAATCCTGGTTGTCTTTAGCCTAAATAATCTATAATATTTCAACCGGACAATAACGTTGTCAATATAAAAGGTAAACAAGAAAGGCACTCTCTCGGTTGTGCGCATGAAAAAGCTCTGTGACACTTTAGGGTCCACTCATTCAGACTGCTCTTACTTCCTCATTTTTTAGAATACAAGCCTGAAACAATTTCTAAAGACTGTTGACATCTAGTGGAAAGCATAGGAACTGCAATTTGAGTCCTAAGTCAATGGATACTGTAATGGCATTGAATAGAAAACTACAAAATCAAAAAGAAAACTACTTCCCGAATGGATTTTTCTCAGGTTTTCGCCTGCCAAATCAGTTCTGTTATACTCACAGACACTATTTTAACAGTTTTGGAAACTTTAGAGAGTTTTCTATCCAAATCTACCAGTTATATGCATGTCATATCTTCTGGGCCCGAGAAGCAGGCAGTTTAATTTGGGCATGCTTTTCATCCAAAATTCAGGAATGCTGCCCCCTACCCTATAGAAGTTAACAACAAGAAATTTGTGGAGTGGTTGAAAAACGTTTTTGTAATGACTCCAACCTAAGTGTATGTAATCTTCCGACTTCAACTGTAGTTCAGTTCATTTCTGATTCAGGAAAGAAATCCAAACAAATTATCTACCGTATGAAAAATTATTACTACTACCAATATTCTTAATCCAATGTTTAAAACACATGTAAAATTTTAAAAAAAAAGAACATCACAAAAAATAACATCACTTTCTGTTGAAACAATTTTCCCATATTGGTTTATACTCCCCTTATCACAATGTCAACCTCATTGCAGAATCATAGGACCAGTCACAGGGTCAGGAAGTTATCCTGATCATCCAGCAGACCCAATCTGGTGAGATTTTCAAAACAGAACAAACAACGCAACAATACACTCATTCATATATCACTCGATGCATCCCTACATATCACTCAAGGTGTGTACATTTCAATCCAAAACCCCTCAAAATGACTGGTAATTCCCCCATTTTGACACATGACTCACCATAGTGACTGTGTAAAAACAACAACACTGCAAATCCAAATTGGAATTACTACCCTTAACCTCTCTAGGGAAACCACACACCCTGAGGCTGCATTCATCGTAGCTGGGGATTTTAACAAGGATAATCTGAAAACAAAACTCCCTAAATTCTATCAGCATATCGATTGTGCTACCAGGGCTGGTAAAACCCTGGATCATTGTTATTCTAACTTCCGCGACGCATATAAGGCCCTCCCCCGCCCTCCTTTCGGAAAAGCTGACCACGACTCCATTTTGTTGCTTCCAGCCTACAAACAGAAACTAAAACAAGAAGCTCCCGCGCTCAGGTCTGTTCAATGCTGGTCCGACCAATCTGATTCCACGCTTCAAGACTGCTTCGATCACGTGGATTGGGATATGTTCCGCATTGCGTCCAACAACAACATTGACGAATACGCTGATTCGGTGAGCGAGTTCATTAGAAAGTACATCGGCGACATTATACCCACAGCAACGATTAAAACATTCCCAAACCAGAAACCGTGGATTGATACATTACTCATCTCATATGTATATGTATATACTGTACTCTATATCATCTACTGCATCTTGCCATCTTTATGTAATACATGTATCACTAGCCACTTTAAACTATGCCACTTTATGTTTATATACCCTACATTACTCATCTCATATGTATATACTGTACTCTATACCATCTACTGCATCTTGCCTATGTCGTTCTGTACCATCACTCATTCCTATATCTTTATGTACATATCCCTTTACACTTGTGTGTATAAGGTAGTAGTGGAATTGTTAGGTTAGATTACTCGTTGGTTATTACTGCATTGTCGGAACTAGAAGCACAAGCATTTCGCTACACTCGCATTAACATCTGCTAACCATGTGTATGTGACAAATAACATTTTATTTTATTTGTATGTGGGACATTAGCGTCCCACCTCGTCAACAGCCAGTGAAACTGCAGGGCGCCAAATTCAAAACAACAGAAATCCCATAATTTAAATTCCTCAAGTATTTTACACCATTTTAAAGCTACACTTGTTGTAAATCCAACCACAGTGTCCGATTTCAAAAAGGTTTTACGACGAAAGCACACCAAACGATTATGTTAGGTATGAGCCAAGTCACAGAAAAAGACAGCCATTTTTCCAGCTAAAGAGAGCAGTAACAAAAAGCAGAAATAGAGAACATTTATCACTAACCTTTGATAATCTTCATCAGATGACACTCATAGGACTTCATGTTACACAATACATGTATTTTATGTTCGGTAAAGTTCATATTTATATCCAAAAATCTACGTTTATGCAAGACGCTACTGTATAATTGGCAAAAAGCCTGAGAAAATGAAGGGCGCCAAATTAAAATGAATTACTATCAAATCAAACTTTCATTAAATCACACATGAAAGATACCAAATTAAAGCTACACTGGTTGTGAATCCAGCCAACATGTCAGAATTCAAATAGGCTTTTTAGCGAAAGCATACGATGCTATAATCTGAGCATAGCACCATAGTAAACAAAAGAGAGAAAACATTTCAACCCTGCAGGCGCGACACAAAACGCAGAAATAAAAATATAATTCATGCCTTACCTTTGACGAGCTTCTGTTGTTGGCACTCCACTATGTCCCATAAACATCACAAATGGTCCTTTTGTTCGATTAATTCCGTCGATATATATCCAAAATGTCCATTTTATTTGGCGCGTTTGAGCCAGAAAAACACCGGTTCCAACTTGCTCAAACGTGACGACAAATTATTTTTTAATGTTAATAATCGATAAAATTGAAGACGGGATGATATGTGTTCAATACAGGATTAAAACGATATGTAGCATGCCTTCTGTTTGATTGAAGCGCATGTCCAGGACACCTGGTGTGCCTCGACTTCAAGATGGCCGTATTTCTTCATTACACAAAGGAATAACATCAACCTATTTCTCACGACTGTTGACATCTAGTGGAAGCCGTAGGAACTGCAAGCAATTCGCTTAGAAATCTGGTTTCCCATTGAAAACTCATTGAAAAGACAGTGACCTAAAAAAATAAAAAATCTGAATGGTTTGTCCTCGGGGTTTCGCCTGCTAAATACGTTCCGTTATACTCACAGACATGATTCAAACAGTTTTAGAAACTTCAGAGTGTTTTCTATCCAAATCTACTAATAATATGCATATCTTATCTCCTGGGGATGAGTAACTGGCAGTTGAATTTGGGTATGCTATTCATCCAAACGTGAAAATGCTGCCCCCTACCCTAGAGAAGTTAATAACAAAAAAAAACATTTGTACCCATAACTTTATAGTAAAAATAGACTAGAGACAGGTCTATCCTTCTCGTGGTCCTATTAGTTACAAAACTTCTCTGTATTTATCAGTATTCAAATCGGTATTAAATATGACCTTTAAATCATCATCCAATCATCTCTCGGCTTTCCAGTGAGGGCGATCAAACCACACTAGAAAGTCAGGACAGAGGTCAGAGGTTATTCAAACCCTTCAAAGAAGTGTTTCTGTCTATATTAGATTAATTATGTAAAAACAGTCAACATTTCATACATTTCTATTTCCAGGTTCACAGTAAGTTTCTTCAAAACATTTTATCAGAATAATTCACATGTTCAATTAAAACTCAAAAAATACAAACTTCAGAAAATTCTGTGTGTGTGCATGTCCCTTTAAGATAAAATAGAACACTCACAATAAATCAGACATAGTAGTTTTTAAATTACAAATAAATATTCATAGCAAGTGGGTGCCTGCAAACCCTATGGTAAAAACAAACAAAAATTGCCTTATTTAATTTGGTAACTCCTCTTTAACACCGAATCCGGATACCTTTTATACCTATAAAACTGCTGAATATCACTAACCCGTCTCCCAAGACCATAGCCTCAGGAGACATTTTAAAGTGAGAGAGAAATGGTTACACCATTCTCCTGGAAGAGAAAGTGTCAATTTCTTTAGCATTCACTATACTAATATCATAATCAGCAACCCAAATGTTTTAACTACAAACAAAACATAACGATAAGTCCATTGTACTCCCTCAAATCATTAATCATTTGTTTTAATGTACCCCAACGTTTATGTGCTCTTAATTTAGCGTGCAACGTATCTCGCCACCGAGTCTGACAATTCACTCCCATATCGTATTATTTGACTGGTCTCTCCATTCATAACCACGTAAACTTATCCTGTTATCATTACTAGACCAACATCCAACAGCTCTTTCGCCATAGATTGTTCCTGTTGCCACTCTAAATGTAATACTGTTTTCTGTCGCAAATGTAGTGTGGTGGTTAATTTCTTTACTATCAAATGAGGAGACAAACTTCTCACACAAGTCAGAGTTATACTTAAACTAAATCTTTATTCACTCATTAATAAGGGAGCAGGTCAATACAACGCACACATATAAAGTGAATCGATTGAGTGCTCTACGATAATGATGGCTGGTCATGGCTGGTCGACGATTCACGCTCAGATTCGTTGAGAGCCCCGAGACAAATGTACAAAGGTATTTTATAGCCAAGATACACCCCTTTAAACCTACATAACAAACAACCGATATACAGAATGTCACAAGGTTAAGATCTGTATGAAAGATACCTATAATACATAGCAGACAGTATCTGCTGTGTCAACAGTTTTCATTGTGTAGAGACCAGTGTCTGGCCCTCCAACTCCAAACTAGGACCATCTCTCCCTGGTACGGTATAGAACAGAAACATTAACTCATGCTCTGGAATGCTCTTTAGGTTTTATCACCCAAAAGACATCTTAAATCTCCTGTCAGTGTTATCTCCCAGAGGGCCATCCTCAGTAGAACACACACACAGTATATAGAACACACTATTATGTTGCATAAAACAACCATTTCATGCAATAAAAGTATTATAACATAATCTTGCAATTTTTCCACCATAGTAGTCAATTTCTCAGCTTAATAAGGAATCAGTGATATTTGATCACAGGCATCTAATAAAAAGTTGTTTGAGACATGGTCTCCACGTCTCCCTTAATTAACAAACACACGGTATTGGACTTCCATCAGTCCTGGAAGCAAGAATCCTATTCAAGACACATCAGATAATACCGTGTTCCATTAAGTGGAATCGACCCCGTCTAAAATAAACAATCCCTGTACAACCTGTAATTAAAAACAATTTTTGGGGGGGTTGTATCATTTGATTTACACAACATGCCTACCACTTTGAAGATGCAAAATATTTTTGATTGTGAAACAAACAAGAAATAAGACCAAAAAAATGAACTTGAGCGTGCATAACTATTCACCCCCCCCAAAGTCAATACTTTGTAGAGCCACCATTTGCAGCAATTACAGCTGTAAGTCTCTTGGGGTATGTCTCTATAATCTTGGCACATCTAGCCACTGGGATTTGAAGGCAAAATTGCCCCAGCTCCTTCAAGTTGGATGGGTTCCGCTGGTGTACAGCAATCTTTAATTCATACCACAGATTCTCAATTGGATTGAGGTCTGGGCTTTGACTAGGCCATTCCAAGACATTTAAATGGTTCCCCTTAAACCACTCGAGTGTTGCTTTAGCAGTATGCTTAGGGTCATTGTCATGCTGGAAGGTGAACCTCCTTCCCAGTCTCAAATCTCTGGAACCTTCAATAATTTCCCTGTATTTCGCGCCATACATCATTCATCATTCCTTTCATTTCTTCAATTCCTTCAAACCAGTTTCCCAGTCCCTGCCAATGAAAAACATCCCCACAGCATGATGCTGCCATCACCATACTTCGCTGTGGGGATGGTGTTCTCGGGGTGATGGGAGGTGTTGGGTTTGCGCCAGACATAGCGTTTTCCTTGATGGCCAAAAAGCTCAATTTTAGTCTCATCTGACCAGAGTACCTTCTTCCATATGTTTGGGGAGTCTCCCACATGCCTTTTGGCGAACACCAAATGTGTTTGCTTATTTTTTTCTTAAAGCAATGGCATTTTTCTGGCCACTCTTCCGCAAAGCCCAGCTCTGTGGAGGGTACGACTTAGTGGTCCTATGGACAGATACTCCAATCTCTGCTGTGGAGCTTTGCAGCTCCTTCAGGGTTATCTTTGGTCTCTTTGTTGTCTCTCTGGTTAATGTCCTCCTTGCGTGGTCCTTGAGTTTTGGTGGGTGGCCATCTCTTGGCAGGTTTGTTGTGGTGCCATATTCTTAAAATTTTTTAATAATGGATTTAATGGTGCTCCGTGGGATGTTCAAAGTTTCAGTTATTTTTTATAACCCAACCCTGATCTGTACTTCTCCACAGCTTTGTCGCTGACCTGTTTGGGGAGCTTCTTGGTCTTCATAGTGCCGCTTGCTTGGGGGTGCCCCTTGCTTAGTGGTGTTGCAGACTCTGGGGCCTTTCAGAACAGGTGTATATATACTGAGATCATGTGACCGATTATGTGATACTTAGATTGCACACAGGTGGACTTTATTTAACTAATTATGTGACTTCTGAAGGTAATTGGTTGCACCAGATCTTATTTAGGGGCTTCATAGCAAAGGGGGTGAATACATATGCACGCACCACTTTTCTGTTTATTTTTTTTTAAATATATATAATTACTAGTTATTTTTTTCCATTTCACTTCACCAATTTGGACTATTTTGTTTATGTCATTACATGAAATCCAAATAAAAATCATTTTAAATAACAGGTTGTAATGAAACAAAATAGGAAAAGCACCAAGGGGGTGAATACTTTTGCAAGGCACTGTATTACCATTCACATACTGTCAACACTTATTAAGTTTACATCAACCCTCCTTATCAATATTACCCCCCAAAAATGTATACCAACCTCTGCTTCACACTCATTAAACATCTGTTATTTTAAGATTAACTTGTAATGCCCAAATGTACAACATACATTGTGGGAATAATGCTCCACACGTATCCTCAACGGTTCCTAGACTTCCAGAAATTATAGACTTGCAGCTATTTTCTAAAATAACATCTAGCACTTAATAATACCACCCCTTGATATTCTATGATGGGCAGTGTTGAACGGACCCCAAGATAACGCTACATATCTTATTATCCAAATGTAAGATTAACCTCTTTCAGCTAGGGGGCAGAATTTTTATGTTTTGAAAAATAACGTTCCCAAGGTAAACGGACTATTTCTCAGGTCCAGATGCTAGAATATGCATATAAATGACAGATTAGGATAGAAAAAACCCTAAAGTTTCCAAAACTGTCAAAATATTGTCTGTGAGTATAACAGAACTGATTTTGCAGGTGAAAACCTGAGGAAATCCAAGTGCCTTTTATTTGGAAAAATCCCTGTTCCATTGCCCGCCCCTCCTCCATTTAAAGGGGTATCAACCAGATTCCAATGGCTTCCTCAGGCTGTGACCAGGCTTTAGACATAGTTTCAAGCTTTTATTTTGAAAAATGAGTGAGATTTTTCAAAACGCATCAGGTGTCCTTTGATTAGTTCCTGCACACGAGAGATGTAGCTCAACATTTTCTTTCTCTGTAGTATTGAATAGGTTACCGTCCGGTTGAAATATTTTCGATTATGTATGTTAAAAACAACCTGAGGATTGATTATAAAAAACGTTTGACATGTTTCTACGAACGTTACGGATACTTTTTGGAATTTTCGTCTGCCTTTCAGGACCGGAACGAGCCTGTGGTTTTCTGAACATAACGCGCAAACCAAATGGCGGTTTTTGGTTATAAAACTAATCTTTATCGAACAAAAATAACATTTATTGTGTAACTGGGAGTCTCGTGAGTGCAAACATCTGCAGATTATCAAAGGTAAGCGGTTAATTTTATTGCTTTTCTGACTTTCGTGACCAAGCTAATTTGCGGCTAGCTGTTCTTACTGTTTTGTCTAGTGATTGATAAACTCACAAACGCTTGGATTGCTTTCGCTGTAAAGCATATTTTCAAAATCTGACACAATAGGTGGATTAACAACTAGCTAAACTGTGTTTTGGTATATTTCACTTGTGATTTCATGATTATAAATATTTGTAGTATTTTTTTTTAAATTTGTCGCTCTGCAATTCAGCGGTTGTTTACGAAAATTATCCCGCTAAAGGGATCCGTGCGTCAAGAAGTTAACACTTATTTCTGCCCTCACACACTCTAATTCGCATTCACACAGTACTGTTCCCCAAACATACTTCCCTCACAGACTCTCGTATCACATTCACAGAAAACACAAACAAAAAACAGAGGGGAATGAGACAGACGAGGAAAACCGGTTAGGGCTGTTTTTAGATTTCAATACCCTGTCTATATAAACAGGGAAACCCATACCATTATCAAAATATTGCCTAATTAGTGGTCCCACAACGGCTGTTGTATCCACACTGGGATATCGCCTACTGCGATTACGATGGTATAGAGTATCTTCCATCTATCCAAATGTGCAAAACTACCTACAGCATGCCCATGTCTGCTATCTAACTTTGTAACACAGTCCCAAAAATCCTATCTTACCTCGTGTTTTCTAAGTATCAGGAATATCAAAACACGCACAATAACACCTAAAAATAGTAACCCGGGCCATACCTGTTAACACACTAAAAAACACATAACTAACACAACACGTTATAATTAGACTTCGCCAGGGCCAGTGTCCTTTCAGGTGTCACCGGGTGCAAATCCCCTCGTCTAATAGAACTTCCCCAGCACTAGTGCCCCCGCAGGGTGTCACCAGGCTCTGGTCCCTTGTTCCCACAAACCTTACCAGTCCTACTGTGATCAATTCAGTACTACGGGCTGGACTTTTGGTTTCCCTCAACTGGCTAATTAACAACCATTCCCAAGGACACCTCACTTAAGAACACTCTTATCAACTCAGTCCTGCTAGTTACCTCAGCTGTGGCCCTCTTAAGGAAGAACTTGCTCTGAGCGTACCTTCAATTTTTATTTTTTCTCTTCGTAATGTCATACACTTATTGATACATTGTCCAAGCCTACCTCTCTCCGAACTCTGGTATCCACCCATGCCCACTACCTTTCAGATCATAGGAGGGTCCAGCTGCTCAATAATGAGTGTGTTTTTTCCCTGAGATCCAAATTTCTGATCCCCTGTGCACAGTTTACCCAGATCGTCAGGAGCAGGTTGAAGTTGCAGAGATCCCATCCTCATCGCTAAAAATGGCGTGGAAATTCAGTACTGAGAGAGACTTGGTCATTTCTTCAAACAATCATCTCTATTTAATATCGATTAAGTATTGCAATAATGAAGTCGACAACCCCCACTCTTAAGTGTTGGACCGAGTAACCTAACCTTTACACAAATGCAGAGTTCTATATATAGCTGACACTAACAATGCTCAGTTAGGGTTGGTTCAACCCCCTCATGCAGACCAAGGAGCATCATAAGCCACTCTGCATTCATCCTGTCGTTATCAACAGCAGCATACCACCCTGCATACCACTGCTGGCTTGCTTCTGAAGCTAAGCAGGGTTGGTCCTGGTCAGTCCCTGGATGGGAGACCAGATGCTGCTGGAAGTGGTGTTGGAGGGCCAGTAGGAGGCACTCTTTCCTCTGGTCTGAACAAAGATCCCAATGCCCCAGGGCAGTGATTGGGGACACTGCTCTGTGTAGGGTGCCGTCTTTCGGATGGGATGTTAAACGGGTGTCCTGACTCACTGAGGTCATTAAAGATCCCATGGCACTTGTCGTAAGAGTAGGGGTGTTAACCCCAGTGTCCTGGCTAAATTCCCAATCTGGCCCTCAACCATCACGGTCACCTAATAATCCCCAGTTTACAATTGGCTCATTCATCCCCCTCCTCTCCCCTGTAACTGTCCCCAGGTCGTTGCTGCAAATGAGAACGTGTTCTCAGTCAACTTACCTGGTAAAATAACGGAAAAATAAATAAAAAATCAACACAGGGTTGTTGTCTTATCCCCACTCTGGCTTAGTTTCCCAGATGCAAGGATGATTTTGAGACAATGAGGGATTGTTCTACTCCTAAGCTATCTCTAGTAAAACACATTATTGTCTCTGTAATGCAGTCTAACTCATTTGTCAGCTCAAGCCATCTGGGCGTATGGTCACTGGAGATGAGCTGCAGGAAACTAGTGGAAACCATCTCTTTACAGAAACACAGGATTAAACAGAACAGAAATGTCCTATTTGTTAAGTATTAATTGCTAACTATTAATATCAAACAAACCAGGTAAATATGTAATGTTTCTGTCACAGTGCGGGTGCATGCGTGTGTGTGCGTGTGTGTGTGTGTGCATGCATAGGAGTGAGACATATAGAGAAAAAGGAATGAACAGAGAATACTGTGATGGAGCAATGAGAGAAGTGTGTGTGTCTTTGCTCATCCATTGCAGAATCATCCACTTGTATTATCCCAGCCATCCACACACAGTACAATCTATGGAAGTACAGACTATGGTTAGCACCGCAATTCCTAACACAGAGTGACTACACACACACACACACACACACACACACACACACACACACACACACACACAATCCTCTCTCTCGCTCTCTCTGCTATGCCTTCTCATGATTCACACAACTCGTAGAGCACACCAACAGCAGCAGCACACATGGCGTGGCCACATCTCGGCTCCACAGAGTGGTCAATGATTTCACATGTCGGAGCACTGTTACACACAGACACACAGCACAGCAGATAGTCCACGCAGCCCCAAACCTAATCTCATCTCGCCAGCCCACACTATGTAACAGGGTTTTTCTTGTCGATATTACTCCGGTCTCACTTACATGGGCTGCAGAACGTACAGTGTACAGTCGTGGCCAAAAGTTTTGAGAATGACACAAATATTAATTTCCACAAAGTTTACTGCTTCAGTGTCTTTAGATATTTTTGTCAGATGTTACTATGGAATACTGAAGTATAATTACAAGCATTTCATAAGTGTCAAAGGCTTTTATTGACAATTACATGAAGTTGATGCAAAGAGTCAATATTTGCAGTGTTGACCCTTCTTTTTCAAGACCTCTACAATCCGCCCTGGCATGCTGTCAATTAACTTCTGGGCCACATCCTGACTGATGGCAGCCCATTCTTGTATAATCAATGCTTGGAGTTTGTCAGAATTTGTGGGGTTTTGTTTGTTCACCCGCCTCTTGAGGATTGACCACAAGTTCTCAATGGGATTAAGGTCTGGGGAGTTTCCTGGCCATGGACCCAAAATATCAATGTTTTGTTCCCCGAGCCACTTAGTTATTACTTTTGCCTTATGGCAAGGTGCTCCATCATGCTGGAAAAGGCATTGTTTGTCACCAAGTTCATCAGTTCATTTGCAAAGAGGTAGTTTGTAATTAATTGCAATTCATCTGATCACTCTTCATAACATTCTGGAGTATATGCAAATTGCCATCATACAAACTGAGGCAGCAGACTTTGTGAAAATTAATATTTGTGTCATTCTCAACTTTTGGCCATGACTGTGTATATATATATCTGAGTGTGTGTGTGTGTGTGTCAGCGTGTTTAAAATAAAGTCCATGTGTGAGAGTGTGTATGTGTGTTTCAAAATGGCAACCAAGCCCTCAAATGGGATAAGAGAGAGGGTGTGTGTGTATGTTGTATCTGTCTGCGTGTGTGTGTCGCAAACAGTGACATGAGCGGCAGCTACAGGCAGGCACTGAACCACTCAAGGGACAGGGTCCCTCACTCCCCCCATCAGAACCATGAACTCACTGAACCGGACCTGACAGAGAGAAGAGAGAAAGAATAGGGGGGAAAATAGTGAAGAGTGATAGGAAGAGGGCAGAGCAGAGAATCATGGAGTGCAGCTAGTCTGAAGACAGTTAAAAGAAGAAAATAGACAAAGTAAAGTTCAACAGACACTTGATCAGAGTCCAACATTCATTGTTACACCTATTGACTTCTGGCTCTAAAATATTTGAAATTTTCTCAACAATTGAACTAAAATTGTTTTAATAATAAATACTAGGTTTTGGCTAATTTACGTTCCTCTGTGCATGTTATGAGCAGTTTTACCCATTGGGAAGTTGCACATAGCTCCAATACCTACAGCATACAAGGCCTTATGTTAGCAAGAATATGTGCTTATTGCCAAAATAGATCAAGCAATAAATCTGGGCACTAAATTGTATTATCCTTGGATGACGTCCTTGGATGGATGAAGGAATGTGAATGCAGCGTCTCATTGAGAGGAAATGTGTGTGTTGTGTGTGTATTGTCTCTGGTGTGTGTCTGTGTAACGAAGCACAGTGTCCGAGACCAAGATGGTGTTAGCCCATGAATGGAGGATTGTGTCGGGGCATTCAGGGCTCCTGCAACTGGAGAGGCTGGTACAGCAAGAGACGGAGAGGAACTTTTTTTTCTCCTCTCCCCCTTCCCTCGTTCTGTTAAAGCTTGCACAAGACGCTGTTTTATCAAAACCGCCGACCTTGGAGCATCAGCATCAGAACTTAAGCGCGTCTTGAAGGAATCAGGATAGAAGGGTGTCATCTTGATTTTGGTTTTACCTACCAAGTGAGGTATGTTGTGGTTTTGGAGAGCTTTCATGAAATTTTGCATTTGATCTTATTAAGTTGGCTTAAGATTCTATTCATGTGTCGTTTTAATTGGTTCCATTATGCAGTACTGTTTCATTCCCTTGTTGTGCAGTGACTGAAAACTGTTTTTTTTCTTCTGCTCGGAGGGAAATAGTTTGCTTTCAATTGCTTTCTTTGGACACTATGGTATATAAAGGAACATGTTTGTTTTCTTCAGAAACTGTATCCTATAAAGTAGGCCATATTGATGAGTTATGGCTTGTTTGCCTTTAACAAACCTTTTTTTTCTCCAGGATTTTGTCTTTGTTGTCTAATCCAGTACATCTTGCTCCTGAAATGGTCAATGTCCTGCTCTATCCTGTCCGACTAACACACCAGGAACTCCACTTTAAATACAGTTAACTCCAAATAACTCTACTTAAATATGAATGAAAATAGTTTTAGAAACACTTTCAAGTGTAATTTTATCCCTTTAATCTTGACTCTAATCGTCTGTTTTGAAACCTAATTTACAGTGATTAGCGTGACACACCAAATATCATAATCAGTCGTAAAAATATGACTAATATAGTCATGTCGCTTCTGCAATGTTATGTGAAAACTAGAGTAGATGGAAGTTGCACCTAGGATTTAGAGCTGGTCCTAGATCAATGCTTAAAGACACTTCTCCCTCTACGCACAAAATCTCCAAATTATTAGCCAATCTCTCCCGTAACATTCAGTCGGGCCTTACTTTCTCCACTCCTCCAGGTACCTTCAGGAGGTGGGCTACACGGACACCATCTTGGATGTGAAGTCCCAGAGGGTCAGAGCGCTGCTGGGCCTGGCTGGAGACTCCGGAGAAAGGCCGTCGGACAGGAAACCGGAACCCATGGTGAACGGCACTGAGCCATCTTTGCTGAAGGACAGCGGCATGATCAGGTGAGCAACTGCTAATGACTATTGCTGTTGTTATTGCTAAATGCTGTTGTTGTAGTTGGTGCTAAATTTATTGCCATCACTAATGCTATTGTTGTAGCTATTGCAAATGCTATTGTCGTAGCCATTGCTAATGCTATCACTAATGGATAACTAGCATTCATCAAGGAAATCCAGTGAGAAATTGCAAGTGTAGAAGTCCTGCATTGTTTTTGTGTTCTCACTAACATCTGTCTCGCTTTCTCTCTGTTCTCTCCATCAGTAAACCTGACATGTCTGACTCGGCCACTGTCCTTGAGGCCTTCAAATTCATAGAAAGTGCCGCCGCCGAGTTTAGCGACGAGGAGGACGACGAAGACAGCGAAGGGAGGGACAAGACTATTATGAACTTGGCCACTGTAAGCAAGGACACACACACACACACACACACACATTCATGATGTGACTTTGGCTTCTTCATGGGGCAATTCTAATTAGCCATTAGCAATGGCTACAACAATAGAGTAACAGCCGGAACCCTATTGAATTAGCGACAGGCAGCAATAACAGTCAAATAGAACCAGTAGCAGTCACAAGCCATGTTGGCTCATTCCTCGTACTTCATTCTAGGGTGGTGATAAAATTAAGTGATACAATTTCACTTATGTTACAAAATACATTTTACCAAGACAAATATGAATATTCATGTTCTGAATCAGTGGTGTCTTTCTCTAACATATTAACATTATATTCAAAAAGTTAGAATTCGTATGCGAATACATCCGATAATAAGCACCAATCAGTGTTGACATAGTGGTGCAGGTTTCTCTTAACTTTTGAGGATTTTACATTTTGTGGTCGTTGTCTCCCAAGTTGTTTCTGTGTGTCACAAAAAGCGAAGTTAGCATGACACAAGCTGAATTAAATGTAAAAGTATTTTAAAATTAAAAGCTTGGTATAAGCTCCATTGACATTTCAGAGAAGCTTGTTTTTGTGAGAAATCTTTAAACAGGAACACGAATTTCAAATTAATACGAAAGCGTATACTACAATATGAAAATACTACATGTCATGTCTCAAAATGGATATACATCTTACTTACAGTTGAAGTCGGAAGTTTACATACACTTAGGTTGGAGTCATTAAAACTCGTTTTTCAACCACTCCACAAATTTCTTGTTAACAAACTATAGTTTTGGTAAGTCGGTTAGGACATCTACTAGTAATTTTTCATGGCTTTAGAAGCTTCTGATAGGCTAATTGACATCATTTGAGTCAACTGGAAGTGTACCTGTGGATGTATTTCAAGGCCTACCTTCAAACTCAGTGCATCTTTGTTTGACATCATGAGAAAATCAAAAGAAATCAGCCAAGACCTCTGGGAAAAAAATTGTAGACCTCCACAAGTCTGGTTCATCCTTGGGAGAAATTTCCAAACGCCTGAAGGTACCATGTTCATCTGCACAAACAATAGTATGCAAGTATAAACACCATGGGACCATGCAGCCGCCATACCGCTCAGGAAGGAGATGCGTTCTGTCTCCTGGACATGAACGTACTTTGGTGCGAAAAGGGCAAATCAATCCCAGAACAACAGCAAAGGACCTTGTGAAGATGCTGGAGGAAACGGGTACAAAAGTATCTATATCCACAGTAAAACGACTCCTATATCGTCATAACCGGAAAGCCCGCTCAGCAAGGAAGAAGCCACTGCTCCAAAACGGTTTGCAACTGCACATGGGGACATCATACTTTTTGGAGAAATGTCCTCTGGTCTGATGAAACAAAAATAGAACTGTTTGGCCATAATGACCATCGTGATGTTTGGAGGAAAAAGGGGGAGGCTTGCAAGCCGAAGAACACCATCCCAACCGGGAAGCATGGGGGTGGCAGCATCATGTTGTGGGGGAGCTTTGCTGCAGGAGGGACTGGTGCACTTCACAAAATAGATGGCATCATGAGGGTGGAAAATTGTGGCTATATTGAAGCAACATCTCAAAAAATCAGTCAGGAAGTTAAAGCTTGGTCGCAAATGGGTCTTCTAAATGGACAAGCATACTTCCAAAGCTGTTGCAAAATGGTTTAAGGACAACAAAGTCAAGGTATTGGAGTGGCCATCACAAAGCCCTGACCTCAATCCTATAGAAAATTTGTGGGCAGATCTGAAAAAGCGTGCCCAAGCAAGGAGGCCTGCAAACCTGACTCAGTTACACCAGCTCTGTCAGAAGGAGTGGGCCAAAATTCACCCAACTTATTGTGGGAAGTTTGTGGAAGGCTACCCAAAACATTTCACCCAAATTAAACCATTTAAAGGCAATGCTACCAAATACTAATTGAGTGTATGTAAACTTCTGACTCACTGGGAATGTGATGAAAGAAATAAAAGCTGAAATAAATCATTCTCTACTATTATTCTGACATTTCACGTTCTTAAAATAAAGTGGTGATCCTAACTGACCTAAGACAGGGAATTTTTACTAGGATTAAATGTCAGGAATTGTGAAACTGAGTTTAAATGTATTTGGCTAAGGTGTATGTAAACTTCCGACTTCAACTGTATATATAGTTTTTTGTCCTTTCCCCGTTTTTGATTGGACACCCTACTCATTCAGACCTACACTTTCACTCAAGTCATTCAGTCACTCAGACCCCCTCTCCGTCTCTTCAACCCTTCCACAGATGGTGAGGAAGAAGACGTCTTCGTCCCCCTCCTCATCCTCGGACATGAGTGACGACCAGGACACGGAGGAGGCCCTGAAGGGCTTTGACTTCCTGGCCAGCCCAGATGAGATGGACGGCTCGCCCGATGTCCGGAGTGCCGAAGACAGAGGAGACTGGGGTGAGGGGGGCTTGGTTGGTTGGTTGGTTGAACACTCAAACTAGAATGGTAAAGTTTACATGTGGGCCAAAGTAACTTATTGGGGGCAGTGGGTCGACTAGTAGGCACAGTCAACAGTGAAGGGGAAATGTTGACCGCGGATCATAATTGGAACAGTGGACTATAGTGGCCATAGTAGGACTATAGTGGCAAGTAAGTGGGGACAGGCATGTATTCTCAGGACACTAGAGCATAAAAGGGAAAGGAGGGCCATAGAAAGAGGACAGTAGACCAAAGGGAGGACGAGAGGGCCATAGCAGGGACAGTTGGGTCAAGAGAACATTGAGCGTAACTAGGTTTCCTGCTCTAGCTCCACAGAACAGTCCCCACTGAGGGGACCTACCCTTCCCTCAATCGCCCACTCACACAGAACCCTGTATTCTATGACCTAGTCTTTCACACAGACACAGCTGGCCACCTGGCTACTGTGGCTCCTTTATCCCCTTCAGCTAACAGAGAACCCCCTTCACTCCCGTCACCTAGCAATGCCTTGTGTTTATCTCCACTCAGTGACAAAGGTCATTCCCACGCAATCAGTGAGTCAGCGTGTCACAGGTCAGGCAGCAGTCAGTTGAGTTGCACTGCCAAAGAGGAGCAGATGATGTGGCGTCGCTGGTTGTGTGACAGGAAGCCAGAGGGATCCAGTTGAAGGCATAGTATGCATATTGGAAGATCGCCTATGTTCATAGTAAATACTAAGTAATATGCTAGTGTAGACATTAGAACACAGCCACAACAAATGACCAATTGTCTATGATGCATTGACCCACTGACTAGATGTTGACAATCCAGTTAATTTTATAAATATTATAATTCAATAGTAGTTCATATAAATAACGGTGACAATTAAAAAAAGACTATTCTTGTGTTATTGGGATAATTAGGTCAGCTTGCATGCAAAACTGAGTTGTTTGCATTTCTCTATGTTAACCATAATTGAAGAAGCCATGAGCTGAACACACAGCAAAGGACGGCTAGATGGATGGATGGTATTAAAGGTCCAGCGGCAGCGAGGCGCTTCGCTGATCAGTTATGAAACAGAGTTGTCATCAGCAGCTCTGTGCTCTCAAGTGTTCATCTCCTCCGCTTGATCCCACACACTGCCACTACAGACCAAGGATATCTTTTTTTTTTCATCTTTATTTAACCAGGTAGGCCAGTTGAGAACAAGTTCTCATTTACAACTGCGACCTGGCCAAGATAAAGCCAAGCAGTGCGACAAAAACAACAACACCGAGTTGCACATAAACAAACGGACAGTCAATAACACATCAGAAAAGAAAATTAGGAAGATCTATGTACAGTGGGTGCAAATGTAGAGGAGTAGGGAGGAAGGCAATAAATAGGCCATAGAGGTGAAAATAATTACAGTTTAGCGTTAATACTGGAGTGATAGATATGAAGATGTGTAAGTAGAGATACTGGGGTGCAAAAGAACACGAGGGTATGTCCTAATGGCACCCTATTCCCTATATGGTGCACTATTTTTGATCTGAGCCCTATGGACCATGTATGATTATGCCTGCATTTGAACTTAGGAATAGTGATATGCTTATAGGTATAGATAAAGATAACTCCCCCACATAATTTGAATTTTTTTGTTGAAATACATTATTTGTTGTGTTTTTAGTTCTTTAGCCAGCTCACACTATAAAACCTATATGGTTGCTACTTTTGACATATAGAACATTTCAAAACATGATGGACTACTGTTGAATGGCATTGCATTTTTGGGGGGGGGGGGGGTGTTGAATGTTATTTGCATTGTCTTAACATTAGCATGTTATGCTGTTATTGACGTTGCGGCACAATGGACAAAGCCTTGCAGAGACTTAGTGAGGCATGGCATGACGGCTGTTCACCATATGCTTTGTTGTCACTTTATTTGGCTGGACACAGCTTTCTTTGACATGAATATTTTTGAATACATTAACGCAAAAAATGTCAGGATTGCTGCCGGCCATCAAATTCAACATTTGATGTCAGCTGTATTTTTTTTGTCGGAAGCCAATCTGGCTTTTTACAACTCTCCCCCCCCCCAAATCCTTTGTTTAATGGCAGTTTTGTGTTTTGTGTTTCCATATCGAGTGGCGCAGAGACGGTAACCCTCAGGCATGATTCTATTCTCCTGTTCCATCCCTGTTTGTTGTCATATGAGGAGAATTTTACCGATTCTCTTCCTGACTGACCCCAATGTGTTGACATCACCACCCCCCCCCCCCTATATTTGCTTTGAGAGAGGCCCGAAGGCCTGTAGAAAACATAAACTTGGGGCTCTCGGTGGTGGGGGGGGGGGGGGAGTATTACAGGAAGAATTTCCATCACACACTTTTTTACATACTGCAGCAAATGGCAATAATGCAACATACTATACATTGCCGTTCTCAAACCCAGATCTTCCTGCCCGTAGGCAAACTCGCTAACCACTGCTCCAATAGGGGTAATACACATGGTGGGGGGGGGGTTGTAGGCAAGTGTCTCTGCAATACATTTTACAGGTTATATATATATATTAGGATTAAAGAGGCCATCTTCACTTGAACCACCTTTTAATTTCATAACACTTTGGATTTGAGTTTTGTTTGGTCTGGTTCAATAGAAAGTTCTGGACACTGACCGGCTTCTCGGTTTCTGCCCCCTTCCCCCAACCCCTTCCTTCGGGTGTAGAGAAGGAAGAGCAGTGCCCCATGCCCGAGGCCTGGGACGTGGACCAGGGCCTCATAGCCCAACTCAAGGAGCAGTACAGGAAGGAGCGCAAGGGCAAAAAGGGGGTGAAGAGTAAGTCTGTCAGGCCTCCCCTTCTTTCTTTCTCACCATTGCTTTCTATCTCTTTCTTTCTCCTTGTCCTGGCGATAAGAGCTTCTCTCTCTCTTCTCTCTCTTTCTCTCTCGGGTGAGGTCAACTATATCATGCAAAAATTATATTTAACAGACACGTTAAGCATGTTAGAGACACTATTCCTCCCATTGCTTCGTTTTGGCGCTCCTTTTCGGCCATCTGGCACCACCTTCTCCATGTTTGTCTGCTTCTGTGTGTGGCTCCGCGCGTACATGTTAATGGGATTGCAATACACTGCCTCTCCTCACAGTGCTCAGACCCGCGCAGGACAATTTGATCACTCTTGTAAGTGATCGATCACTATAACCACATTCACTATAAGAAAAGTGCACTGTGCTGCATTCCTAACCCTCTCGCTGTATCAACATTACTCATTGCTGTTTTAAGTTGCACCCATAGAAATATAGTTACTAAAAAAGGGCATAGCCCGTCAGACCACAGCAATTTGACTGCACCCTCGCGGGTACACTCAGTATGAGTGAAATGGCTTACCCATTATGGCCTCATTGTCTTGAATGGGCGTGCCCCTTCTAGTAATTCTATGTCTATGGTTGCACCATCCTACACTTGAGACATTCCATCCCGCTTCGTCGTGTTTGTACCTGTCTTTATTATGCCATAGGTTATCAGCTGCACCTGTGTCTTTGTATGTGTGCTGGTTCCTTTTTTCTGTCTCTGTATTTTTCAACCATTCCAACTTCTTATTTTCCCTGAAAGTATGCCGGTGTCAGTGACTTAACGCTCTCCTTTCCTCCCAAACTTAAGTTGCTTTCGTTGTTCTATGAGTGCCAAGCATCAGCCATAGACCCGCTCTTCAATCTGCTTATTTGTGTCTTCAGTCTTATAAAGTTTCTGAGTATTTAAATAAAAAATAAAAAAATAAAAAAAAGTCCCTTTATTTAACTAGGCAAGTCAGTTAAGAACAAATTGTTATTTTCAATGACGGCCTAGGAACAGTAGATTAACTGCCTTGTTCAGGGGCAGAACAACAGATTTTTACCTTGTCAGCTCAGGGATTCGATCTAGCAACATTTCAGTTACTGGCCCAACGCTCTAACCACTAGGCTATCTGCCGCCCCTGAGTAGCAGTGCTGAGCTAGGATCAGGTTCCCCCTGTCCATAAAATCATATCAATTATTATCTAAAAGGCTGAACTGATCCTTAATCAGCACTGTTACTTTGTGATGCGTTATGAATACGGGCCCTGTTATCTTGTCCATTCTCTGCATCACTTTTTGATTGTGTTCAATCAGCCTTCCAGCAGGGGTCTCCAACTCCCAGCTACTTGGAGTGCAGTCTTTTGTTCCAGACCAGCACTAATGCACCTGATTCAACTAATGGTTCAGACTGAAAAATGTGGATTATTTGAAACTGATTAGTAGTGCTGGGCTGGTACAAAACTCTACGCACCCAGTAACTCCAAAGAGCCGGTGACCCCTGCCCTACGGTATTTAAGATGAGGATTGCGTGCCCTTCTACTCTAAGATGATGACCTTCCATTCTCCTCTCCTCGTCTTCCTTATCCCTCTCCTTTCTTTCTTTGACTCTTCTCCTTCCTGATCCTCTCTGTATACTGCTACTTCTCCTCTTCCTCCTTCTTCCTCCCTCTCCTTTCCTTCTTTGTCTCCTCCTTCTCCTCCATGATCCTCTTCTTATCTTCCTCCTCCCAGGGCCTAACCGGTCCAAACTGCAGGATATGCTGGCCAACCTGCGAGATGCCGAGGACCTCCCCTCCATGCAGCCCCCCGTGACACCGCCCTCCCGGCCCAGCGTCCCCAGGCTCAACGAGCACGAAGTAGGCCACCCCGAGGAAGGTAAGACGAGAGCTTAATTGTCCCCAAAGGGTTTGAATTTACAGAGTGCACAATTTTCAAATATACACAATTGACTGTAAATAATTTAATTTACAAATTGACACCATCTAATAGGCCAAATACCAGTAACTGTCATTTAGTGTTTTGACTTCTGTTTGTCCGTCAATTTTTACCTACTTTTCTGGTATCTGCCTGTCTAATTTGTTTGTCTGGCTCTGTCCCTCTGCCTGGTCTGTCCATCTGCCTATTTTGTCTGGTCTGTCCATCTATCTCACTGTCCGTCCATCCATCCCAGTGGAGGCCATGACGTTTCCGCCCACGTCAGGGAAGTCGTTCATCATGGGGCCGGACGAGGCGGCAGAGAGCGAGCTCGGCCTGGGCGAGCTGGCGGGCCTCACTGTGGCCAATGAGGCAGACAGCCTGGCCTACGACGTGAGTACCTACATCTGCAGGGAAGGGAGGATAAGGAAGGAAGAGGGGGTGAGGGGGAGTAAGGGGGGCGTGGCCAACAAGGCCGACAGCCTGGTCTACAATTTGAGTGGCGTCAGTCCTTCCTTACACTGGGGCACCAACCACTGCCAGATGCAATGGCAAGGCAGCTAGCAGTGAATGAATAAATGAATGAAAACCTTTATTATGACATAAATGACACACTTTATTGCCCCAAAGGAAATTTTATTTACATATCAAATTGTATTTGTCACATGCGCCAAGTACAACAGGTAGACCTTACAGTGAAATGCTTACTTACAAGCCAACAATGCAGTTAAGAAAATACCTAGGGGAAAAAGTAACAAATAATTAAAGAGCAGCAGTAAAATAACAATAGCGATGCTATATACAGGAGGTTACTGGTACAGAGTCAATGTGCAGGGGCGCTGGTTAGTCGAGATAATTCAGGTAATATGTACATGTAGGTAGAGTTATTAAAGTGACTATGCATAGATAATAAACAGAGAATAGCAGCAGAGTAAAAGTGGGGTTGGGGGGGGGGGCAATGCAAATAGTCTGGGTAGCCATTTGATTAGATGTTCAGGAGTCTTATGGCTTGGGGATAGAAGCTGTTTAGAAGCCTCTTGAACCTTTTGAGCATTTGAGGACCCATGCCAAATATTTTCAGTCTCTTGTGTGGGAATAGGTTTTGTCGTTCCCTCTTCACGACTGTCTTGGTGTGTCTGGACCATGTTTGTTTGTTGGTGATGTCGCCCCCAAGAACTTGAAGCTCTCAATCTGCTCCACTACAGCCCCGTTGATGAGAATGGGGGCGTGCTTGGTCCTCCTTTTCCTGGAGTCCACAATCATCTCCTTTATCTTGATCACGTTGAGGGAGAGGTTGTCATGACCACAGCAATCATTAAAAATGAAGGAAAACAGGCGACACGGACATGGCAATCTTTTGACAGACAGTACAACATTCAGCTAATCAGATCAAAGGGCACCACCACCAAACAGCGGGCAGCAGCATTCACAAATTACATTTTCTGCTGTATATATAAATATGGTGTGTTCGCACCCAGGTAAATTAGCTATTTATCTACATGACCTAAAGCCCTAAAGCCTGTGGAGCCCCATGGACAACTCTTTCAGCACTTAGGTCCCTCGGGGCAGCAAATATCTACTGCTTTACATTTCCATGTAGAAAAATATCAATTGATTGGCTAGATTTAGAGACTTTGAGCTTCTAAACTAGAACACTAAGTCGAAAGGCATATACAGTGCCCTCAAAGTATTCAGACTCTAAAATGGATTAAATAAAAAAAATGTCCCAATCTACACACAATACCCCATAATGACAAAGCGAAAACAGGTTTTTAGACGTTTTTGCATCATGCAGCAGGGACTGGGAGACTAGTCAACATCGAGGGAAAGTACAGAGAGATCCTTGATAACCTATTCCAGAGCGCTCAGGTTCACCTTCCAACAGGACACCGAGCCTAAGCACGCAGCCAAGACAACACACGAGTGGCTTCGAGACGAGTCTCAATGTCCTTGAGTGGCCAAGCCAGAGCCCGGACTTGAACCTGATTGAACATCTCTGGAGAGACCTGAAAATAGCTGTGCAGCGACGCTCCCCATCCAACCTGACAGAGCTTGAGAGGATCTGCAGAAAATACAGATGTGCCAAGCTTGTAGCGTCGTACCCAAGAAGACTCGAGGATGTAATCGCTGCCAAAGATGCTGTAACAAAGTACTGAGTAAAGGGTCTGAATACTTATGTGAATGTGATATTTTATATATTTTTGTGGAAAAAGTTATGGGGTCTGAATACTTTCTGAATGCACTGTATATATCTAAAGGTCCAACCTATTTTTCAAAGCTTTCAAAATGTCAATATTTAAACAGGCTAGTCTGATTAGCATGGGCTTTGACTTTCGCTTTTATTGACACACACACACACACAGAGGCACTCGCACACACAGAGACACAGGCACATACGTGCACATACACACTCCAGATCAATTGAATGTGAAGTGAACTGCGGTTGTATTGCTGTGGAGAGCTAGCATGCAAATTGAGGTTGTGGTAGTGTCATATTGCTCAGTTGGACCCAGTGTGGGAGGACACCTTAGTGTTAGAATTATATTTATATGATGGACACTCATCTCAAAATAGGAATGGATTTGTGTGCGTTAGATAACATTAACATTTGTGTGGTAACTTTCATACAAAGATGTTGCAGCTCTAACAAGCAGGAAATTAAAAGGATATGCAGTGACTGGGGTCTACCGGGGTCAAGCCCAAGAGGCACATTGCAGACATATTTAGCAGACTCGGTGAAGAGCATAGCGCCACTGAACTTGCATTGCAAACAGGAACAACCCTTTTTTTTTTTAAGTCTGGCGTGACCACGTAAGTTAGTTTTTGTAAATTGAAATAAGTCAAAACTAGTGACTCCTAGCTTGCTATACCTTCTGAAACATTATTGTACAGCACTTAGGCTTGAATCCTAATAATAAGTGCTTGCTTGAGAAAGCTAAACAAAAACAAGCAAATAACAGCTGTAAGACAGTAGGTCTGGACTGCGATTTTCAGCTGGAGTTGGAGCCTCAAACAGATGGAGAGACAATCAAGAGGGAACCACATGGCTTGAGCAAAGGGAGGAGGTGGTCAGAAGGGGGACATCTGTGGGCATAACTTGCATTTTGTTGCATATCTCCAATTGACATCAAAACTCTTTGTCATTTTAACTCAGGTGACCAACAGTCAGGATGCGCTGCGGAAGACATGGAGCCCCAAGTTCACGCTGCGGAGCCACTTTGACTCCATCCGGGGCCTGGCCTTCCACCCCGTGGAGCCCGTCCTGGTCACTGCCTCCGAGGACCACACCCTCAAACTGTGGAACCTCCAGAAGACCGCCCCCGCCAAGAAGTAAGAGCTCACATAGGCCTACCCTGTTGTCAGTCAAACACCTGGGTTGTATTTACTAGACCCAAAACAATTCAAATGTTTGCCTTTATTTAACCAGGTAAGTAATCGAGAACACATTCTCTTTAACAATAACGACCTGACCAAGATAAGAGCGATACACAGTAGTAAAGAAACTCTCGGTGTGCACTAATGAATACGACCCAGCTGTCAGTCAAAGAGAATGATGCTTTTAAGCAGGTACCTAAGTAGTGAAAGTGGGTAACTTGGTCACTTTCAATGGGGTAAGAGTCATTTGGAATTGTTAAGAGCACTATTGCGAAAAGACAATCGATAGCTAAAGCATGCCTTTTTCTGCTTATGCATTTCTGATGGCTGTAATGGGCCATTTTGTTCTACTTAGCGTATGTTCGTTGAATATGTACATCAAAGGTAGTTATATCCCCTGTCTGTCTTCCTAGGTGTGCTGCCCTAGATGTGGAGCCCATCTATACATTCAGGGCCCATCGGTGAGTAACCTTCCTTATCCACTAATAACCCAACCTTTTTATAAATGGACAGCTGGACCGATACTCTTGTATACATGAATCATTTGTTCAAGAAAATTAACTTTGTATCTTTGCATAAGTTTTTAAAAAAATTAAAAAAAAAATGTTTTTTATAATGACAGGTATTGCCACTTTCTCCTGTAGCGGTGTTGTGTTTTGTCTTCCCCAAAACAAGTTGAAGTTAATAATGAGATGAGTTTTCCTGTCTTCTGTAGGGGTGCGGTGTTGTGTGTGACCATGAGCTCTACAGGGGAGCAGTGCTTCAGTGGGGGGGTGGATGGAACCATTCAGAGTTGGAACACCCCCAACCCCAATATCGACCCCTATGACTCATATGGTACGCCCCCAAGATGCCTTAGCTACACCTCTGATTATTAGCACATTTCTCTTGTTTCATATTCTCTTCATCTCTTTACTGATCTCTTGACTCTTTCTTTCTCTCTCTACCTCTGTTTTCCCTTTCCCTACATCGCTCTCTAACTTTCCACCTGACACTCCTTTCATCCTCCTCTTTCACTCTTCTCTTTTTTCCCCCCCTGTCTCCACATGATCTTTCGTTCTCTATCATTCCCTCTCTCCTTTTCCCCTCCCTCCTTTTAACTCTCCCCACCTATTAATTCTGTATCTTTCCCTCATCTCTCTTTCCCTCTCCCTCCTAACTCTCCCTCTCTCTTTCCTGCCATAGAGCCCTCAGTGCTGCGGGGGGCGCTGCTTGGTCACACTGACTCAGTGTGGGGAGTGGTCTACAGCTCGGCCCACCAGCGCCTGCTCTCCTGCTCCGGGGACGGCACTGTGCGCCTGTGGAACGCTGCCAACACCTCCCCCGCACTCGCCGTCTTCAACGAGAAAGGAGGTGAATTGCTGAACTCAGATCGACGAAATGATCCCCCCAATAGACTTACTTTGTCTGCCCCATACAAACACTGCCCTAGGATCAGTTCATAAAACAGATGCCTCACACATTTTCACCTAATGTTCCACAACGCCTGCTCTAGAATCAGCTTACAAAGCACCTAATTGACCCTCTTACACAGACTTCTCCACATAACCACTGCTCTGGGATCAGCTTATAAAATATTCGTAATTTCACACTATACAATGACCTAGAATCCGCTCCATAAAGAGTTACTCCGGGGTTTCCCAAACTAGGGGTCGCAACACCATGTAGGGTCGCCTGATGGGGGGGGGGGGGAATGGGGTCGGGAGAGAAAATTGACGCTTGGTTCATAGAAGGTAGCCGATAGATGCGGTTGTAAGAATCAGAGGGGTTTCTGTTTTCTTCCTACAAATGTGTACATCTTTTGAATGGTTTATGCTACTATGCCCACAAGCCATTAGAACAGAATTGACAAGACCAGGCACTAAATCAGACTGGGGGGGAAAATAACATCATCAATGATGATGTTCTTTTCTACACAGAAAGCCATACAATATTATTGCCTGCTGATCTTCTGAACTTCCCAATGCCTTTCTGGTGCATTTCAGTCACTTCAAACCATACTGTCTTCAGATTGAAAAACTGTCAAAAATACTATGACTGATTTGTAATAGACTGTCATAGTCCCAATTTTAAAAAAGTAAACATTGGCCGTTGATTACACAACTTTTTTTACATGGTGGGGTCGCGGGTCAAAAAAGTTTGGGAACCTCTGAGTCAATTCAGAACACTACGTGCTCCAAAAAGAGGTCTGACCTAGGACCAGCCAGGTCCCCACAGCCAAAGCCTAACCTCTGTCTGATTCAGAGCGAAACTGATCTAGAATTAGCTCAATTTGGGACACTATCAGCCCCATAAAAAAAGGCCTGACCTAGGACCAGGTCACCACCATAGAAATAGATGTATAGAATGGCATTCTATTTCTATGGTCACCACACTCAAATCCTGCCCCTTTCAACAGAACTCCTGCTCTAAGATTAGCTCATAATCTTTCCAACTCTGTCGGTTTCAGAGCTGGGCGTCCCCACGTCAGTGGACCTGGTGTGCAGTGAGCCGGCCCACATGGTGACGTCGTTCAGCACGGGGGAGATCGGACTCTTCAACATGGAGACGCGGCAGCTGATCCTCAAGCTGGACCAGACCGGAGAGCCCGGTAAGCTCCGCTGCCATTTCTACACAGTGACTGTATAGATTTGTAACTCAAAAGAGAGTAATTGAGTGCACTATGCGCTCACTGCCTATTCTTGCGCTCTCCCTGTCAACGCCCTTTTACCCCTCTTGTCACAACATAAATGTTTGATTGTGCATTAAAAGTCATACTTTTATTTTGTTGGTGTACTCTCTTCAGAAAGTTTCCCTAGCTTATTTCTTTGTTTTATTAGCAATAGGGTATAGCAGCTGGTATATTAGTACAGTCTGCAATATAACCCTAGTGCCCACCAATTATGTTATAGCTCTGTGGCTTTTCCTTTCAACTCCCTACTTTTGAATCATTTTGTCTCGAGTTATAACTCCCATTTATCCTGTTGTTCTGACAAATGACTAAAGGGCAATGTTCAATTGAGTTCCATGTCTTGTCACACACAGAAGCCCCGTGCAAGATCAACAAGGTGCTGAGTCACCCCACTCTGCCCATCACCATCACGGCCCAGGAGGACCGACACATCCAGTTCTTCGACAACAACACGGGTGAGCTAGACAGCGGTCATTTTGAACCGACATTCCAGCTGGAATTAAAATGTAAATAAAATGGATACATAGTAAGACAAACACATTTTGTCACACTATAACGTGTACTTATAACAGTTGGTATAAATACAACATTGAGGACAGTGATTTTTGTACTCATCCCGGGTTCATATTACAGGGAAATGTATTCACTCCATGGTAGCCCACCTGGACGCAGTCACCAGTTTAGCTGTGGATCCCAACGGCTTGTACCTGATGTCTGGCAGTAAGTATTTATCTGGAAACAGGGAAGTACTAGTGTTTATGTTGGTTAGCGTTTCATGTAATTACAGCAGTATTGTTCCTTGCATAACTGGAGATACAAACTGACAGTGTGGCAAATATCTGAGCACAGAAACGGAAGCCCCCTTCGATCTTTCTTGTGGTAACTTTTACTAAAAGGCAGTTTTAGAATTGTAACGTCTCCCTCTAGCTCTCTTTCTTCCTCTCTCACTCTACCTCCCTATTTCTTTATATTTTTGTTCCTGTTTCTTTATATTTTTGTTCTCACCATCCTCCGCCCTGTTAGGCCACGACTGCTCCATCCGCCTGTGGAACATGGAGAGCAAGACGTGCATCCAGGAATTCACAGCGCACCGCAAGAAGTCGGACGAGGCCATCCACGACGTGGCGTTCCACCCCACCAAGTGCTACATCGGCAGCGCCGGGGCCGACGCGCTCGCCAAGGTCTTCGTATGACCGCAAATCCCAATGGCTAACAGCTGCGTCCGGCTCGAAGGACCATCAAAAAGGGGACGAGTTGTGTTGTAACTGAAGGGAGAGATGGGAGTTGGAGCCCAACTCAAAGGCAGTGTGGAAGGAAATGTAGTGAGGTGGATGGGTAACTAGCCACTGGTGTCTGAGTCTTGACCAGTGGCAGTCGAGAGGGATGGTTAGACATCTGATGGTTTGAAGGCTGAAAGGGGTGAACGTGAGAGAGTTTTGAGAGAAAGAGGGCTGCTCTACCATCTTTCCACCCGGGCGGGCCTGGGTGCTACAGCCAAACCAGAAGGAGATGTGGTCAAACATCACAAAGACCAAGCGGATATCCAGGAAATTCTCAAGACCTGTACTCTCGTTTAGAAACATTGCGTTCGTTTCCTAACTAACAGAAACACAATACTCGTATTCTGCCCCCCCCCCCCCCCTCGGCCACCCCTAAGACTGCCTGTGTCTTCAATGTCATCGTTTTCAAAGATTTCATGAAAATGTGCCTTTTTCGTCAGTCTTGCAGACAACGTTATTTTACAGTTTGTGTGCAAAGTAGGAGTGGGCAGGGTGTTCAACAACAAGTTATAATTTATTGTCCAACATAGTACTGGACATTGTCTATTCCATTTGATCCATAAAACTGAGTTTGAAAATAATTATATTTGCATCAGATGTACACAGCATATATACGGCTAGTGGTCAATAGTCACAGTACTGTTTAAATTATTGAACGAGTGAGTTGAGATCCACAATGCCCTCCAATCCACTGAAATATACAGTAGCGTGCAGAACTCGAGTGCCCCTGAATAAGAAAAATGGTAAATAAGTTTAAAGAAACCTGAAAGTCAGTTTGAAGTTGAAGTAAAGGCCATGAGCCTGCATTTCCTTGATGTGTGATTTATTATAGCCTTTTGTATATGTCAATGTGGTTTTGTATGTGATCACAAAGAATTGGACATGACTCCATTAATTCATCTCTAAAACAAGTAAAAATGTAGCTTTTAAGTGGTGCCTATTGTCCATACTCTTGCTTTGTATCTTCTTGAAAAGCCAACCCCATGAAAATAATTGAATTGTGTGATGAAACTTTTCTAACTAAATTCCTACATATTAGCCCATATGAATCTGTCACCTAAGTGAGCAAGCCATCCTTGTATTCCAGCTTGCTTTGCTTCGGTGTTGAATCAGTGTTCAAATCCAAATTGCCTGTACACAGCCAAAACACTGACTTACCCAGGCCACATCCTTTCTTCAACTTCATTTAGTTTCCAATTAAATTGTAAATGCTTTTATGCTCCAGCTTCAGCTCGCCTAGGTACAAGGAGTGCCTCTTTTGTTGTTTGGATGTTCCATTCTTCACATAAATAGGACAACAACATTGTAATATACTGTACCAACATAAGTAGAAGGGTTAACTCTTAACAAGATCTGTCCTGTGACACTTTGCTAGCGGTAGATTAATTACTCAAACTTTGTTTCACAATTTAACGGAATTGATTGATCAATGTTGTGGTTTGACCTAATTTGAATACATGCTGCTTTATCGTGTATTTATAGTTCAGCAACCAGACAAACTGCACTAAAAAATGGTTTGCAGTGAAACAATTTATTCATTTGATTTGTTTTTTTATTTGAGCTGTGTATTTATTTATGCCTCCGTGTCATTTAAGCCAAAAGAATCAACCAAGTATTGTCTTACAACGACAAGATGCTTCACAGAGAGCCTGCACATGTAAAGTTTCCTGCGACCATTAAGTTGGCTCTTTCAGCTTATAATGCTAAGTTAGCTATTTTGCTAATGCTAAGTTAGCTATGGCTGCTAAGAGTTTCTTCATAGATATCCTGCTTGCCCCTGTGCTGAGTTAGCCCCTTGGCTCCCATTTTTGACAGCAGAACTGACGTCTCTCAGTACTCAACTGCACACAAGCTACGCTCCTGTGTTTAGGCGATATGACCAGCTCTGGTCAGAAAGCAGGGTAAATGCTTTAGGTAATAACTGTTTGAAAATAGAATTTTGTCAAATTATTTTGAGCAATTACTAGTTTTTTATTTACTATACATGGTTGGTGAAAAAGGTAAATCCTTGTTAAATACAGGTAAATATTTTTTTAAAGAATATTTTCTGTTTTACTTGAACATTTAGGAGTTATTCCTTGGGATTTGTGTACTTTGTTTCTTTTGTAGTGGAATGGTTGGAGATTTGCCGGTCTTATCACAAGTTGTATGCCTTTGGTTGTGAGCACTACAGAACAAGACAGATTTTTGTCATTTATTCTCAAAGTTGTCTCATCTGCAGTTGAAAAACTGAGATTAGGATTTCGCTATCTACCAAATGCTTTGGTCTCTAAAATAAGGACTGTTGAATGACGAGGATGGATCAAAATCTGTGGGGAATTCGGTGTGCTTGCGTTGTACAAAGATATTTTTTCCTTTTAATTTTTCATTGGTGTCAGGTAATTTTAGACAATGTAAGGGAGCGAACAAAAAACGTGTACAGTTTTAAAGTATATAAAAAAAAAAAAGATATTTATTAACACAGTATATTGAGTGGCTAAACATGGTGATGTGAAATGGAGTCCGTATGTATGGTGCGCTTGTCGTGGTAAACGTACAGTAGTCTCATCACAACACTGAGTAGTTGAACAAAAGAGGAGTAGGTATATGGCCCCCTGCTGCTCACAATGTGGAAGAACCATATTTCACCAGGTTGGCTCACATTTCATGTCTTTTAATGGGCTGTATGTCCATTTGAATGACAGAATAGTGAGGGCTGACCATAAACTAGTGTTTTTGTTGTGTGTTTTTGGTCGTGGAGAACCACTTTAAATACTAGTTTTCTCCAAACCAGTTTGATTGAGCTGTCGTTTTTGAGACCTGTTAGTTCGCTGTGTGTCCATCAAGACTGCATACGGTCCTCAATTGGAATAATAATAACCAAGCAAACAGTGGTCCTCCAGAACCAGGAGTCGGACAAGAACTAGGCTTTGAACAAATAATTATCGTGTTGTTATAGGCAGTGTAAAAGCAGAATGCTCTAGTCTAAGTGACTCATAGTGACTCATAGATATGCGTCTAAAATTCACTTGTCCGTTCTGAGCAGCAGGGGGTGTTGCTTACAAGCACTACAAAGTGTATGAAAAGAGATCACACAAAACAAAGAACATATTAATAACCAATGGGAAAACAAACACAAAGCATTGGGCGAAGCCAAGTTTGCCTGTTGTACATCAAAAGTAATTCCCCTTTTAACCTCCAGTTGTATAGAGAATTCTTTTAAGATGTGAATTTGATAAATATGCTAATTGGACTGTACATACAGTACATATAATTATTGTCATTTATAGTTTATTCTTTTTTCATGATGTATTGTATTTTTTCTCAGATGGGAGATTGACAGATTTATCAATAACAACAATAAAGGAATATGTTGTATATCATACTGGTAATGTAGTATTTGTTTCCCACCTTCAGAATAATGCCTTTCATTGCTTCAACATTCACACATTTTCCATTCAAGTATATACTATAGTGTACCTATAGGAACAAATATTTGTATTTGATTAATACTTTAAGTACCCCATATTACATATTAATTGTAATCCAATAGCAATGTTTATACCATGCAAAAGTCCTAACAATAAGACTTTTCAAAACGTGTTTTATGTTAACATGTATATTATTTAAATACATATAGAGCTGGTATGTATGTAAGTACCATTTGTTGACGATGTAGTACTTCTCCCAGTGTGTAAGAGAACACACACACCAGAACGATGGTCAGCCGAGCGAAGTAGTAGGCCGTTCCATCAATTACTTCCGCCGTGGGGTCATAGGGAGCAGTGCCTGTTTTCTTTGCCAATTTAACATGTAGAATCGTTGGAAAATGACCAGAAAATGCTACCTGATATTCTGGTCAGAGGCACTCTGTTGTACTCTCAGCTGACTGTCGTTTTGGTGTGTTCTACTTAAGGGTTCAGTTTTGGGGCTGTGAGTTGAACTCTTGACAGATGTTGTGTACGATAGTGGGCACCAGCTTATGGAGGTCATCAAAGTCCTCCATGAAGAACGAGTGCTCCTTGACTGGCTCACTGGCTATGTCTTCTAGCTGCTCCTGGGAAGTCCAAGCAAGAGCAATGGAGTAGGCAATTATACCTGTTTACACACACACACACACACCATATATCAGTTTCTTGCTCCATTCAAATACTTACATTCAAATGAACCCTTTCTACATCAAGGTAGTCTCTGATGTGATTAAATGGATGAAAGCAATAATGTGGAAAGTGAAACCTTGCTTTCATTCACTCAAGTCACCCAAATGGTACCTTAAAAATGAAGGAGAGGTGTATTTTCAGTCTGCAAATGTGGCCTCTGCCCTGCTACAATTCTTTTCCACCCCCCATTGTTCCCTTTTCGCCAATCAGCTCTTGAAACCTCCCTCCCCACCTTACTTACCTAACTGTTGAGTGGCCAGAGCAGGGGACCTGACGTCGTCATATGAACTACTATGACCTTCTGCTTACTCCTGTTCGGTTGGCTGGAAACTTCCCGGGTGGTGAACGCAATGGCCACCCCTGTGCTAGTCCCCCCGCTCCAGTAGCTTATCCCCAAAATGGCGTCCAACAGCTCCTCCTTTCCACCATATTCCCCAAGGGATATCTCCAACCTCTGCTCATATGTGTACTGCACTAGCGCCACGTGTCCATGGTGGAGATGTCGAACGTCGACGTAACATTGGCGACAAACTTGAGTAGGGTGGCGAAGTGGACGGTGCCCATACTGCAGGAGCCATCCAATAGGAAGATGAGGTCATGGGCATTTGAGGCAGGTGGCGCTACACACCAGGCGGGGCATGGAACACGCGTTCCATCAGGGGCCGTACGGGGGAGAGTAAGGAGAACCAACTGGCAAAGGGCAGGGAGAAGAAGACGCCGGCCCCACACACCACCTGAGGAAGGGAGAAGAGATGAAGGAGAAGACGAAGGAGGTTGTCAATGTGTTTAACTGATGTTTCAAATCATGAACTGAAAGATTCCTCATCAAAAAGATTGGAAAATTGTCCAATATACAATGACGACACAACAGTGGTAGGCCTGATCACCGACAACGATGAGACAGCCTATAGAGACGAGGTCAGAGACCTGGCCGTGTGGTTCCAGGACAACAACCTCTCCTTCAACATGATCAAGACAAAGGAGATGATTGTGGACTACAGGAAAAGGAGGGCAGAGCAGGCCCCGGTTCACATCGACGGGGCTGTAGTGGAGCAGGTCGAGAGTTTCAAGTTCCTTGGTGTCCACATCACCAACAAACTATCATGGTTCAAACACACCAAGAAAGTTGTGAAGAGGGCACGACAACACCTTTTCCCCCTCAGGAGACTGAAAAGATTTGGCATGGGTCCCCAGATCCTCAAAGTTCTACAGCTGCACCATTGAGAGCATCCTGATCGGTTGCATCACGGCCTGGTATGGCAACTGCTCGGCATCCGACCGTAAGGCGCTACAGAGGGTAGTGCGTACAGCCCAGTACATCTCTGGGCCAAGCTTCCTGCCATCCAGGACTTATATACTAGGCGTGTCAGAGGAAGGCCCAAACAATTGTCAAAGACTCCAGTCACCTTAGTCATAGACTGTTCTCTCTGTTACCGCATGGCAAGCACTACCAGAGCCAAGTCTTTTCCCTCCCATTTCTCTGTTTAATGCGGCTGCATATCCTGGAGAGGCAACAAAAAAAAAACACAGTACTGTGAAGTGATGAGCTTGAAGACAATTCAACTCCCCCGGCTCCCGGCTTGGTGTCACTCATGGATTTTAATGAGTAAATGTGAATTATATGAATTTTAAGTAGATCTACAATACAATTTTATGTACATTTATTTTGATTGTCGTTTTTCAATGTGTTGTTTTTCAATGTGTTTTTAAGCGATTTCGATGGAGATTCTCATGTGTGTTTTTTTTTTTTTTAAATAGATGCAGATGAAGGAAGTCTCTTTGTTTAGATTAAGGCTGCTATTTAATCAAAGGTTTCTCGGGGAAGTCAACCATCTTTGTTTCACAAAGTAAACAAAGTTTGGAGGATTACACAAATCTTGAAAGGCATTCTTGCAAGAGACTTATTGTGTCTAATCCCTGGAAACCCATCCCACCCAAACCATACTATTCATGTTCTTTTTCTAAATTGCAATGAGTGTCAACCTTGCCTGCCTGCCATCCTGTTGCACACAAACTTGATAAAGCCTTGAGGCTGATTTCCATTATCTTTTTACATGTGTATAGTTCCTCTGGCTGGAGCAGCTTTATATCTATTTTTTAATTGTCAAATAAGTCATTTAAATTCATGTGTGGCAACTCACCCACATTGGAATGACCCCCTTTTTGGATGATACGCTCTACACAGATCCTTATATTTCTATTTATTTATTTAACTAGGCAAGTCTGTTAAGAACAAATTCTTATTTACATTGACGGCCTACACTGGCCAAACCCGGACGACGCTGGGCCAATTGTGCGCCGCCCTATGGGACTCCAAATCACGGCCGGTTGTGATGCAGCCTGGATTCGAACCAGGGTGTCCGTAGTGACGCCTGAAACACTGAAATGCAGTGTCTGGCAAAAGTGTCCCACTCGGGAGCCAGATTTTAAGAACCCTGGGGTTGAGATTGGCCTTCAGTCCAAACTATCACTGGGAAAAACACACCTGTACTGTATTTGAACCGAGTTAATAATGTCTACCTATAGTAATGAGTCAATTCAAATATGAGGTCTTACATTGCAAGGTGGCTGAGTGTGTTAGACCATGGTGCTGGCAACACCAGGGTGTTATTGAAGAAATGGGTCACTGTCAGTGTTGGTAGATACATTAACATTTCATTCATTTAGCACACGCCCTTATCCAGAGCGACTGGATGTGTGTACATTTTTCATAATGGTCCCCCGTGGGACTCAAACCGACAACCCTGGCATTGCAAGCGCCATGCTCTACCAACTGAGCTACACGGGACCACAGTTCTGTGAGTTGCTTTGTTTGCATGCACGCATGTCCTAATGACCATATCAAATATCTTGTCGGACATTTCTCTTGTTCTCTTCTAGTTGAGGGGGAAAGGGATGCAGCGCAGTTAAGTCTGACATGTATTATCTCTCCTCCCCCTCTCTCCATCATTATCCATCACTCAATCTGTCAAAAATGTCTCTCTCAGGATGTTCATTAAGCATGATGGTGAAGGAGGAGGCCCGGAGTGTGTTCCAAATGGCACACTATTCCCTATGTAGTGCTCTACTATTGACCAGGGCCCATAGGGCTCTGTTTTAAGTCTGTTTGACAGCCCTAAGGGGGGCAGTGTTGTACAGATGACGAGTGGTTTGTAGACTACATGGCAGCACCTCACCTTAGTCCATTTTCAGTTAGCTTTTTTAAATTTATTTTTATTTCACCTTTATTTAACCAGGTAGGCTAGTTGAGAACAAGTTCTCATTTACAATTGCGACCTGGCCAAGATAAAGCAAAGCCGTTCAACACGTACAACAACACAGAGTTACAGCTTTGACATGTTGACACCCAATCTAAGCCTAGGAGATGGATGAGTGGCCTAGTGTGCTTCCCAAAGGCACCCTATTCACTACATAGTGCACTTACTTTTGACCAGAGCACATGGTCAAAAGCAGTGCACTAAGGTTATGTAAGGAATAGGGTGCCATTTGGGAAGCATTAGTAGTGCCCATGTGCCAACTAGCACTACCTCTTTCGATCTTTCTTCTGCCCCGTCTTACTCTGTTCTTTTCCTGTCCTCCTTTCTCCAACCGCTATAGCAATCGCCCGTTCTGTCCTCTATCCCAGTATTTTGTTTACCTTTCTGCCCATCAGACTCCACTGCTCTTTCTTATACCTCATAAAGGTAATATGTTTATACTGTACTTATAACAGTGGCTAGTTAGATATATCCATTTAGAGTTCAAAATACTGCTTGTAATCAGCACAGTGGGTGGGGGAACAAAGAATATTTTGAGATAGTTAACATTTCTCTCTCTATTTTCCTCTATAGATGCCACTATGACTTATACCTGCAGCCTAATACTGTAGTAATTATGGTGATTGCAGCACTGTAATCGAGTTCAGTTGTGCGAAGCTGGGTATTTCAGTTACCCGTACTGAACGACTCCCATTATGGCTCCGGGCACGCCCACATTGATAACCCGTAACACCGTTTTCTCAACGAGATCATTGCACCCAAGAGTGAGCTACAACTGGCTAGGCAGTTGGGCTGCTTTTTAAATTATATGAGCAAAAAAATATTACATTTTATTTGGAACGGCAAGCCAGACAAAATTAAACGGGCCAATTAAAATAATGAATGTGAATTTGGAGGGCTGAAATTATTAAATATTAAAGCATTATACCGCTCACTAAAGGCGTCAGTCATACAAAAGTTATACTTAAATCCAAACTTGTTGTCTAGCAGATTAGTAAGAATGTCTCACCCTATGTTCAAGAATGGCTTTTTCCATTTTTTCAGATTACAACCTCTCACTTTCGGTTCTTTGAAAATGAAATAATTACCAAAATATTTTTAAAACAAGCCATAGAAAGTTGGTTGCAATTTCAGTTTAATCCACCAATGTCAATGGAATATTTGTGAGTAAACTTGCGTTATACACTTGGAGGTTTTAGGGCCATAATGAACATGTACAATGACTATTTACATGTGTTGGAAATAAATCAAATGTACACATTACTGCTGTTGTCATTGAGTTTTACGGCGAATTCCACTATAATCATATGCTGTGTGTGAAATATGTTGATTTATAGCCAAGGTGGCAGCGGCGCTTCACCTACAATGCTAAGTAACAGCTGGTTACTGTACAACCCTTCAATATCAGCCCAATTTTTCTTCTCTCCAATAGAAGTTAAACAGGTTGATCCCCTGCCTCAAATCCCACTGAACCCCCAACAGATCAGGCTAAATTCAATTCAACCGGCCGCATTCGGTTCAAAGCTCTCTGTGTGTGTGCTCCTGTAATCTGTAATGAATGGTGATGGTAGAGATTAAAAGGGTAATGTGATTTCTTGAAGGACACCTACAGACACAAACAGAGCTGAGGACTGTCCTGTACATCACCACTGCAGAGTTGAAAGCGGTTTGGAACCTCTTCAGTTGAACCTACATGTGGGCACAGTTGGAGAAAGAACACGTCACGACGACTCACGACGCCAGTGATGTAATATCCCCAAAGAAACAATCTTAATTTAACCGTCTAGACTAGTAAACTGTTTGTTGTAGACACTACAGCATGCTCTAATATCAGGCTAAAGAATCCCTGAAGACCTGAGGAGGACTGAAGTCTGCTTTCATTCTATTGAATTGTGGCATAAAGTCTATGCAGGTTTACGTACATTGTGTGTGTACACGATTGGAAGGTTTTGAAGAATTGCAGTAATGACCACTCTTATTTACCAATCTGAGGAATCACAGAAAGCAGGAACAGTCTCGTGGGTCAACAGGGTGGGCTGTTTTGACAGGGTTCAAATTACAGAGGTGGCCAGTTGTGTGGCCACACCCATAAGCATTGATATGAATATGGGCACCTCATGATCGTTAGAAAATAATATACAGTATATCACAAAAGTGAGTACACCCCTCACATTTGTATAAATATATGAGTATATCTTTTCATGTGACAACACTGAAGAAATGACACTTTGCTACAATGTAAAGTAGTGAGTGTACAGCTTGTTTAACAGTGTAAATTTGCTGTCCCCTCAAAATAACTCAACACACAGCCATTAATGTCTAAACCGCTGGCAACAAAAGTGAGTACACCCCTAAGTGAAAATGTCCAAGTTGTGATCAAGGCACTGTTGGGAATGAGACCCTGGCCTCAATGGGTTTTCCCTGAATAAATAAAGAATAATAACAACAAAAATAGGCGTACCACATCATTCCTTTGTCAAAGTAAAGACGTATGAGTTCATGTTTTTCTGTCTGTCAAGACATGTAGACCTGTATCTTTTTCATAAGAAGAGCTATTAAAGCAGATCACGCTGGAAATCCCCATGTTGAGTTCACCAGATTCAAAAGCACACTGGAATGTTTACTTTATCCAATGAGTTAACACAGGCCTAACAGCAGACTTATTATATGGGGGTGTTCCTTTAAAAAGGAAAAACAGGAAAAGCACTAACAGTCGGCTATGCTTTCACAGGGCAGCTCAAGTCCACACTTGTCTTACGAGACCTTGATCGTGACTCTCAGTTCCATTTCATTACACATAAGAGTCATTGGACGAAGGCGTCTCCTGTACGGGGGAGTGTTGCTTGCGGTAAGGTTTTGGAAGCATAAGGACCTTAATCTTTCATATCTGCGAGAAATAATCAAAAGAATGATACATTGACACCCACCTTTATAGGGTTAGAGTTAGTGTTCCCACACGGCCATACTGAATATACTGTACATGTTACAGCGCGTGATTACGGAAGACATGCGGAATTAGTTATCTAGCACGCACCAAACACCTGCGTAACGCAAAGAGGCCGCCAGAAATGTTTTGTCACTGAAAAATACTATCGGCTGCAACTGTGATAAAGCCAGGTTAAAACAGTGTACAGTTGCTGTTTATTTTGCATTTATATGTGATATGAAAGTAAAGGGTTTTATGTTTCTAGAACCGTACCTCAATTTAAAACCGATTCACGTTTAGATGGAGTATTTGGCTGTTTTGGCTGCCAGAACCTACCTCTGAAGATATCATACACTGAACAAAAATATAAACGCAACATGTAAAGTGTTGGTTCCATGAGTTGAATAAAATATCCTAATATCCTAGTATCCTAATGTTGAGCACAAATTTGTTTGCATCCCTGTTACTGAGCATTTCTCCTTTGCCAAGATAATTCACCTGACAGGTGTGGCATATAAATAAGATTATTAAACAGCATGATAATTACACAGGTGCGCCTTGTGCTGGGGACAATAAAAGGCCGCTCTAAAAAGTTTTGTCACACATCACAATGCCACAGATGTCTCAAGTTTTGAGGGTGCGTGCAATTGGCATGCTGACTGCAGGAATATCCACCAGAGCTATTGCAAGAGAATTGAATGCCTCAAACATTGTTTTAGAGAAATTGGCAGTCTGTCCAACCAGCCTCACAACTGCAAACCACGTGTATAGCATCGTGTGGGCGAGCGGTTTGCTGATGTCAACATTGTGAACAGAGTGCCCCATGGTAGCGATGGGGTTATGGTATGGGCAGGCATAAGCTACGGACAACAAACACAATCGCATTTTATTTTTATTTTTTATTATTTTTTAAATTTTACCCCCTTTTCTCGTGGTGTCCAATCGCTAGTAATTACTATCTTGTCTCATCGCTACAACTCCCGTACGGGCTCGGGAGAGACGAAGGTCGAAAGCCATGCGTCCTCCGAAGCACAACCCATCCAAGCCGCACTGCTTCTTAACACAGCGCGCCTCCAACCCGGAAGCCAGCCGCACCAATGTGTCGGAGGAAACACCGTGTACCTGGCCCCCTTGGTTAGCGCGCACTGCGCCCGGCCCGCCACAGGAGTCGCTGGAGCGCGATGAGACAAGGATATCCCTACCGGCCAAACCCTCCCCAACCCGGACGACGCTATGCCAATTGTGTGTCGCCCCACGGACCTCCCGCTGCGACAGAGCCTGGGTGCGAACCCAGAGACTCTGGTGGCGCAGCTAGCGCTGCGATGCAGTGCCCTAGACCACTGCGCCACCCGGGAGGCACAATCGCATTTTATTGATGAAAATTTGAATGCACAGAGATACCGGGATGAGATCATGAGGTCCATTGTCGTGCCATTCATCTGCCGCCATCACCACATGCTTCAGTGTACACGGCCCCATGTTGCGAGGATCTGTACACAATTCCTGGAAGCTGAACATTTCCCAGTTCCAGACATGTCACCCATTGAGCATGTTTGGGATGCTCTGGATCGACGTGTACGACAGTGTGTTCCAGTTCCCGCCAATATCCAGCAACGTCGCACAGCCATTGAAGAGGGGTGGGACAACATTCAACAGGCCACAATCAACAGCCTGATCAACTCTATGCAAAGGAGATGTGTCGCATGAGGCAAATGATGGTCACACCAGATACTGACTGGTTTTCTGATCCACACCCCTACCTTTTTTTAACGTATCTGTGACCAACAGATGCGAATGTGTATTCCCAGTCATGAGAAATCGATAGATTAGGGCCTAATGAATTTATTTAAATTGACTGATTTCCTTATGTGAACTGTAACTCAGTAAAATCGTAGAAATGTGTTGTATGTAGCATTCATATTCTAGTTCAGTGTACTAGGTCCTTGGACCTTAAGGAGTAACGGTAGGCTCCTTAAAGGAAAATACAGAAATCATCCCGTATGACGCATCATGAAATAAGCTGAGGGAAGCATGAAGATAAAGAAGACATAAATAAAATCTGCCAGCCTGTTGTCCTGTGGGTCATCGAAGACCCTTTCAACGTATTTTTTTTCTTTCTCCCTCTTTCCAACGTCCGAGTTGATTTAGACTACTTATTAAAGCAGCCTACAACTTCACCATCGGCACAATCAACCTTGCAGTCAGTCGCCTTTGATAGTAGATTGTGCATGTGGAATGGATTGTTTCGTGCCAAACCCACAGGTGGCCAACATGTGAGCATATTGCAGGGTCTTGAGAAGTATCTGCTTTTTGTTTTGTATTAATACAGCTCTCTTGCGTATTGTAGGTTATACTTGTAGCCTATCAAGGATGAACGCACTTTCATTCACTTCAACTGTTCCTTATGGTACATGTCCGACCTGAGGTAAAGTTGGTTTGTGTGGAGTTCCTTGGGGAACAGATTAATCATTTTTTCACTGGACGAAAACAAGTCTACCCATGAAGACACGCCTGCCTCACTCAAGTAAAGTTATCATTAGAACTGGTATGTCGCCTATGTGTGAGCTGAGCATCTCAGAGCATTTTCATAAGAGACACACTTACACTTCTGTAATGTCTTCTTCTATATTTGCTAATGGGGTTGAGTTATTATGTTGGACAGGAATTTATTTTAAAAGAGTGACAATTTGAGTATTGATATTGCAAGCATCTTTCAACTTGTTCCCTTTGAATAGAAACAGTTTAATTCACAAGTATAAACACAATTCATTAAGAAAATAACAAACTGTATCAACAGGTATACATACTTACACAAATCAAATACAAAATAGCTATCCTTAACATTATCCCCTAAAATTCAAGGAGCCACCTTTCTAGTAAATTCCCATGTGTTTTTTAAATAAAAAGGTAACACAAAAAAAAACGGATTGTTCTTAGAGTCTGTCACATTCCCACTCTGGCCCATCAGACAGATGGGGCACCTCGATAAGGGGCACCTCGATAAAGTACATCTCCTTGTTGGCGGGGGGAGTACAGGGGGGGCTCCCCACTCCCGAATCTGGGCTTGGGGCAGCCTTAGTCGCCGTGAGCGGATACGGATTTCCAGGGGCATACTTCATCTCCTTCATCTCCTTCTGGTGATGAGGAGGTGCTTTGAGTCCATTGCCTCTTCCGGGGCCCTGGTGAGCCTCGCCTTTCGGCTTAAAACGCTTGAGCTTGACCGTGTCCTTGCCATCGCCGGTGCAAGGCAGCAAGGTGGCGACGTCCTTGCGGAACTTGGAGCTGAGGCCGAAGTAGATGAGCGGGTTGTAGAAGCTGGCCGACTTGGCGAAGAGGCGGGTGAAGATGCTGGTGAGGCTGGGTACGTGGAAGCCACAGGCCGACCACATGGAGACCACGGCGTACGGCGACCACGCCAGGATGAATGCTGTGCAGATGACAATGGATACCTGGGAGAATGACCTACGTTAGGTTGCCCGTTAAATCATAGCCCTTCCTTTAAAGCTTGGTCTATATGTAGTATTATTTGTACATGTGTTATTTTCTGGATTCTGACACAAGCTCACTCTAATATATCTACTCTGGATTGTTTATTTGACTCTGTCATTTCTTGATTTCTTTTTGTATTGTATTTGCAAGACATTCTACTGCACTATTGGAGCTAGTAACATAAGCATTTCGTTGCACCTGCTGCAATTCCTGCAAATCTGTGTATGTGACCAATAAACGTTGATTTGATTTGAATCCTACTCACAATGGTGACGTCCCTTTCAATCTTCCTCTGCCTGTCCGTCAGGTCTCCCTCAGCGGCCATGGCGTTGCCTCTCTTCACTGTGTTGATGATGGACACGTAGGTGAAGAGCATGACCAGCACGGGGACCAAGAAGCAGAAGATGAGGATGGAGATGATGTAGGACTTGTAGACGGTGGAGTAGTTGGCTTTGGCCCAGTCGATTTCACACGTTCCATATCCACGATCTAAAAGGAGGAGGTTGAGCCACAAACACATTGTTCATGTGAAGATTGTTTAACATTTAAGAAGAATTTCCTCTATTTTGGCCCTTAGAAAAGTCAGGGTAAGTGTGAAAAAAAGGTCCACATATGTCAATATGGTCAGTTCTCGTTTAAAGATTGTCTTCTGCTAACGTTTTCGATAACTTGCTTAAGGGCTATTCTTGTTTTGTCGTCATTGTGCACATACAAATCTTGAAAATGTTGCCCAACCAGAATGTTACAAGAACCTAACACAAGTAAGTGCCCCTGTATCAAATAGTATGTCACATGATTACTAGCCATGTTCATCTCACCTGTGTAACTCCCCCAGCCCAGAAGGGGCGCTGCCGACCAGAACACAGCCCCTGACCAGATGAATATTAGGCACATGCCTATGGTTGTGTTGGTTATGCAGTGAGCTAGGTAAAGGAAAAAAGTTGATAGTTAAAAGAAAGTTTCCCACAACATTATGTCTGACCAGAACATCTAGCCTATAGGGGGCATTTTTCTGGAATTATTGAGATGAAGATTAAAGGTTAAGGTTGTGTCACAGTGCCTTACCTTGACTCGGATGGCATCCCTTGATGTATCTTGTGACACTGATGACAGTCAAAGTATTGATGCTGCTGAGGCCAAAGACCAAGGTGAAGAAGCCGTCCACCTGGGAAAGACCAGCAATACTGTTAGTGATGCTTAGAGGGGAAACGTGCAGGGAAGAAAATCTCAAAACAAACACAGTAGAAAAAGACAGACATCCACTTTTCTTGCAGAAGTTGAAGGACCCCAATCACTCAGAAGATCAAGTTGAAAACCATTATCCTGCTATTGAATACTTGTCTGGATTCTCATGTACTTGACAAATCCGTCATTAACCAATTACTGATTTTGTGTGAATAGGGCTAGGGCTGATCTAGCTACATTGAATGGAGTTAAAGATCGGTCCATCACAGCTATGGTCAGCAGTGGTGAGTATGTCTGATTAAGATCGACAGCTTCTACCGAATTAACTTCTCTTCCTAGTAGAGACAGAACCAAATGTACTTTGACTGATCGGATTACTTAATCTAATCTAATATATTTACATCCAAGCCCCTTCACTTTGGCTTACAGTCAGATACACTTTGGAGGACAATGCAAAGTCTATTGGAGGAAAAACCTTGGACCATGATGTAAAAAACACCTGGTGGGCTGCTTCGAGCAACATAGTATTTTCTGCAAATGGGGTTTCTCCGTAATTGGAAACAGACCAGGGTTCAAATGCTATTTCAAATATATCTTCCTTTTACATATATTCAATGTAAGTATTCAGATATAGTTTATTTGAAAAGGCAAGTAGTTGAATATTTTAATGTATTTGGAAATACACTTGTAAAGTACTTGAAAATACTCTCAATTAAAATTAATTTGGTAGATTTGGTTTTTACAAAGAACTGTTCAAATACTTCAATAAAAGTACTTGTTTTGGGCTGTGTATCTAAAAAAAACTAAAATACACAGAAAAAAAGTATTTTAAATACCAGATACTCAAATACACATGTATTTGAACCCAGGTCTGGTTGGAAAGTAGTTACATGTCAGAGTTCATGTCCCATCATGCATTTTACTTGCTGCTTGTTAGGGTAAGCGTACCCATTAAGCCCACTTCCATTTTTGGACAAAAAATAAATAAATACATTTCCTGCTGTTGAATGTTTCAACCAATTCATCTGATTGTCTTAGAATAAAATATGTTTTGGAAATAACAATCAGATGTTTTATTATTATTGACAGTTACGTGTAAGTTCCTACTAGTGGTCCATTTCAACGCTTCAAAAAAACTTTGGTGTGGAGGTGACTCAGATAATCACTTTTTTTTTTACATTTTCTGTACCTTTTCAGATAAGTGATCACACTTCATGTAAAATTAAGAGATGAATGTGTTGATATATGCACAAGATAGTATACTAAAAATAGGTATTAATGCCTATTTCTTGCCAATTGAAAAGATGGGTTTTTCATACTAACGGTCGTACCAAGTGTCAGTCAATACAGTAGCAACATAACTTGGTGAACCACAACAATATAATAGATCTTAAGCAATCACAGCTCACATTTTATTATGCATTGTGTCTTATTTTACTGTTAAATTAACCTTGCATTGTTATACATGGATGCATTTTTTTGTCAATTTGACATTTATCTCAGGTGGGCTTAAAGGGTACAGTAGCACAAAAAACACTCGCTCTATACAGAATGTAAATGAAAATAATATTGTTCAATATGATCAATACTAACATCACATAATATTGTAGTCTATAGTGTATATTTATACCCCAAACCATTGGTTTCCAAATATTTTATGTTTGAACTTTGCTATTCTGTCTTTTTTTTTACCCATAAATCACTGTTGTTCCAATTAAGTCCAGTAGCCCGGTTTGCATTGAAACACATGGAGATTGTGTGATGATATCACTAAAATTCAAAGAACCTGAGCATAAATGTTTTTTCTTCACATTTATTTTCATTAAAATACTCAAATTACATTTATGCTTCTATCCATTGTGTGTTTACCAACATTAAAAACAATTAAGAACATGTAAAAGCCTCTGTACTCTCTCCAAGACGTTTGGAGTGGACAGGTAGTCATTGATGCAGAGAGAGAAGAATAAGATCAGGGTTGAAGGATATCAGGGATGGAAGACCTACAAGTAGTGGACAAAAATGGAAACAAATGAGGGACAAGAAGATGACTATTGGATGACTACTTGTGCAGTTAGAGCCAGGCGCATTAGTCATATTTATCACACCAGCCTTCGCTTTGGCTCTCCCTCTTCTCCAGCTCAGGCGTTCGGCGTCGCCGGCCTTCTAGCTGCTGCCGAACCTGCTGCTGGCAAACGCCCTTCGCTCATCAACCCCAGACTTGTCTCGTCATCATTACACACACCTGGTTCCAATCCCCACTCTGTCACTGTATACAGTGAGGGAAAAAAGTATTTGATCCCCTGCTGATTTTGTACGTTTGCCCACTGACAAAGAAATGATCAGTCTATAATTTTAATGGTAGGTTTATTTGAACAGTGAGAGACAGAATAACAACAAAAATATCCAGAAAAACGCATGTCAAAAATGTTATAAATTGATTTGCATTTTAATGAGGGAAATAAGTATTTGACCCCCTCTCAATCAGAAAGATTTCTGGCTCCCAGGTGTCTTTCATACAGGTAACGAGCTGAGATTAGGAGCACACTCTTAAAGGGAGTGCTCCTAATCTCAGTTTCTTACCTGTATAAAAGACACCTGTCCACAGAAGCAATCAATCAATCAGATTCCAAACTCTCCACCATGGCCAAGACAAAAGAGCTCTCCAAGGATGTCAGGGACAAGATTGTAGATCTACACAAGGCTGGAATGGGCTACAAGACCATTGCCAAGCAGCTTGGTGAGAAGGTGACAACAGTTGGTGTGATTATTCGCAAATGGAAGAAACACAAAAGAACTGTCAAACTCCCTTGGCCTGGGGCTCCATGTAAGATCTCACCTCGTGGAGTTGCAATGATCATGAGAATGGTGAGGAATCAGCCCAGAACTACACAGGAGGATCTTGTCAATGATCTCAAGGCAGCTGGGACCATAGTCACCAAGAAAACAATTGGTAACACACTACGCCGTGAAGGACTGAAATCCTGCAGCGCCCGCAAGGTCCCCCTGCTCAAGAAAGCACATATACATGCCCGTCTGAAGTTTGCCAATGAACATCTGAATGATTCAGAGGACAACTGGGTGAACATGTTGTGGTCAGATGAGACCAAAATGGAGTTCTTTGGCATCAACTCAACTTGCCGTGTTTGGAGGAGGAGGAATGCTGCCTATGACCCCAAGAAACCATCCCCACCGTCAAACATGGAGGTGGAAACATTATGCTTTGGGGGTGTTTTTCTGCTAAGGGGACAGGACAACTTCACCGCATCAAAGGGACGATGGACGGGGCCATGTACTGTCAAATCTTGGGTGAAAACCTCCTTCCCTCAGCCAGGGTATTGAAAATGGGTCGTGGATGGGTATTCCAGCATGACAATGACCCAAAACACACGGCCAAGGCAACAAAGGAGTGGCTCAAGAAAAAGCACATTAAGGTCCTGGAGTGGCCTAGCCAGTCTCCAGACCTTAATCCCATAGAAAATCTGTGGAGGGAGCTGAAGGTTCGAGTTGCCAAACGTCAGCCTCGAAACCTTAATGACTTGAAGAAGATCTGCAAAGAGGAGTGGGACAAAATCCCTCCTGAGATGTGTGCAAACCTGGTGGCCAACTACAAGAAACATCTGACCTCTGTGATTGCCAACAAGGGTTTTGCCACCAAGTACTAAGTCATGTTTTGCAGAGGGGTCAAATACTTATTTCCCTCATTAAAATGCAAATCAATTTATAACATTTTTGACATGCGTTTTTCTGGATTTTTTTGTTGATATTCTGTCTCTCACTGTTCAAATAAACCTACCATTAAAATTACAGACTGATCATTTCATTGTCAGTGGGCAAACGAACAAAATCAGCAGGGGATCAAATACTTTTTTCCCTCACTGTATATACTCCCTCTGTCATATGTCTGTCGGTCATTGTATATGTTGCTTGTTTTCGTGAGAGGAATCTACTATTTCCTGAGTACTTTATTAGTTTGGGGTTTCGTCCCGCTTTTATCTATGGTGCTGTAATAAATTCAGTAGTTCTAAACCTGTGACTGCCTCCTGCCTACTCCTCTCTACACTTGTGACAATGTTGTTGTCCCTCATTCATCCAGGTGTTTCTATTTCGGGGTTCACCAAATGAACCTTTGTAATACAACAGTAGAGAGGGAGATTTTAAACTGAACTAACAAACAAGAATAAGACTACACCAAATGTGAACCAGCTTTCAGATAATTCATTATTAGTTGTTTGTGTTATGTGCTTTGTGCATGGCGTCTTATCCACAGAGGGACAGTGAAGGTGCATGTTTTTGTTCTAACCAAGCAGTAACACTGATTCAACTTATCAAGTCTTGGTTGAAGCCTATGACTAGTTGATTAGTCAAATCAGGTATGTACTGGTTGGCATGAACAAAAGCCTGGGCCCGCATTGTTCTCTGCGGATACGATTGGACACCCACTTTAATGAGTGCTACTTCCATGATGAATAGTAATGATCAGTTGATTTTAAGAACTTTAGGAGTGATTACTATAATTTAAGTTTACATAAGATATGTCAGTTTGTACGTTTTCAGCATTAGGAAATGTATTTAAATTGATTATTTAAGAGGTGGTCTTTTTGGGACACCCATGGGCTTAAAAGGTAGATTCGGTACCCAACCTCTTTCAATTTTCGCCTAAAATGACATACCCAAATCTAACTGCCTGTAGCTCAGGACCTGAAGCAAGGATATGCATATTCTTGATACCATTTGAAAGGAAACACTTTGAAGTTTGTGGAAATGTGAAATTAATGTAGGAGAATATAACACATTAAATCTGGTAAAAGATAAGACAGAAAAAAACAACCGTTTTTCTGTATTTTTTTGTACCATCTTTGAAATGCAAGAGAAAGGCCATAATGTATTATTCCAGCCCACGCACAATTTAGATCAGCCCACGCGCATCTCTCAGTGACATCACCTTCCAGGAGACCTGAACTACTAAAGTCGTGTCCAATCATGCCATGTTTTATGGGATAGCGGCAATGTCTATGTCTTGTGAGTATTGCTGTGAGTGAGTGTATAGTATCAGATCCTGCAGTAGGATGACACATGCAACACATTACCATTCACATACAAAACAAATTTGAAGCCTCTCAATACTCAAAACAACTTTCCCCCCTCCAACCAGATATCCTCATTGCCTACCTGGCATGTCCAGATGGAGTTAACCAGGTATCCGCTGTCCCGGAACACATTGAAGATCTCCAGGATCCCCCGGGAGTAGCCGAAGACGGAAATACTGGCGTCGGAGATGGCCAGGTTAAAGGTCAGATAGTCCGTGGGCTGCAGTGACACACGCTGCTTGTACAGGACGAAGATCACGATACTGTTGCCGAACCACGACATCCAACCTGACGAGGAAAAAACCCATTGACATACTAACTGATTGGCTTTATATAGCTCTTTTCCAGACGCTAAAAGCGCTACATAGATGGAAACTCACCCCATCTATCACCAGTGTGTCCCACACTACCTATTGAGCAAAGGCCTTGTCAGTTTTGTGAAATGTCATGGAATTGTAGTCACACCATACAAAATGCGGGTCATAAAGCAGCATGAAGCATTGAGGTGACAAAGTGCCTCATCTGTGATTTTAACCTACTGACCTTCTCTTCATACACTACATATTCAAATACCAAAATGAGCATAAACCTTCCTTCATTCAATTTCCTTTAGAGCTAATAGTAGGTGCACTGAGTAGCCTACCTATACTGTAAATAAAATTACAGTCGCCCTATTGGTTTCAAAAGTCAGGATCAATTTAAATGAATTTGCACCAAATAACAGGTAATTACAAGTCTTTCTGCCCTCTCTTAAAGAAGGTCAGACTGGCTGGCTGCCATCCTTTCTTGATTGACGATTTCCACGGCTTAGACAGGATCTGAATGGCTGCAGGATCCACCCCTCTTTACCAGGAGAAGATTTGTCCTGGTCTACTTATAGCACCAAATCCCCTAACCGTTGCCCATACACTACACTGACAGTAGCAGTAGTATAACAACTGCAATACCAAAGGTGTTTGGTATTGGTGATTTGTATTCTGCAGTGCAATCCAACTCTTCATCCAATTGTTGTATCTTGTGATGCCAAAATATGGTCGAGTAAAAATGAACAAGCTAAATGTAGGCTACACTCTGAATATTTTATTTTGACAATTGGTAAAAAGTACTGTCATTCATCTTACCTTAACTTTAGGTAATAAAATATAAATGATGAAGTGGTAAGCAAGCCATTAGTGACATATTTCCAGATTGTTTTGCCATGAAAGCTAAACTAAAGCAAGTCTTTGCATCACATCATAAAAGCAAAGCTGCCTTTTAAAAACGAAATGACATTCCAACTACATGAGCAAGTTCTCCCACCTAGCACCAGCAGGTATATTCCTATAATGGTCTCCCCTTGATCCGAGAAAGGTGGGTCTTTATTCGACATGGTAAAATTGTTATTCCTCCATGGAATGTTAGCCACTTGAAAAGCATTATTGACTGACATTTTGTTGTCCGAACGTTCCAGCTGCCGAGACATACACGGAGCTGCGCAGCTCTCCGCTTGCAAAGACACAAAGGTGCGTCCTCTGAGAAAACACTTGACCGGCTCCTCTTTCTCTAAATCCAGTCTAATATTATTAGTCGGCGCACAGTGTGTTGTCTGAGAGGGATGACGTGTACTTCGCTAATCCCAATTATGCTCTGAGGTTGATACCCTGCGGGGGGAAATCAGTTGAGGATTCTGATTTGAGCTATGTTGTTTTGTCCACGAGGAAATGGATTTGCAACTAAGGAAGCGTCAGTGTGTTATTGTATTTGGGTGAAGTTGTAGGCTAAGCACAAGTTGTCGTGGGTTTTATTTACTACGTGACCAACTCAATTTAATATAACCCACTGTATAATGAAAAATATTAGAACAGTTGGCAGCCTACACGTTTTACAGGGACGCGCTGCTGTCAAATTGAGAGCAAGTCAGCGACTGCAGACAAGGATTTCCATGTAGCCTAAAACCGCTGTCCAAGGTGCTGAAAATGAGAGCGCTTGCAATTAATTATGCTTTTACTTGTCTTTATAGTCGAAATACTTTGTTGCAGTGACTGAGGCAAATAAATTATATCAGGTCAATTAAACTTACATTTCTTCATATTAACCTACTTTTTGACACTTGTATATATTATTAAATGTAATTATGGCATTGGGCGAAAATTATTAGAATTCCTTAACAAAAATAATTTTAGGCAGCATAAATACATGACTGTTTTGTACTAAAATAGTCCGTCTAATTTAGCTTTTCGCCTTTAGAAAATGTATTTAAAAGTGAATGCTTAAATATAAAAAAAGGATTAATAATCTTTTTGAGATTAAGTTTTCTATCTATAGGAGATGATAATAGGCTATTATACTGCCTTATAATGCACAGATCGTGCTACACAAATTTCGTTGCTAGATGTTGTGTTAACTGTGTTAGTTTAGTGCTCTTAAAGGTTTAATTTTCAACTTTGTGTGCTAACTTTCCAGTTTCCCATACTGCATGTATGCATTTTGTTGCATGTGTGAATTTGTATGCTGAATTTCCATGTAAATGGACAATAAATTAGACTGAACAAAAATATAAAACGCAACATACAACAATTTCAAGGACTTTACTGAGTTACAGTTCATATACGTCAGTCAATTGAAATACATTCATTCGGCCCTTATCAATGGATTTCACATGACTGGGCATGGGTGCAGCCTTGAGTGGGCCTTGGAAGGCATAGACCCATCCACTTGGCAGCCAGGCCCACCCACTGGGAAGCTAGGTCTAGCCAATCAGAATTAGTTTTTCCCCACAAAATCGATTTATTACAGACAGAAATAGTCCTCAGCACCCCCCTTGGATGATCCCGCAGGTGAAGAAGCCGGATGTGGAGGTCCTGGGGTGATGTGGTTACACATGGTCTGCGGTTGTGAGGCCGGTTGGACATGTTGACAAATTCTCTAAAACAACGTTGGAACCAGCTTATGGTAGAGAAATGAACGTTCAATTCTCTGGCAACAGCTCTGGTGGACATTCCTGCAGTCAGCATGCCAATTGCACACTCCAACAAAACTTGAGACATCTATGGCATTGTGTTGTGTGACAAAACTGCACATTTTAAAGTGGCCTTTTATTGTCCCCAGCACAAGGTGCACCTGTGTAATGATCATGCTGTTTAATCAGCTTCATGATATGCCACACCTGTCAGTCAGGTGGATGGATTATCTTGGCAAAGGAGAAGTGCTCACTAACAGGGATGTAAACAAATTTGTGCACAAAACTTGAGAGAAATACGTTTTTTGTATGTATGGAAAATGTCTGGGAATTTGTATTTCTGCTCATGAAACATGGGAACAACATTTTACATGTTGCGTTTATATTTTCGCTTAGTATATATTGTATCCTCAAAAGCTAAATGGAACATGGTAGACATAAAGCAGGGCTATTCAACTGGCGGCCCGCTGGCCAGATCCGGACCGTTTATTAATTTAGACTGGGCCTTTGATCAATATTGAACATTAATAAAAGATATGCAAAAAAATACCTGCCAAAATCTGAAGTTCTGTTCCAAAATTACAAGCACTATTGTGGTTGTCTATGGTGTGGTTTCTAGTGGTTTCTAGCGCCTATGTGGCATGTTGATAATTCTTTCTTCATATGAATTTGGCTCTAGTGTTTAAACGGTTTCAGCTTAAAAATAGTATGACCCCATTCCTGAGAGCTATGACTCTCAGGAACATGCTTTCTAGTTTCCTCTCTGATGCTCACAAGGACTCGTTAAAAGGGAGTGTGAGGGAAATTACTGAGGGAAATGAATTCAAAGCATACTTCCGTCAGCCTGGAATTATATATTACCTGATTTGAGATACTTAGCTTTCAGATGATTTTAAAATTACTTACTTTTTTAAAACCGATTTACTTTTAATTAAGAAGCTTTTAATAGTTATTCAAATAAAATAAAAAATGGTGAGCGAGCGTTGTGCATTTTCCTTTTCAATGATTATCAAATGTTTCGGTTGCACCTCGACTCTCGTTGGTTGAGCACTCTCCACTTCTTTCCTAATTACTTTAGCAACATTTAATTAGAAGAAAAGTGCTTTATTGGTGTGTGCGCTTTGCTTTTTCATACAGTTCTTCCGAAGAATAATCACACGTGGAAAATGTTCGGTCCCACTTTTTTTATTTTACATCTGGCCCCTGTAAGATGTCAAATCTAAAACAATCTACATACTTTTTGTTTAGTTTGACCTTTCTTTGGTAACCTCAGTGCAATAACAAAACCATCATGAATAGCGTGTGTTGATTGTGAATTGTGTGAATATAAGATGCCAACTGTATTTAAGGCCCGGTTTGTGGATTGATACATGCAGTAGCTGGTAGACATTTGTATAGTGAGAGACGCTCCAAATTCTTTGCCTTGAACTGTAAAGGGAGACGTCAAACTGTGTACATAGATCATCCCTTCACTGTCATGGCTGCTCTCCTAGGGTCAGGCCCATTAGGAGCTTACTGAGCTAATGTGACCTCAGAGAGACATGTTACTGTAGTGTAATGTTTAACGTTCAACTTTGGCACAGTGAACAGATCCCAGATCTGTGCCTTGGGGCTACGTACGTTTTACCTGGAGTAGAGAGTTGTGCAATCGCAGAACAAGTGTACACTAGTAAAATTTAAGGTGTGATGTGGAAATGGACCTCATGAGCTGAACACACACCAGCTGTGTCTTGATACCCATTGTTAATACACACACACCAGCCAGCTCGATAGCCACTGTCTCTGCATGTAACATCTGTGGCTTTCAGACTCATAGCAGCTGGGTTCATTCATAAAATGAATTATATTAAGTAATTCTATCAAACGTTAACCAGTCCATAACCAGGAAGCCCAGTCCTCCCTTTCACCTAAGCCAGTCTAAGTGCACTCCTAGACTACCTAATTGCACGTAACACCTAGCTGAGCGCACCAAGCTTACGCACAGGGGTCAAATTATGGTGTCGGCTTCAAAGCCTTTTATTACGCTAATGATCCAGACAGAGGGCCCTTAATTTAGTGAGTCATGGTTAATGAGTAATGTTCTGATGGAAGTTTTCAATGAGGGCTCTTACATGCGTCAGCACACAACCCATGCCTTGACCGCTGATTGTCTTTCTCTCTCTTTTTGTCTCTCCATCTCTCTCTCTTGGATTCATTGGTCTTTTTCTTTCTCTCTTCCTTTCTCTCTCGGAGCCACATGTTTTTATTTAATAGTGTATCATATGTCGAAATGTCATGCTGAAAGGAAATTCACAAAATAATGCACTGTAGACCATAAATACTGTACATAAAGAGTTTTCAGTTTTCTTGTACAGAGCATTTCCTACTGTACAAAGCCTCAGTTTAGGCTGCCAATTTAGGAAGCTTCCTCCAAAGCTTAATTTTACCATGGCAACTCAAAGGAAATTGCTTGTGAACCAATTATATTGAAGACATTTTTACATAAGAAAAGTAACACCATTAGTTGTCAGAGTAGGTGTTATATCCAACTCCAAGCTGAAAGCACGTTGAATTTGCACATCTGTCTCTCTTCTCACTCTCTTTCTACAGTATCACCTATACTGTATCACTACAGGATTTCTGTTCTTCTCTCCTCTAATGTGGTCATATACGAATTCCCCTCTCTCTCCATCTGACGGGGGTGCAAATGGAAGCCTTTTGGCCTTAGCGATGGGTGTTAATGACTCCCCTCCTGTGGCGTGTATGGGGAGGAAGCGTAGGATTGAGGGTGTCGGGAGGCGGACAGGGATCCATGTCAATTTAACGGCGTAAATAGCATTAAGTGATCAGAGCTTAAAGTGGAACTGACAGCATTTTAGCAAGATGTAGTCCCGTGTGGCTCAGTTGGTAGAGCATGGCGCTTGCAACGCCAGGGTTGTGAATTCATTCCCCACGGGGGGACCAGGATGAATATGTATGAACTTTCCAGTTTGTAAGTCGCTCTGGATAAGAGCGTCTGCTAAATGACTTAAAATGTAATAGTATTCAAATCTGTTCATACACACCCACAGAAACAATATGACACTTGTTGAAAACATTTTCTGACAAGTGAGCACTTACAGTTGAAGTCGGAAATTTACATACACCTTAGCCAAATATATTTAAACTCAGTTTTTCAGAATTCCTGACATTTAATTCTAGTAAAAATTCCCTGTTTTAGGTCAGTTAGGATCACCACTTTGTTTTAAGAATTTGAAATGTCAGAATAATCGTAGAGAGAATGATTTATTTCAGCTTTTATTTCTTTCGTCACATTCCCAGTGGGTAAGAAGTTTACATACACTCAATTAGTATTTGGTAGCATTGCCTTTAAAATGTTTAACTTGGGTCAAACGTTTCGGGTAGCCTTCCACAAGCTTCCCACAATAAGTTGGGTGAATTTTGGCCCATTCCTCCTGACAGAGCTGGTGTAACTGAGTCAGGCTTGTGGGCCTCCTTGCTCGCACACCCTTTTTCAGTTCTGCCCACAAATTTTCTATATGATGGAGGTCAGGGCTTTGTTGTCCTTAAGCAATTTGCCACAACTTTGGAAGTATGCTTGCTGTCATTGTCCATTTGGAAGACCCATTTGCGACCAAGCATTAACTTCCTGACTGATGTCTTGAGATGTTACTTCCACATAATTTTCCTGCCTCATGATGCCATCTATTTGGTGAAGTGCACCAGTCCCTCCTGCAGCAAAGCACCCCCACAACATGGTGCTGCCACCCCCGTGCTTCACGGTTGGGATGGTGTTCTACGGCTTGCAAGCGTTCCTCTTTTTCCTTCAAACATAAAGATGGTCATTATGGCCAAACAGTTCTATTTCTGTTTCATCAGCCCGGACGACATTTCTCCAAAAAGTACAATCTTTGTCCCCATGTGCAGTTGCAAACCGTAGTCTGGCTTTTTTATGGCGGTTTTGGAGCAGTGGCTTCTTCCTTGCTGAGCGGCCTTTCAGGTTATTGACGATATAGGACTCGTTTTACTGTGGATATAGATACTTTTGTACCCGTTTCCTCCAGCATCTTCACAAAGTCCTTTGCTGTTGTTCTGGGACTTATTTGCCTTTTTCCCACCAAAGTACGTTCATCTCTAGGGGACAGAACGCGTCTCTTTCCTGAGTGGTATGATGGCTGCGTGGTGCCATGGTGTTTATACTTGCGTACTATTGTTTGTACAGATGAATATGGTACCTTCAGGCATTTGGAAATTGCTCCCAAGGATGAACCAGACTTGTGGAGGACTACAATTATTTTTCTGAGGTCTTGGCTGATTTCTTTTGATTTTCCTATGATGTCAAGCAAAGAGGTACTGAGTTTGAAGGTAGGCCTTGAAATACATAAACAGGTACACCTCCAATTGACTCAAATGATGTCAATTAGCCTATCAGAAGCTTCTAAAGCCACAACATATTTTTTTTTGAATTTTCCAAGCTGTTTAAAGGCACAGTCAACTTAGTGTATGTAAACCTCCGACCCACTGGAATTGTGATACAGTGAATTGTAGATATGGTCATTTTCACATTTTCATAAAATCATAGAACATTTGAGAAAGACATATACTAAAGCATTTGTAAAAAAAAATAAATAAAAAAAAAAGCAATATAGAGTGGGAAATCGACCGCGTGCTTGGACAATTAATAGACACTGCGGTAAATAAAACCTAATAAAAACATGTCTTGTCCAGGACCAGTGTCTACGCAGACCGGTGCGCCATAGCCAATCAGAGCTACAGCAGGCCTATATGCAAATAAGCCATTTGCTGCACGGGCCTGCCATCATTCACTTTGAAGTGGACTTTGTGTTTACATACAGTAGCAACAGCGAGACTTTAGATCATTAGAACACATTCGCCAAAAGGCACCTGAATGGATTTCTGCAAATATGTAAATACCACGTGAGTCCTCTTACATTTGGGAACTTCAGTCCTATTGATCAAACAACCATGAAAAGGTAGGCTCTCCATCAGTTGCCTATGCACATCAACAACAACGAGATCAACAAGTAATGCTAGCCAGAGCGAGATGAGCTCAACTCTGACGTGGGAACACTAGATAAACCCTCTCAAACTTTTTCAGCTAGTTGGCCGTCAAAATTGCACTGAGAAACGATGGGGAATAGTAGCCTGCTTGTCCTTCTGCAGCTTCCCTGCCAATGCATGCTTATCCCAACCTACGTCTTGACAACTGAATGGGAACTTGCCTGCCTGCCAAATACATTTGATTGACAACAAAGATATGCTAACAATGGATAACAGTCGTTCAAGTTCAGCATAGCTGAGTTAAATAAAGGTTAAATAAAAAGCTAGCTAGCAAAGCGATTCACATTTTTTGCTAGCTAACCAAATGACACCTGCATCTCTAGCTTTAGCCACTGAAAAACAATGAGGGTGAAAAGTCGGTCACTCACCCACTCCTCCAATAACATGACATCCTCCCAGCAGCTAACTAGCTAGTTAATGTTAGACTCTGTGTTTTTAGCTTGCTAAATAAATAACTAGCAACATAAATAGATATGCTAGATCAGGGGTGTTAAACTCAATCAGTGCATAGGCCGTATTGAAGAAACATAACAAATTTACTGGCCAGTCATAGCCTTTTTGTTTTTAACCTGTTATGGCTGCAAGCCCGACGCCGGTACACCTATGACAACATCCAGTTCAAGTGCAGGGCGCGAAATTCAAAATCTATTTTTTTTTAGTATTTAAATTTCACACATTAACAAGTCCAATACAGCATTTGAAAGATAAACATCTTGTGAATCCAGTCAACATGTCCGATTTTTTAAATGTATTACAGCAAAAACACCACGTATATTTATGTTAGCTCACCACCAAATACAAAAGAGGACAGACATTTTTCACAGCACCGGTAGCATGCAGGTAGCATGCACAAAGCCAACCTAACTAACCTAGAACTAACCTAAATAACCTAGAAAAAACTACCTCAGATGACAGTCCTATAACATGTTACACAATAAATCTATGTTTTGTTTGAAAAATGTGCATATTTGAGCTATAAATCAGTTTTACATTACTGCTACCATCATAGCTACCATCATAGCTACAGTCAGAAATCGCACGGGAGTAGCCAGAGTAAATACAGACACCAACGTCAACTACCTAATTACTCATCATAAAACATTTCAGAAAAATATATGGTGGATAGCTAATGAAAGACAAAGATCTTGTGAATACAGCCAATATTTCCGATTTTTGAAGTGTTTTACAGCGAAAACACAATATATCGTTATATTAGCTTACTACAATAGCTAACACACAGCAGCATTGATTCTAGACAAACGGTAGCGATAGCACAGTTCGACAGATATATGAAATCGCATCCCAAATTGGGTCCTTATCTTTGTTGATCTTCCATCAGAATGTTGTACAAGGGGTCCTTTCTTCAGAACCGTCTTTGTTTGGATCCAGAACGAACTATTTCCCTGTTGAATTAGCAAGCACACTGGCCGTGCGGGGCTAACCTCTCCTTCTTGAACAAATTCCTCCAAAGCATCACGTCTAAAGTCCCGAATAAATTTCAATAATATAATTAAACTATATTGAAAAAACATACTTTAGGATGATATTGTGACATGTATCAAATAAAATCGAAGCCGGAGATCATATTCACCTATAACGATGGTTTTCCAGGAGGCGAATCGAGGTCCAACTTCGCGCCTCCCCAAAAAAATGTATGGCGCACTTCTCACTCCAAGAGGTTGTATTCAATCCCAGAACGAGATAATCAAGTCATTTCTGCTCTCACTTCCGCATGACACCCAGGGGAAGGTGTATGACGTGTTTCTACAGTCCTAAGTGACATGCCCTTTTATAGACAAGCTCTTGAAGAGAGACATCGCTTTTGGAAATCTCACTTCCGGATAGGAAATGGTCTGTAAAAAGTGTTCTGTTTCACTTAGAGAAATAATTCAAACGGTTTTAGAAACTAGAGAGTGTTTTCTATCCAATAGTAATAATAATATGCATATTGTACGAGCAAGAATTGAGTACGAGGCCGTTTGAAAATGGGCACCTCTTTCCAGTTATTCAATACGCCCCCTGCAGCCATTACAAGTTTTAAACATACAACTGCGACCCAATCTTGCCATTGTTTTATTAGAAAAAATATGGCCCTTTATAATGTACAAAGTATGCTGCATATAGCATTTTAACATATTAAAACAAGAGTCAAATAATATTTGTACAGACTTTGCTGCTATGCTTGCAGATGTGCATGATGTGCTGCGACCCTAATCAAAAAGTATCTAATATCTCCAAATAACAACAAAAAAACGTAGCTATAGGTTGTTCAAACATTTAAACTTAAAACATGTTTTTCCTTTCTTTGAACTGCGTGGTTCATTCAGTATGGTGCGCTCAAATTGTCTTGTAGTTGAGTAGCCAGCCTAGGCTACTGCTCAAATGTTGCTGTAAAGGCCTACATGTTTCACCTTTGCATGGTGTTTTGTTGCAGGTTTAAGTTTTTGGTAATTCATTGTCAAGCTTTAAAAACTGAAGCCAGACTGCAACATTTTAGTAGACTAGCCAGGACTGTGGCATGTGTCTACACACTTTCCCTCCGCTGCACGCTGTAAACGGGACAAACAAAAGCAGCCCAATTGAAGTCTAATTCACCTATGCAGGAACATCAGGCTGTACTTTTATAAAGTAGATGACTCAACTGTTAACTCGCTTGTGTCCTATTCGGCCTTGACACGTACGTACATGTGCCCATTAGCCACGTTATGATTCACATTGCTAGTTTGATGGTATTGACATTCCCAGCCTTAGTTATAGTCGTCCTTTTTTGTTCAAAATAGTGAGTCATTGAAACTGAAACAATGCATCACGAATGGCAGCAATGTACCAGGCCAGCTGTGATTTACAACGTGATAGCAATATTATTTCTACTACCAAGAAATGTATTGGTGAATTATATGAATAATGCATTGAACTGCATCCATCTATTCAGCCAATAATGCCTTAGTGTAAGTCATGGATTTTTAAAATCAAATAGAACCTATTTAAAAAACCTCTTATGAAGTTGGTTTTGTAGCATAAACTAGGAATTGTATATTTTTAACTATTATGATTGTCTGTTTGTTTCAGAACTGTAAAGTAGTTAAAAATGCTGTCAGTTCCACTTTAACCACTGCATCCGATGAGCAGAATGCCTGTTAATGAGTGACAGAAAACACTGGGCCTCTGCAGGGAAACCTTGATACACTGCCCACTCCGAGAGACTGTCAGCCTGAGGGGGGAGTTTAATAATCAAGTGTTTCAAGGTTATTTCATGTTAGTATAAATTTGTAACGTGATCGCGATATACAGGTATCAAAGCAGTTAGCACAAACACACACAGCTTAAAACGATACATACTCTGTGCTCCACTTGACCGTGGTCAACAAGGGCCTATTTGTTTAGCCTACCATCTCTATGCTAATGTCAGGAAGTGTTCGTGAATGGATGACTTGTAGCTCTGTGATTTTAAACATGACATTTTATTTCCCTCTCAAATGAATATTCAATGAAGTTTAGAGTGAGGAGAAACTCATCAATTGTCTCTCTCACGCCCTGACCATAGAGAGCTTGTTATTCTCTATGTTGGTTAGGTCGGGGTGTGACTAGGGTGTGTCATCTAGGGGTTTATATGTCTATGTTGGCCTGTTATGGTTCCCAATCAGAGGCAGCTGTTTATCGTTGTCTCTGATTGGGGATCATATTTAGTGTTTCGTGGGATCTTGTCTATGTATAGTTGCCTGTGACCATTATTTATAGCTTAATGTTTTGTTTGTTTTGTTGTTTTGGTCTTTGAAGGTTTCATTTCCTAAATTAAAGGATGGAAACATACCATGCTGCATCTTGGTCCACTCCTTGTAATGATCGTGACACTCTCCCTCTTTGTCAACACTCACTGCCTTTTTTGCAGTGGAGAGGATTACTCTCAATGGCAAGTTTTTTGGGGGGGATTTTTATATCATTACAACAGTCAAACCATTGTCTGTCATGGAATAAAAACAGCAGTTTTGAGAACATACTCCAACCAATGTGCAGCCAGATTAATTTTGTTTTTTACTTTAATACAGCACCTGTAGCTGCATGCCGTTTCTTAAAAACGTGGTTCACAACTCTGATGAAAGTATTTGGGGTTATACGGTGCCGTTTGTTGATCCTGGCTGTCTCGTATTTAACTCCAATTAAATAGCCTCTAATCCCAGTCTGTCCTTGGAACTGTCCCATTATGTAGATTAGGGTTGGGTGGAGACTGGAATGACATGTCGTCCCATCGACCTGTCCCAACATCGCTGGTATACGATTGTATATCAACGATGTAAACAATGTGTAATGCAGCCTGTGTCATGCACAAACCACCGATTTAAAAAAATCTAATCATTCAACTACAATGTGGAAATCACCTTACCAATATTGTATTTTCTTGTGTGCAAATAAATAAATAAATATAAACCAATCATATGGTGGTATGTGGTACCGTTCCGTCTGAACGTGTTTTCAGTAGGCCTACAGCAGGTAATATTGTTACCCCACTCCGCAGTCTATTAAAGCCAGAAAAGGTCAACATGCCTTTAGGTAGTCCCTGTGCCCAAGAAAGCGAAGGTAACCTGCCTAAATGACTACTGACCCGTAGCACTCACATCTGTAGCCATGAAGTGCTTTGAAAGGCTGGTCATGGCTCACATCAACACCTTTATCCCAGAAACCCTAGACCCACTCCAATTTGCATACCACCCCAACAGATCCACAGATGATGCAATCTCTATTGTACTCCACAGTGCCCTTTCCCACCTGGACATAAGGAACATCTATGTGGGAATGCTATTCATTGACTACAGCTCAGCGTTCAACACCATAGTGCCCTCAAAGTTCATCAATAAGCTAAGGACTCTGGGACTTAACACTTCCCTCTGCAACTGGATCCTGGACTTCCTGACGGGCTGCCACCAGGTGGTAAGGATCGGTAACAACACATCCGCCACGCTGATCCTCAACACGGGGTCCCTCAGGGGTGCGTGCTCAGTCCCCTCCTGTACTCCATGTTCACTCATGACTGCACGGCCAGGCACGACTCCAACACCATCATTAAGTTTGCCGATGACACAACAGTGGTAGGCCTGATCACGACAACGACGAGACAGCCTATTGGGAGGATGTCAGAGACCTGGCCGTGTGGTGCCAGGACAACAACCTCTCCCTCAACGTGATCAAGACAAAGGAGATGATTGTGGACGAAAGGAAAAAGAGGACCGAGCATGCCCCCATTCTCATCTAAGGGGCTGCAGTGGAGCAAGTTGAGAGCTTCAAGTTCCTTGGTGTCCACATCACAAACAAACTAACGTGGTCCATGCACACCAAGACAGTCGTGAAGAGGGCACGACAAAACCTACTCGGGAGAATGAAAAGATTTGGCATGGGTCCTCAGATCCTAAAAAGGTTCTACAGCTGCACCGTCAAGCGCATCCTGACTGGTTGCATCACTGCCTGGTATGGCAACTGCTCTGTCTCACACCGCAAGGCACTACAGAGGGTAGTGCGAACGGCCCAGGACATCACTGGGGCCAAGCTTTCTGCCATCCAGGACCTCTATACCAGGCAGTGTCAGAGGAAGGCCCTAAAAATTGTCAAAGACTCCAGCCACCTTAGTCATAGATTGTTCTATCTGCTACCACATGGCAAGCGGTACCAGAACGCCAAGTCTAGGTCCAAGAGGCTTCTAAACAGCTTCTACCCCAAAGCCATAAGACTCCTGAACATCTAATCAAATGGCTACCCAGACTCTACCTACATGTATATAATAACTCTACCTACATGTATATATTACGTCAACTAACCGGTGCCCCCGCATATTTACTCTGTACCGGTACCCCCCTGTATATAGTCTCGCTATTGTTATTTTACTGCTGCTCTTTAATTACTTGTTACTTTTATTTCTTATTCTTATAGGTATTTTTTTAACTGCATTGTTGGTTAGGGGCTCGTAAGTAAGCATTTCACTGTAAGGTCTACACCGGTTGTATTTGGCGCATGTGACTAATACAATTTGATTTGATTGGAGTCCACCTGTGGTAAATTCAATTGATTGGGCATGATTTGGGAAGGCACACACCTCTCTATATAAGGTCCCACAGTTGACAATGCATGTCAGAGCAAAAACCAAGCCATGAGGTTGAAGGAATTGTCCGTGGAGCTCCAAGACAGGATTGTGTCGAGGCACAGATCTGGTGAAGCGTACCAAAAAATGTCTGCAGTATTGATGGTCCCCAAGAACACAGTGGCCTCATCATCATTCTTGAATGGAAGAAGTTTGTAACCACTAAGACTCTTCCTAGAGCTGACCGCCTGGCCAAACTGAGGAATTGGGGGAGAAAGGCCTTGGTCAGGGAGGTGACGAATAGCCCGATGGTCACTCTGACAAAGCTCCAGAGTTCCAATGTGGAGATGGGAGAACATTCCAGAAGGACAACCATCTCTGCAGCACTCCACCAATCAGGCCTTTATGGAGAGTGGCCAGACGGAAGCCACTCCTCAGTAAAAGGCACATGACAGCCTGCTTGGAGTTTGCCAAAAGGCACCTAAAGGACTCTCAGACAATGAGAAACAAGATTGTCTGGTGTAATGGAAATAAGATTGGCCTGAATGCCAAGCGTCACGTCTGGAGGAAACCTGGCACCATTCCTTCGGTGAAGCATTGTGGTGGCAGCATCATGCTGTGGGGATGTTTTTCAGCGGCAGGGACTAGGAGACTCGAGGGAAGGATGAATGGAGCAAAGTACAGAGAGATCCTTGATGAAAACCTGCTCTAGAGCGCTCAGGATATAACGACACAAGGCGAGACCCAGATGCAGACATAGGAGGCAGATGATTTTAGCTCTGATGTTTATTATAGTCTAAGGGGTATACAAAAGGCAGGTCGGGGACAGGCAAGAGTTCATAACCAGGTCAGAGTCCAAAATGGTACAGGGCGGCAGGCAGGCTCGAGGTCCGGGGCAGGCATTATGGTCAGGCAGGCAGGCAGGCTCAGAGTCAGGAGAGGCAAGGGTCAGAACCAGGAGGACGAGAAAACAGAGACTGGGTAAAACGGGAGCTAGGAGAAAAACGCTGGTTGACTTGGCAAAGAAGACGAACTGGCACAGACGGACAGAAAACACAGGAATAAATAAATACACAGGGAATAAATGGGGAAGATGGGTGACACCTGGAGGGAGAGACGAGCACAAGGACAGGTAAAACAGACCAGGGTGTGACACAGGACCTCAGACTAGGGCGAAGGTTCACCCTCCAACAGTACAACGACCCTAAGAACATAGCCAAGACAACGCAGGAGTTGCTTGAGGACAAGTCTCTGAATGTCCTTGAATGGCCCAGCCAAAGCCCAGACTTGAACCCGATCGAACATCTCTGGGGAGACCTGAAAATAGCTGTGCAGCGACGCTCCCGATCCAAGCTGACAGAGCTTGAGAGGACCTGCAGAGAAGAATGGGAGAAACTCCCCAAATACAGGTGTGCCAAGCTTGTAGCATCATACCCATGAAGACTCAAGGCTGTAATCGCTGCCAAAGGGGCTTAAACAAAGTACTGAGTAAAGGGTCTGAGTACTTATTTGTAATAAATGTGCAATAATTTCTAATAACCTGTTTTTAATACATGTGTGCTCCCTCTGCTGTCTCCTGAAGTCCATGATCAGCTCCTTTGTTTTGTTGACGTTGTGGTTATTTTCCTGGCACCACTCCACCAGGGCCCACATGGTTGGAAATCAGGCCTACCACTTTTGTGTCATCTGCAAACTTAATGATTGAGTTGGAGACGTGCGTGGCGGCCACACAGTCGTGGGTGAACAGGGAATACAGGAGGGGGTAACGTGCTGATGACATACTGCATGTTCAATTTTGATCTGGGTATGCCACTTCCCTTGGCCTTACACTTGAAAGTTGAAACCCATTGTATCACATTTCAAGTGTATTTATTATCAAGATCTCACACCTGACTCTCCTCTCTCCTTGTGGTTCCTATTGTCGCTCTCTCTCCCTGCAGGCTATGTCCAGGGGATGAGTGACCTCTCGGCTCCTCTCCTGTTCATCACCCAGACCGAGGTGGAGTCCTTCTGGTGTCTGACAGGCTTTATGGAGATGGTGGTAAGCACCTTACTCTCTTGTCATATAATCATATATTACCACATACTGTAAGATTGTTAAAACCATAACATTCTAATGTTCTCTCTCTCTCTGTCCCTCAGCACCAGAACTTTGAGGAGTCTCAGGAGGCCATGAAGTAGCAGCTTCTCCAGCTCAGCCTGCTCCTTGACTACCTGGGTAAACAATGACTATCATTCAGTCTAGGTTTGGGCGATGTCAACCTTTATCCTATCGTGATTATGTACCCATAAAACATTGTGCTATACGATGCTATCGCCCCTCTTGATTTGCCTCATAAAATAATAGAAAAATAAATAATATTGTTTTGCTCAGTCTCTGTGATTGAGAATTGTTTAGGCTATATACTTGCATTCTTGTTCTTTTTGAAAACCACAACTTTAGGACAACATTTTCTTAAAATAGATTATTTGGGAAATAAACTCCTGTTCATAACTTTAACTTGTCTTAAAGCTTTTATGATAGGCCAGTAGGAGGATAGTGTAAGGAATGACGCTGGAGAATAGAAGCAGGTACGGGGAGTTGACATTTAATTAGGAACGGACATGCAACAGGACAGGAACAGCGTCAGAACTGGGAAACACAAAGACGGATGACAAACAATGCAGCAGCGGTGAACAGAGCTGGGGAACTGACAAATATAGGGGAGGTAAAAAACAGGCGATTGAGTGAGTCCAATATCGCTGATGCGCGTGACGAGGGAAGGCAGGTGTGCGTAATGCAGGGCAGCCTGGCACCCGGGGAAGAGCCGGAGCAGGCGTGACAGAGGTTATTGGCCATTTGATTTTCAACCTCGCATTTAATAAGCTTAAACTTGTCATTCGATTTCTCTAAAGACTATTGATATTGTTGGTTCTCCCTCATTAGTCCTCTGGCTACGTTTTTAGGCTATTCAAAAATGTGAAACTCTGTTACATTCGTTGTTTGATCATCAGAAAGCCATGCTCAAAATGAAGACGCGTAGCTGTCTTTTTACAGATCAACTGCACCCCCGACGTGTCTCACTCTACTGTGTGGGAGTCGTTAAAAGCATAACTAAGGGGCCAAATTATTTCATACAGTGTGTGACAGCAAACAGTGCACCAAATGCTTATTGGAGCTATCTCAACTCATTCTAGACAACAGATATGCCTCTTCTGACTCCTGAACTCTACAAAGAGAGACTGCTACACCAATTGGAATTTGACAATATTTCCACCAAACAAACGACGCAGCTTCTGTTGAGGCAAAAATTCTATGAACACGGAGAGAAAGCTGGCAAGTTGTTATCTCGTCAGCTTGGACAACCTGCTGCTAGCAGCACCATACCTGAAATCTGTGTTGTAGCTGATGCAGTGGCGTGCCGTGGGCCTGGGGCCTGGGCCTTCAGTGAGGTACTACACAGTCCCACCCGAATTAATCCACCTCTTATTACCATCATTATGATGCCATGGCTCTAGACACTATACATTTAGACAGAAACGCAGTATAACCAGGCGTTGCGTCACCTTGAAATTGACAAATTGACATTTTGGGGTAAACAGTGTTTACCCAAAAACATGACACAATCAATGAGTCTTTTCAATATTTCCCTTCACCTTTTCATTGTGCAGCTGCGTTGCCCTGCGCGCTTGTTCGTTGAGCTGTAGATCCACTCCAGTGTCCCCAAAAGTTTTCAAAAGCACCATTGCTTGTAAGTGCCCAGCCGTACTTTGGTGTCTCGTTGCTGCCTTGGTTAGACAACTCAAGTTTGCAAAGCCAGTGTGGCTCCAAACACCAAATCGATCACTTGCAAATAATAGGCATTCCCAGCAGTACAGTTTGCAGTGCTTCTCGGAGCCATAGCGCTCGTAGTTGGAACTTTGAAAGTGGCGAGCGAACGAACCCCTTTCCCGCCTGTGACAGGCTTTGTAGCGTTGGTGTCGGGCGACCTCTCCTTACAATGTCTAACTTTTCTTGAAAAGTTCGTCTTGAGAATGGCGTTATAATTATATCCTCGACCAAATCGATATCTTCTCCTCCTTCCGCCATTGTGGGTTGAAAAAAACAGCTTAGTAGTACGCAAATTAATTCGTTTATCAAATTCAGTTTCCTAGATCTGCATAGACCTGCCCATAGGACCTGCCTCTCAATATTGGTAATCCAATCAAAAGACTTGCACGCACTACGTCTGCTAGCTGGCTCCTGTGTAACACTGGAGCCAGCCAGCAGGCGTACAATAGCCAACTCTAAAGCTGATTGGTTGACACTAAATTTTCATTTCCATTCACTATAAGCTACAAGCGCCCGCACTGTTGATTCTGAAGGCCCGAGGGCAGATTTTAGACCCCTGGCAACACATGATGGCTGAATATGATTGGATAAAAGATCTAACATAAAGACCAGCCCTCCAAATCTCAACCTGGGGCTGGAAGCAGTGCAACCAAGAGGAAAGCTATGAAATGAAAAGTATAACTCTTACTCTGTGGAATAATTTAATACATATTTGTGGGAAAATATATATATTTTTAAATGATATTCTGATGAGGTTTAGGCCAGCAGAGAAGGCCTTGCTGGCCCTGACGGCCCACCACTGAGCTGATGTAACTTCTACCAATCCCAAAGAAATCAACCATCAATTTAAGCAATTCGATTCTGCTCTTTACTCGTCTAGACTATCTGGACATCCCCTGTCTCAATTCAGATGAACAAACCAACATGGATGCCTCAATAAGTGATGATGAAACTACTCTGGTAATCCAGTCCATGCAGAGTGGTAAAGCCACTGGGCCTGATGGCTTCCATATTGAATTTTATAAAGAATTTTCCTCTAAATTATCCCCCTATCCTCAGCTCAATGTACAATGAAATCCTTTCTAGTCAGAGACTGCCACAGAGACCTACCCAGGCAACTATTTTGGTTTTGCTTAAAAAAGACAAGAATCCCCTAGACTGTGGCTCATACCGCCCTATAAGCCTTTGTGCTGCGATTTTATAAAATTCTCACTAAGGTCCTCTCGCGCCGTTTAGAGACAGTGATGCCTAATATAATTAACTCTGACCAAACTGGATTTATCTCATGTATGAAATTTTTCTATAACATGTGCCGGCTATTTAATGTTCTTTATTCTGCCCACTCAACTCCACAGCCAGAAGTTGTCATCTCTCTTGATGCTGAAAAGGCTTTCGACCGGATATAGTGGGAAAATCTATTTACAGTACTAGAGAGATTTGGGTTTGGCCCGTCATTCCTTTCCTGGATTAAGATTTTGTACTCGTCCCCAGTGGCTTCTGTTCGCACCAACAATGTTACCTCCAGCTACTTCCCTCTCCACAGGGGGGCCAGGCAGGGTTGCTGTTTATCCCCTTTCCTATTTGATATGGCTATCGCCCTGCAGGCGGAGGAGAGGATTAAGGGAATATTAAGAGCAGCATAACTCATAAGGTGTCCTTATATACAGACAATCTTCTTTTATACATCTCTAACCCTGTAGTCTATATCCTATCTCTTGGACATGCTACAAGGTTTTGGGACATTCTCTGGTTATAAGTTCAACCTAACAAAAAGCATGCTCCTCCCCATTTAAAACCACTTAGTGATCCCTTCCCGCTCAGATCCCGGTAACGGGATTGATTTGACAACATTGCAGCGCCAAATTCAAAACCAGAAATACTCATAATAAAAATTCACAACATACATGTATAATACATCAAAATAACGCTTAAGTTCTTGCTAACCAAGCCGCAGTGTCAGATTTCAAAAAGGCTTTACGGCGAAAGCAGACCATGCGATTATCTGAGGACAGCACCCTGCATACAAACACATGAAAATCAGATTTCAACCAGCCAGGTGCGACAAACTCAGAAATAACGATATAATTCATGCCTTACCTTTGAAGATCTTTTTCTGTTGGCACTCCAAAAATGTCCCAGAAACATCACAAATGGTCCTTTTGTTCGATAATGTCCTTCTTTATATACCCAAAATGTCAATTTATTTGGCGCGTTTGATTCAGAAAATACACCGGTTCCAACTCGCCCAACATGACTACAAAGTATCTAATAAGTTACCTGTAAACTTGGTCCAAACATTTCAAACAACGTTCCTAATCCAAACTTAGGTATCCTAAAACGTAAATAATCGATAAAATTTAAGACGGGATAAACTGTGTTCAATACCGGACGAAAACAAAGTGAAGCACGTTCCAGGTCGCGCGCACCAAAAGACTAGAGTCCACCTGGAGTGACACATGGAAAGAACAGGGCTACATTCTTCACTTCTCAAAAGAAAAACATCAACCAATTTCTAAAGACTGCTGACATCTAGCGGAAGCCATAGGAACTGCAAGCATATTTCTATTAAAAAGGGTTTACCATAGAAAATGAATTGAAAACAGAAAACAGCTCAAAATATTTTTTCCCTGGATGGATTGTGCTCAGGGTTTCGCCTGCCAAATAAGTTCTGTTATACTCACAGACATCATTCAAACAGTTTTAGAAACTTCAGAGTGTTTTCTAACCAAATCTACTAATAATATGCATATCCTAGCTTCTGGGCAGTTTACTTTGGGCACACTTGTCATCAGGATGTGAAAATACTGCCCCCTATCCCTAAGAAGTTTTAATCAGTTAGCAGAAGGAATTGGGTATGCCAATTTCCCATTTAAGGTGGAGCATCAGCTCTTTACTTATTCGGGGATAAATGCTCATTTAAGGCTCTGTTTAAACATAACTTCAAAACAATCCTGGAGCGCACTAAGCAGGATTTCATAAGGTGGTTGTCTCTTCCCATTTCATTAACAGGTCGCATTAATTCTATTAAGATGACACTACTATCTAGGTTTTTGTACTCCTTCCAAATGATTCCCATTTTTCTGCCAAAGTCGAGGTTCAAACAACTGGACAGCTACATTTCCAACTTCATTTGGAATAAGTCAAATCCACGAATGAGAAAGGTATATCTAGAGATACCTAAGCCCACAGGCGGGCAGGGCCTTCCCAATGTTTTAAACTACTACTAGTCAGCAAATATATATCTAAATGTGTTTATTGGGTTTCTACATTTGAAAACAAGGATGGCCCAACTTGTGCCATCATGGAGTCAAAGTCAAGCCTTCCAACTTCTCCGGTCTCGCTCCTGTGCTCCCCAATGCCCATGAACCTTGTTAACCTTGTTACCCATGTTTTGAACCCCATTAAGAACTTCCTTAAAATCTGGTCCCAATTCAGAAGTCACTTTAGCTGTGACTAGCTGTGACTTCTCTCCATTAACATCTAATCATCTCTTCCTAGCGTCACAGATTGACACGGCATTCCAGTTCTGGCATAGGAACGGCCTGGTGTTTTTTTTGTGACCTATTTGTTGATAACACAATTGTCTCATTCGATACTCCGAGGGTTGACCATAATATTCACAATATCCACTTTTTTAGATACCTGCAAACTCTTAGCTTTGCCAAGAAACATTTCCCTTCATTTCCACTCGAGCCTACTAATTGTCCAGTTGAGGTGCTTAGATCTTAACCCTTATCTGAAGAGCACAATCTCCAGATTATACGTCATAATACAGAACATTAATCTGCCTTCCTTTGCAAATACAAAATCTACTTGGGAGCAAGACATAGGTGGCGAGCTACCCGATGATATATGGCAACAAAGTATTGAGCGTATCCACACAACATTTTGTATAAGGCATGGGCTTATTCAGTTTAAGGTTTTGCTCATTACTCAAATGACAGATTGGCAAAAATATACCCAAATGTTGACTCCAAGTGTTTGAGATGCCACCAGAGTCCAGCGACTGTGGGACACGTTTTGGTAATGCCAACCTTTGTTGCCTCTGGGTCCCCATTTTTGAGGCATTCTCACATTCTCACTCCGCTATGGGGACAGCCGAAGAACCCTTTTGGAACCTTTTTTTCTAAGAGTGCATGGAACAGTTATAAGGGATTTGCGTAGATTCAATCTGGTATCAGGACAAAATGTGATTCAGAGTCACCGAATATACTTTAAGTATTTTTATTAAACTCAAGCGATAAATGGTAAATGCAATTTTCGTATATACGGGTTCACTGCACCACCCCGCAGGGTAGAACAGGGAACTGCCAGGATGTAAGTAAACAGCTGTTCTTATACTGTGACAGACTAGTTCCAACCCGTCTGTTGGCCTATCACAGTAGAGGCTGAGCGTGGTTTAAACTCTGCTCAGCCTATCGCCGGCGCTCAGGCTAGTCCCAGCCTCTTTGCACTCTTTGGTGTCCCGGCGCTGTTGCTGTGTAGATTACGCTCCCTCACCCCAGAGACTGAGGTCAGACAGCTCTGCAACATTGTCTGCGCTATTTGCACCTGTATACAAAAGCACACTGTTCTCGCTCAAGGCTAACCACAGCTTCCCAGCACACTTATCTGAGGCTAACTGTTACTTCCAGCACACACACACAGACACCCAGGCGCCCAGGCCAACAGTTGCTAATATTCAATCACATGTGATATAGCATTGGGTTATAGTGCAATAAACACAAATCCTAACACAGTGGATTCTTACAATAACATAGAAGTATACTGTATGCGTCCCACTTTCCACAGAATTAAGCTAATACATTCAACCCACTGACTATTTTATGTTCTTTGGATGTGAATATTGAGTTAAAATAAAAAGGTCCATGATTCTTCCCTTGAAGCCACCTATATCCAGCCAGTCAACCCTTTCTGCCTTTCACAACCTATACTCCAAATTGAAATGGCTAAATAGCCTTGTGTCCACTCAATTTAACAAATCTCAACTAGCAGTAAAACAGTCATTTTTGTATTTTCTATAAATTTACTGACTACACAATATTAATAAGAGGGAATAAAGCTATTTCTCTGTCTGTGTGTGTATGTTTCCGTGACAACACAATATGAGTGCACACAGCAGCTATATAGTAACTGCACTTGTGATACATTTAGTAATGGGGTCAGCATAATCTGATAAATATGAAATTAATCCATGCCAAACTGGCCAACTAGCAATGTACATATTCCACATGTTTAAATACGTTTAGTCTGTTGCTTCACGTGAGGCTTGAGTTGGATCGCAGGCTTGTAGTTCGACTAGACAACGTGAACCAATAACTGTCTACCCGTAGAAATAACCCGCCCACCTTTGGGTCTTGGGTCGGGCTACATGTTTAACACCGCCCAGTTCTGCAGCACCACCTTGTAATGGGGTGATTGGTGGCTAATCGGGTGGCAGCAAGGGGTACTTTTTTTTTTAACCTTTGGCCCGAAAGTAGCTGGTGATCCAGCATCCAATAGGAGTCGGGTAACAAGCAGGAGGACCCTAATCGTACAGTGGCTAAATAACGTTAGCACTCAGAAATATACATTTTTCCACGCAGTTGGGGTTTAAACTTCTGCCTTCAAGATGGACGAGGATAGAGGGAAAGCATCAGACCAAATGAAGCTATGGAAAGAGGGCCGAAGCGCTCAGGTTTGTCTATTTCTATGCTTAGTTTGTGTTGTGCAATTCTGTTTAGAAATGGTGAGCGATCATCCAGGGTCGCATTTTTCCTCCTGGACTACTTAACTATAATGCTAACGTTAGATAGCTAGTTAGCTACACATTTACAGAACCATGGTACTGTTCAATTCCACAACCCAAAGAATGCACATTTGTATTTGAATTATGTCCGTTTTTGATCATGCAGGAATTGTTAGCTGGCTGCTGCCTACAACTAACGTTAGCCTATTACTGTTTATTAGCTAGTTACATTGCACTTGCAGCTGCTCGTTATTAGCTGCTATACCCACAATCAGTCAATAACCCCAGCCCATTTGTACTATTTTTCTTAACTAGTGGAAACCCTTGCAGCTCAGGCTTTCTTGATATTTGTTGAATAGAATTCCAAGTTTAACTAGGGTTTACTCCCATACTCTTGTGACAAATACAAGCATTTCGCTACACTCGTAATAACATCTGCTGAACATGTGTATGTGACCAATAAAATTTGATTTTAATTTGATGTAATGTATTGAAATAACACAACTGCAGAGTAGCTATTTGTTTTTGATTTAACGTCAACTAGCTATCGTACCTCCATTTAAATGCCAAGAAGTTGATTGCTTGTGTGTATTTTGCTGGTTTAACTTGAAAACATTGCAAGTTGAGAATAGAATAATGTGTGATTCTTTGCAATAAATGGAAGATTATGGACCTTGATTTGTTGGGATAGCAAATGTAGCTTGGTCATTGTCTTGCTATAATTTAGCCTGGACTTTAGCCATGTCAACTCGTGGTTATCTAATCATTGGTGCAGGAAGGGTATGCTTAAAGGGTAAACATTAAGCAAGATTGTAAGTAAACAAGGCCAAATGAGAGATGTGAACTGTTTTAATTGGCTTTTAGACTATTTTGTAATGCACACTTGAATTTGGAGCAATTGTGTAATGCAGCTGATGTTTGATCATTCAAAGTACAAAACACTAGACCTGTATAATGTCAGAATTGCACCTATATCACACATACCTAATGGGACCATTGAGTCTTGCGCCCAGGCTATTAAGTGTCAGGTGCACAATGTATACCTGTACATTCCTAGTCTTAATGTGTGTGTAGTTATGTCTCCTGAGAGCAAGTAAATGAATAAACTGTGTAAGTGCAGCTGATGTGGAATCAGGGAAAGGACCTACTCTGTTACCAAAGGAAAAGTGAGAGACTAGGCCTAATGACTGTGTAAATTTAAAAAATGTGTAGTGCAGTGTCTTATGTATGATGTCTGTCATTTCTTCCCCTTCAGAGGCCAGACAACCTGACCACTGGGGCTGGTCACCCGATAGGGGACAAGTTGAATATAATGACAGCAGGTCCCCGGGGGCCCCTCCTAGTGCAGGACACCCCGTTCATAGACGAGATGGCCCACTTTGACCGCGAGCGCATCCCAGAGAGGGTGGTGCATGCCAAGGGAGGCGGTGGGTGTCCAGCACTACCAATACATTTACTGAAAACTGATGGGCATTTATGCAATATACAGTGAGCTCCAAAAGTATTGCATCCAACAAGTTTGTATAGTCACAAGCTTGATGTAATCATTGTGTGCTAGGAATATGGGACCAAATACTAAACGTTTGACTACTTTAATATACATATAAGTGAATTTGTTCCCTGAAATGGGGGGACCATGTACGCCACTAGATTTGTTCTTAAAAGTGGACGCTCACAAAATAATGGTATAGGGAAAACACTTCACTAGACAGGCCTATCACATTTGAAATAAACATTAGAAAGTGTTGGGCAACTTTTCGGTCTAGACCAAAATACTGTAAACTGCTCTTTAGTCTACTCGGGGCAGAATATTATAGGACCCATGCTTGGTCATGTGACGGTCTGTGCTGTTGGCCCACTCTACAGAAGGGTAAAGTGCACCATGTGTATGGCTTTATAAGTAAGTGTTTACTCACTAACCTAACTAGCTAGATTTATACACAGAAACTGACCATGTCCTGCCTCTTCCACCACAGGAGCGTTTGGGTACTTTGAGGTGACACATGACATCTCTCGCTACTGCAAGGCCAAGGTGTTTGAGCATGTGGGCAAGACCACACCTATCGCCATTCGCTTCTCCACCGTGGGTAAGACTAACCTACATTACATTTTTGTATTTTTTTCCCCCCTGGTATTTACTCAACTTACATGATAAAATAGTATTTTGAGGCTGCTCACTCCGGCTTTTCTATAAAACTGCTACAAACACATTTACAGTTACTTTTGTTTCCTTAGGGTTTCTTTTTGCATGTCCTTATCAGATTTGCTAGCTACCAATTAGACTACTGTTACTGTATATGGAATGACTAAGCATGCTTGTCTGCAAAAGCAATGTTTGCCGATATCAGAAGAATTCTGGACAGTCAGGTAGCCTAGAGGTTAAGAGCATTGGGCCAATAGCCCAAAGGTTTGCTGGTTCAAATCCCGAGCCGACTAGGTGAAAAAGCTGTCGACATGCCCTTGAGCAAGGTACTTAACCATAATTGCTCCTGTAAGTATAAAATGCAATATATACACTAGATGACTGACAGAGGGGTGCTTTCTGAAGCCAACGCGCCTCCATCTTGGTACTAATTGTATTCGTATAAAGTAATAATTTCCCCCAATGTTTAGGAGCATACAATATAGCTCAGTATTTGAATGTATTATGTATACAGTCATTTTCTATTGTTTTATCAAGGGTATCAATCATTTCAGACCCCACTATACATCATTGAATAAATAGCAGAAAATACACGTCTTTTTTTTTATTCTACAAATGTGTGTTTATACTGGTTGTCCATGTGTGAGATTTTTATCAACCTATTTTGTCTCAAACTCATGTAGCTGGGGAATCGGGTTCAGCTGACACAGTGCGAGACCCACGTGGCTTTGCAGTTAAGTTCTACACTGACGAGGGCAACTGGGACCTTACTGGCAACAACACCCCCATCTTCTTTATCAGGGACGCCATGCTGGTGAGTTCAGACACGTGAGTCAAGATTGCGCCTGGGTGTGCCTTGCCAAGATTCCGTCTTTGGCACATGACATGGAGTACAAGGAGTGGAACGTTAGCTAAACAGACTGGCAACCAGGCTAATAGATTAGTTCATCTCCCTTTATAATATTAAATGCCATTACCACTTCTCTCTGATTTTCCCTTTGTTTTGTGCAGTTCCCATCCTTTGTCCACTCTCAGAAGCGCAACCCCCAGACTCACCTGAAGGACCCAGACATGGTGTGGGACTTCTGGAGCCTGAGGCCTGAGTGTATGCATCAGGTACTGTACCTGCTCCTCTCTACCCTCCACCAAACCTTTACACGTGCACGCACAATAGTTAGTTAGAATCTGAAAATTCATTGTAGTTTCAGATTTCACTCCATTAGCAGCTTTAAAGCTATTCCACTATATCTAGAAATGGCGGTTGCTGCATTAGTTTAAATAGTTTAAAATCCGTTTTCTGATCAGATTATTATATCATGCATCTACTTACATATGTTTTTTTAAATTATATGTTATTTACATATCACATTGGCTAAATTGACTGAATATGTGCCTTTGTTCATAATTTTGTCTTAATCTCTGTGAAGGTGTCCTTCCTGTTCAGTGACCGTGGTCTGCCCGACGGCTTCCGCCACATGAATGGCTACGGATCCCACACCTTCAAGCTGGTCAACGCCGAGCGTCAGCCCGTCTACTGCAAGTTCCACTACAAGGTCAGAGCACAACAAAAAATGATGTTGTGAATGGATAGTACAGGACTAGTAAAATGTACTACACTTAAATGGATATAGGAGTCGACCATACTTAATTGACTGAAGGATGCAAGAGAGTAATGGTGGTAAAAGAAGGAAAAGTAGTTAGAAAAATTGGGACAGGTCCATAGTAACCCATAGCATCCTTCCTCTGCTCTCCTCTCAGACCAACCAGGGTATCAAGAATTTGAAGCCTGAGGACGCCGAGCGCCTGGCCTCCACCGACCCGGACTACGCCATCCGAGACCTTTACACCTCCATCGCCAACGGGAAATTCCCCTCCTGGTCATTCTACATCCAGGTCATGACCTTTGACCAGGCCGAGAAGTTCCAGTGGAACCCCTTTGACCTGACCAAGGTACCGTAGAGATACAGTTTTAATACTCAATCTTCTATTCAATTATGTGGGGACCCTAACGCTTATAGTAGGTGCATAACTTTTTATCAATACTTTGCATAGTTTTTTTAAAGAATGTGACAGAAATGCCTTAAATGTCTTAGTATTGTACTTTGTTAGCCGTTTAAACAAGATGTCCCCAAAAATATTGTCAATTTGCAGTACTCTGACTTTTCCACCAGAGGGGGGGACATACTCCACATAACCACTGAAAGATCTGAAAGTGGTCTGAGATCTGCTATGGAGTCGTAGCATTTGTCAATGGTACAATAATGGGCAACTGACTCAATAGCTGCAGTCAGGATAATTATTACGTGAAAATAGTACAGTATAGGGGTGCTTACATTTTCTATTAAAAAAATCTTTGTCCTCCAAGAATGGCTAGAAATCTCTTGCACATCCATGTACCTTGGTTGGCCTGAGAAGTAGCAGCACTTCTCATTTTCCTTAGGTGTGGTCTCACAAGGAGTACCCCCTCATTCCCGTGGGGAGGTTGGTGCTCAACAGAAACCCTGCCAACTACTTTGCTGAGATCGAGCAGCTGGCCTTTGACCCCAGCAATATGCCCCCTGGCATCGAGCCCAGCCCCGACAAGATGCTGCAGGGGCGTCTGTTCTCCTACCCAGACACACACCGACACCGGCTGGGAACCAACTACCTGCAGCTGCCCGTCAACTGCCCCTTCAGGACCCGTGTGTCCAACTACCAGCGAGACGGGCCCATGTGCATGTTCGACAACCAGGCTGGCGCTCCCAACTACTTCCCCAACAGCTTCAGTGCCCCAGAGACCCAACGACAGCATGTGGAAACCAGGTTTAAGGTGTCCCCAGATGTGGGCCGCTACAACAGCGCTGACGATGATAATGTCACACAGGTAATGTATCTATGTAGAGCGCAGTGGGTTAGTTCACTGAGATGGGCGTGAATCAGACAGGTGTCTTGTGTTCCATTTTTTTCTTTTTTAAAGATGTGGGTGTGTATATATTTATTTTATTTGCTACTGCTTGACAAAACAAAATCTTGGTCGACCAAACAATCGACTAGTCGACTAATTGGGGTCAGCTCTAGTTACATTAAAGTAAACCACAGTTTTGGAAATACACTGAACAAAATAATAAATGCAACACGTAAAGTGTTGGTCCCATGTTTGATGAGCTGAAATAAAAGATCCCAGAAATGTTCAATTTTCTCAAAAAGCTTTCCTTTCATCCCTGTTAGTGATCATTTGTCATTTGCCATGATAATCCATCCACCTGACAGGTGTGGCATATCAAGAAGCTGATTTAAACAGTGTGATCATTACACAGATGAACCTTGTGCTGGGGACGATAAAAGGCCACTCTAAAATGTGCAGTTTTGTCACAACACAATGCCACAGCTGTCTCAAGTCCTGAGTGTGCAATTGGCATGCTGACTGCAGGAATGTCCACCAGAGCTCTTGCCCAAGAATTTAATGTTAATTTATCTACCATAAGCCGCCTCCAACGTCGTTTTTAGAGAACTTAGCAGTACGTCCAACAGGCCTCAACTTTTGGCCACGTGTATGGTGTTTTTTTGGCGAGTAGTTTGCTGATGTCAACGTTTTGAACAGAGTCCCCCATGGTGGGGTTATGGTATGGGCAGGCATAAGCTACGGACAACTAACACAATTGCATTTTATTAATGGCAATTTGAATGCACAGAGATACCGTGACGAGATCCTGAGGCCCATTGTCGTGCCATTCATCTGCCGCCTGACCTCATGTTTCAGTATGATAATGCATCGCTCCATGTCGCAAGGATCTGTACACAATTCCTGGAAGCTGAAAATGTCCCAGTTCTTCCATGGCCTGCATACTAACCAGACATGTCACCTATTGAGCATGGTTTGGGATGCTCTGGATTGACGTGTACGATGGCGTGTTCCAGTTCCCGCCAATATCCAGCAACTTTGCACAGTCATTGAAGAGGAGTGGGACAACATTCCACAGGCCACAATCAACAGCCTGATTAACTATGCAAAGGAGATATGTCGCGCAGCATGAGGCAAATGGTGGTCACTTTAAAAAAAACTTTTTTTTTTAAGGTATCTGTGACTAACAGATGCATATCTGTATTCCCAGTCATGTGAAATCCATAGATTAGGGCCTAATGAATGTATTTCAATTGAATGATTCCTTTATACAGTATGAACTGTAATGATTACATATAATGAAATGCTTATTTATTGATGCATTAATAAATCTGTTGGTTTGTGTGTGACCAGTGATCTGACCTTGTGTGCGCGTGTATTGCAGGTGCGTACCTTCTTCACCGAGGTGCTGAATGAGGCGGAGCGCCAGAGGCTCTGTCAGAACATGGCTGGTGCCCTGAAGGGAGCCCAAGTCTTCATCCAGAAACGCTGGGTGAGGTCTCCTCCTCCTCATTTTGATTGTCTAAGTCACCATTTTTCATCATCATCATCATTGTGATCAGCAATCATGTTATTTCTATCTTCATGTTTTTTTTATCAACATCATCATTACTAGTCAAATCAAAATCTCCTCTACCACACTGTCATCAGAGAGTATTCACACCCCTTGACTTTTTCCACATTTTGGTACGAAGTGGGATTAAAATGAATTTAATTGTAACGATCTACACAAAATAGTCTGTGAAAGAAAAGTTCAAATATTTGTAAATGTATATAATATGAAAAATAAACCCCCTGAGTCAATACATGTTAGAATCACCTTTGGCAGCGATTACAGCTGGGAGTCTTTCTGGGTATATCTCTGTAAGAGCTTTCAAGACCTGGATTGTGCAATATTTGCCAATTTTTCTTTTCAAAATTCTTCAAGCTCTGTCAAATCGGTTGTTTGGCATGGCTAGGCAACCATTTTCAGGTCTTGCCATAGATTTTCAAGCAGTTTTAAGTCAAAACTGTGACTCGACCACCCAGGAACATTCACTGTCTTATTGGTACTGTAAACAACTGCAGTGTTGATTTGGCATTGTTTTAGGTTATTATCCTGCTGAAAGGTGAATTAATCTCCCAGTGTCTGGTGGAAAGCAGACTGAACCAGGTTTTCCTCTAGGATTTTTATTCTTTACAGGCTTCTGTTTCACTCTGTCAATAAGATTAGTATTGTGGAGTAACTACAATGTGGTTGATCCATACTCGGTTTTCTGCTATCACAGCCATTAAACTCTGTAACTGTTTTAAAGTCACCATTGGCCTCATGGTGAAATCCGGGAGCGATTTCCTTCCTCTCCGTCAACTGAGTTAGGAAGGATGCCTGTATCTTTGTAATAACTGGGTGTATTCACCAGCCAAGTGTAATTAATGACTTTACCATGCTCAAAGGGATATTCAATGTCATTTTTTTTTTTTTTTTATCTCCCAATCGGTACCTTTCTTTGCCAGGCATTGAACAACCTCCCTGGTTTTTGTGGTTGAATCTGTGTTTGAAATTCACTGCTCGACTGAGGGATCGTACAGATAGTTTTATGTGTATTGTACAGAGATGAGGTAGTCATTAAACTCATCTTAAACAATATTATTGCACAGTGAGTCCTTGCAACTTATTATGTGACTTGTTAAACACATTTTTACTCCTGAGCTTATTTAGGCTGGTCATAACAAACAGGTTGAATACTTTGTTGACTCAAAACATTTCATCTTTTCGTTTTTAATTGATTTATAAATATTTAGGAAAACGTTATTAAATGTTGACATTATGGGGTATTGTGTGTAGGCCAGAAGAAAATAAATAAATCTCTATTTAAATTCAGGCTGTATAACACAACAAGATGTGGAAAAAGTCAAGTGGTGTGAATACTTTCTGAAGGCACTGAATTTTTTCGTCATCTGCCTCACTACCATGAAGGTCATCTTTGCAATGCAATGTTGTATAATGCATCTATTTTTACTGCCATCGCTATCAACACTTCTGACAGTCTCTCCCTGCTCTTGCGCCCTGTTTTTCCAGGTTCAGAATCTGATGGCTGTGCATGCAGACTATGGGAACGGGGTTCAGACCCTACTCAACAACACTGAGCCCACGAAGGTAAGTCCATTCATTCTTGTCAACGGACACTAAAGCTTATGTCAATTAAAAGGGTATTTGCCTATTTCATTCAAAGTATAGTTTAAATGGGAAAAGCACTTGCATATCTGAGATTTTTTTTGGGGGGAAAGAGCTCCAAGTATAGTCAAATCATTTACATGAGCAGTTTTAGGTATATTGCAGATCCTTCATGAAAATCAAAAGTTGCACACATGAACTACCTAAAGTGTTTTATTTTTTTTAACATGTAAAAGTTGTTTTTGTACTTGTTATTCCTTTACATTTAGTATGTATTTGTGTTGTAACTGTTTCTCTCAGTACGCCACGTAAACAAGATTGTGTTTTACTTGTTTATATCCACAAATCTATTCAAATTAAATGAATAAAAGTTTAGCATTGAGCTCTAACTTCTTTTTCTCTTTCTCTCCCTTTGTCTCCTTCCCTCCTCCTCTCTCCCAGGACACTGTGAGAGTGTACACCCGTGGAGGTGCCTCTACCATCGCTGCCTCCTCCAAGATGTGATGCCTTAACTTCCACCTGGGGGCAGTTCCACCTGTTGCACTTACCATCCGCTATAGAATATCTTACTATCGACCGTCCGTAAATGCTATAGCTAATTAAATTGCAAGCTATCATGATTGTTTTTGTAATTCCTCAGGCTACTTACTGCACAGATGACTCAAGAGACAGCATTGCTGTCAGTTCTAACATGTAGTTTCTTGTCCATTTTGCCTAAGTTCACACAGAAATGAATATAGTCAGACTGCAGCCCTATGGGAGAAGATCTGTCCCCACAGTCAAATACACAGACGCAATCTGAAAAGCTGTGCAGTTATTCAGTTGTTTTATAGTATAATTTTCATTCCATTGTCAGTATAGTGATATCTCTTTCCCAATTACTTATTGTTTGTGTATCCATGCCTCATGTATGCCCTGATAGTTAGCTTAATAAACAGGTATGTGTTAGCTAGCCTATATGCAAAATATGACATTTATTCTAGTTAGACAAACCACCAATGTTTTCAAATAAGGTTCATAATTATTGCTTAGGCCATCACCATATTTCTTGGTTATATTAGAAATGGTTTCAAGCCAACGATCGGTGTGATTCAGTCATGAAGTCGTCCTCGCAGCCAAAACTACAAAGCAGTGCCTTTTTGGGTTAGACACAAATACCTAACACCATGGCAGGATCAGGGCTTTGCCTAGACTTTTAGTCACTATATAAAAATGAAAAAATTGTCATGTAGTAAATGTTTTCTGTATATTAGTGTTGATTTGTGTAGATACTCTGTACCCAAATTAATCACTGAAGAGTTGTGGTTTGGTTGAGTTAGGGCTGGGGAATTAAGAGGCACCACTGTTTCCTGTAAATGAAACTTAGTCCTTATCTCTTCTCACAAGCCTCCAGACTCGATTGCTATGTTGCATCCTCATCACTGTTAGTGTTTCTGTGTAAGGTAGCATTCCCGCTCATATCGCCCGTGAAGTGATTTGTTATATTAACAAGAAATTGTGAACATCTTTGAACCACAAAATGAGATGCTAATAAATCAAAAGGTAATGCTATATGTGTGGTTGGTGTGTCAGGTCTTCTTTACACCAATCGTACCTCCAGGGTATGCCGGCTGTTGTTATAACCCAGGACTAAACCTGAATCTACATATCATGCCCTTGATTAGTTGACAGAGTGTTACTGGGCTGGAATAAAAGCCATGTCACCCTGTTGGTCTCCAGGATCAGTTGTGAAGAACAGGCAGAGCGTACTTTAAGCGTTCCTAACTGTAGCGATCCTGTGTTCAAACACAATATCAACCATTCCACTTCAGCATGCTTTTGTGGCACAGTCGATGTCACGAAGGGCTACGGGCCGGTGTTGAGAGTTCGCCATCCATTACGGGCAAAACTTGTGAGTCCTTGCTTTTCTTATTAATTGGCTGCAGACAATGATCAGCTAAGGGGAAATACGATTTTTATCATTTTATGCTATATTTGTAATTGTATAAAATATATGCAATGAATTTACCACCAACAGGTTTCTGTGCCAATGAGCCACACCACAAATAAGCAAAGCATAACGACATACTGATGCGGCAGGTAGCGTTGGGCCAGTAATCGAAAGGTTGCTGGATTGAATCCCTAAACTGACAAAGTTAACATCTGTCATTCTGCCCCTGAAAAAAGCATTTAACCCACTGTTCCTTGGTAGGCTGTCATGGTAAATAAGAATTTGCTCTTAACTGACCTGCCTAGTTAGTTAACATTTTTTTTTTTTTTTGTTATCAAATAGAGTATGTCAATCTCGACAAACAGGAAATGCATCACTCCCTACCCAGTTTCAAAGGCTTGTCTTGACAATCTCTGAATGTCATTCAACGTTTTGGTGTTTTGTAACAGATGTCTCTTTCCATTCATCAAATGGCCAGTGCAGTGTGGATGCTGAAATTATATTCGAGTGGGGTGGACAAACGTGTGTGCTGGTAGCATACAGGAGACTTTTTAAGTAGCCTAATCAGATGAAAACATTGTGACTAATTGTGTTTGACACACAAATGTTTCCCAAATATTTATGCTATATTGAAACGTTATGTTTCTATGTGCAGAAAGAATAGCCGCTCGGATCGGAGACGAGGCAGCGCGTGCTTTAAGCTTTCCTGAATGACTGGGCCTGCTGGGAGCATAGACCTATGTTGCAACGTTATTATAAAACGATTTGGGAGAATGATGATCCGCAACAGACAGCGCATCTCAGTATCAGAACTAAAAGAAATACAGCCAGACTGACCTGATACGGTGCCTTTTTAGACCTTATAAACTCTCGAGTACCAAAAACGGATCAAAATGGAATGAAACATTAAAAAAAAGATATATAAAAACTATTCATTGCATGGTGGTGTTGTAGGCTAGTCTAGGTAGGACCATGTTATTGTCCCTAGACAAGTTCAATAGGGGAGCTTGTTGAGCTAGATGTCTCATGTCTTCATTGTTCTTTCATGCGCAATGACGCGCGTGGCTTCTCCGCTGCCTACCAGATATTCACCTGTTCTAGCGGATTTATATATAAAATTGGTTCAGCTTTGAATTCTTTTTTTGTGTGGGAGCAAGAAAACACGGGAAGACTGCACGCTGCTTTAATGTTGTGACGCTGACCATGGTAATCCTCGGGCTGCTCTTCCTCTTCATCACCTATGGTTTCTTTATCAACCAAATCTCACACTTGTAGTGTAGTTCCAGTCTTTACTTTTGTAAAAAAAAAAGTGTCTTTCCAAATGTTACACACCTCTCTAGGATTGTGTCCTGATGCATTTCTCTTACACACACACCTCTCTAGACACACACACACACACACACACGCCACAGAAGTTCCTTCAGCACTATGTAACAGATGTTATTCGCACTTCTTTCATTTTGTGTTTTAGAGATGCAAGGTGATTCTTTTGAAGTTACATTCAAATGTTATTTTCATCAATAAATATATATTTTTCTAAATGCATTCCATTTGAGTTTTTATAGCTATTGATGGTTGTTAACGTTTCTGTTTCACTCATCCCATAGTCACTCACTTAATGTAATGGGGTGAGTGACTGGTTGCCGGGAAGTCAGGCGCAGGAGAGCAGAGATGGGTGATAAACAGGATAACTTTAATATACACCCTGGCCCAAAGGCACAGGCGAGGCAGCACAAAGCACAACCACAGTAACATGAACCGGATTAAACAAAACAAACAAACCTAGGTTTGAAATAAACCTAGTGCAAGCCAGCCAGCAGCGTAACTCCGTACACAAAGAACAATTCCACACACAGACATGGGGGAAACAGATGGTAATATACGCTGCTCAAAAAAATAAAGGGAACACTAAAATAACACATCCTAGATCTGAATGAATGAACTATTCTTATTAAATACTTTTTTCTTTACATAGTTGAATGTGCTGACAACAAAATCACACAAAAATTATCAATGGAAATCAAATTTATCAACCCATGGAGGTCTGGATTTGGAGTCACACTCAAAATTAAAGTGGAAAACCACACTACAGGCTGATCCAACTTTGATGTAATGTCCTTAAAACAAGTCAAAATGAGGCTCAGTAGTGTGTGTGGCCTCCACGTGCCTGTATGACCTCCCTACAATGCCTGGGCATGCTCCTGATGAGGTGGCGGATGGTCTCCTGAGGGATCTCCTCCCAGACCTGGACTAAAGCATCCGCCAACTCCTGGACAGTTTGTGGTGCAACGTGGCGTTGGTGGATGGAGCGAGACATGATGTCCCAGATGTGCTCAATTGGATTCAGGTCTGGGGAACGGGCGGGCCAGTCCATAGCATCAATGCCTTCCTCTTGCAGGAACTGCTGACACACTCCAGCCACATGAGGTCTAGCATTGTCTTGCATTAGGAGGAACCCAGGGCCAACCGCACCAGCATTAGGTCTCACAAGGGGTCTGAGGATCTCATCTCGGTACCTAATGGCAGTCAGGCTACCTCTGGCGAACCCATGGAGGGCTGTGCGGCCCCCCAAAGAAATGCCACCCCACACCATGACTGACCCACCACCAAACCGGTCATGCTGGAGGATGTTGCAGGCAGCTGAACGTTCTCCACGGCGTCTCCAGACTGTCACGTCTGTCACATGTGCTCAGTGTGAACCTGCTTTCATCTGTGAAGAGCACAGGGCGCCAGTGGCGAATTTGCCAATCTTGGTGTTCTCTGGCAAATGCCAAACGTCCTGCACAACCCCCACCTGTGGACGTCGGGCCCTCATACCACCCTCATGGAGTCTGTTTCTGACCGTTTGAGCAGACACATGCACATTTGTGGCCTGCTGGAGGTCATTTTGCAGGGCTCTGGCAGTGCTCCTCCTTGCATAAAGGCGGAGGTAGCGGTCCTGCTGCTGGGTTGTTGCCCTCCTACGGCCTCCTCCACGTCTCCTGATGTACTGGCCTGTCTCCTGGTAGCGCCTCCATGCTCTGGACACTACGCTGACAGACACAGCAAACCTTCTTGCCACAGCTCGCATTGATGTGCCATCCTGGATGAGCTGCACTACCTGAGCCACTTGTGTGGGTTGTAGACTCCGTCTCATGCTACCACTAGAGTGAAAGCACCGCCAGCATTCAAAAGTGACCAAAACATCAGCCAGGAAGCATAGGAACTGAGAAGTGGTCTGTGGTCACCACCTGCAGAACCACTCCTTTATTGGGGGTGTCTTGCTAATTGCCTATAATTCCCACCTGTTGTCTATTCCATTTGCACAATAGCATGTGAAATTTATTGTCAATCAGTGTTGCTTCCTAAGTGGACAGTTTGATTTCACAGAAGTGTGATTGACTTGGAGTTACATTGTGTTGTTTAAGTGTTCCCTTTATTTTTTTTGAGCAGTGTACATTAGTCTGATGAGGGAATGTGAACCAGGTATTCGGGAAAACAAGACAAAACAAATAGAAAATGTAAGGTGGAGCGGCGATGGCTAGAAGACCGGTGACGTCGACCGCCGAATGGCGCCCGAACAAGGAGAGGGACCGACTTCGGTGGAAGTAAAGACACTTAATGAGACATGGCTTCTCTTTCTACTTTGTTGTTGCTCTCCAACAATGTTTAAGTCACAATCCGTTCTATTTCTGGTTGCTAAAATTACTTGTCCTTGTGTGATATAAACAAGTAGGAATTAGAGTATGTTGAACAACTTTATCAACCCCAAAAGCGAACGGTATTAGGTATTTTTGACTTATTACTCTGATACAGATGTTGATGTAAAAGTGGAATTTCCAGCATTGTAAAAAGTCCAGGCCTAGTTTCCAGAGACAAGCTATGTCACCCGGAATTGCTGGCTGGCTGTGTCACAGTAGTCTTAAATAGCTTCTGAGTTGGGTGACCGTTCAAAACACATTTTTCACAGTCGGAGCTCGTTTTTGTTCAAGTTCCCAGGTGTCTTGAAGGCACTGAAGTCTAAAGTCGTAGATTTCCAAGTTCCGAGTTCAGCTTCCAAGTTCCCAGTTGGTTTGAACTGCGGCATCATACCTTTTATTTTATTTTATTCCAAGTACAAGTGACAAACATCAGGCACAAATATTAATTATACAAATGATCAGCAATCAACAATTTAAATGTGTCTACCGTGTCCAGTGTGTCCAGATTCCCTTTTCCCGCACTATATTCAAACGACAGTATGCATTCTACAAATGGTGGAATAGGCTAAATATGATAACACAACAACTGATGGCAGTAGCTAACTACTGTAGCTAACTAGCCAGCTGGCAAGCAACGCTAAAGGGATTGTATACGGGTTGGCATAACTCTAGCCAAACATTATATATATTTTTTAGCTAGTTGGCTAGCATTTATGAGGCTAGCAAACACGTTCCTCACACACTAGGACGTATTTCCTCCACCGTTATAATGAAAAGGTGCCTCTTGGTCGCGAAACACAAGTTTTCTGGAGACTTGTGTGAGGGGTGCTGATGACACTGCCCACTGTATGCGCTTTTGGAAACTTGATTTCATCCAGACTGATGAGAAATCTGTACACAATGAATTCCTGACCACCTCCTGAAGTGGCCAGCCAGATCTGAACACAATCAGACCACAAATCCACTTTTGTGCATCCAGACCCGTGTTTTCAATGCAATCTTCGTATTCTGATAGCAGAATTCGCATGTAAGTATCAAGTGTAGACATGACCGGAGACACAGGTGACAGGACTTGTGGCCCCGTTACTATGGTAACCAGGGGCAGCTGAACATTTTGTCTCTGATATTTCACTCATGTCACAAAAATGGAAATGAAATTGACCAACATTTATTGTTTTATAAACATTACAAAGCATGGTCATCTGTTTTTTGTGTGTTTTTTTATGTATGTATGTCACACAAAAAATGTGGCTGGTAAAAAATCTGAGTTGCTGGCAGATTTTTTTCATCTACCTGCCACAGTGGCTGGTGGAACAAAAAGTAAATTTTTTCCCCCTGGTCTCAAGATTATAGATTATATACTCATTCATCAAACAAACTTAATTTAAAAAGCACATTTCTTACAGTGAGTGCATTGAACAGCTTCCTATCATCTCTTTTCCGTCTGGAGCAATACGCTGAGAAGGTTTGATGGGTAGAAAAAACACTATTCAACTCATGTTAAAATACTTAAATGTATCATTCCTTCTGTCCTTTCACCTGCCTGATCTGACAAAGTTGGATTGGTAGCTGGAGATTTTATCTATTTATACACACTGATTACTTACTTCAAGATGTGAAGGAAGCAGAAGCACTTGTAACAAGGCTGCATTTTAAAGGGATTTCCTCTTGTCAGTATAGTTTGTAATGAAAGCAGATGAGTAGCGTGAGATGATCCAGATCGGGGCTAATAGGAGGAAGAGACTATGGGTGAATGTTTATTTCCTAACCTCATTAGGTCTGCTGCATACTGTTTTCGACAAGAAGTAGATTTGTATCAGAAAATGCCACATTAGACAACTGTGTTCCGTTTGCAGTTTGCTAAAATGCATGAAGCTCAAAAGGCAAATTATTCTTCTGAGTTTCAAGCAGGGCATGAAGTGAACACCCGCCACCTGCGAGTAGATTAAGGTATTGCCGGGTAAAAATGTATATTTCACCAGCCACGTTGGCGGGTGGTCAATTGTAATGCTCTACTGTGCAAGCATTACATTCGTGAACAAAAAGTCAAAAGTTAAGTATGAGCACGTGCGAGTTAGGGTAAGAAAATTGCTGCAGTAGCTGTTTTCAAAGTATTTCTGCTCTTTTGTTTCATAGCTGCTAATGGCACAAATAAATAGGAATCCTATGTCCCACATCGCAGTAACACAGCCTGGCAGGGGGGCTATGAACACCGAGTGAGGTGCTGATAGATTCATTTTTGGAGGCGCCGCTTACAGGCAAAAGTCTACAAAAAAGCTAAGCTCAGCAAAAAAAGAAACGTCCTCTTACTGTCAACTGCGTTTATTTTCAGCAAACTTAACATGTGTAAATATTTGTATGAAATAACAAGATTCAACAACTGAGACATAAACTGAACAAGTTCCACAGACATGTGACTAACATAAATGGAATAATGTGTCCCTGAACAAAGGGGGGGTCAAAATCAAAAGTAACAGTCAGTATCTGGTGTGGCCACAAGCTGCATTAAGTAATGCAGTGCATCTCCTCCTCATGGACTGCACCAGATTTGCCAGTTCTTGCTGTGAGATTTTACCCCACTCTTCCACCAAGGCACCTGTAAGTTCCCGGACATTTCTGGGGGGAATGGCCCTTGCCCTCACCCTCCGATCCAACAGGTCCCAGATGTGCTCAATGGGATTGAGATCCGGGCTCTTCCCTGGCCATGGCAGAACTCTGACATTCCTGTCTTGCAGGAAATCACACACAGAACGAGCAGTATGGCTGGTGACATTTTCATGCTGGAGGGTCATGTCAGGATGAGCCTGCAGGAAGGGTACCACATGAGGGAGGAGGATGTCTGCCCTGAAACGCACAGTGTTGAGATTGCCTGCAATGACAACAAGCTCAGTCCGATAATGCTGACCATGACGGACCTTCCACCTCCAAATTGATCCCACTCAAGAATACAGGCCTCGGTGTAACGCTCATTCCTTCGACGATCAACGAAAATCCGACCGGTGAGACAAAACCGCGACTCGTCAGTGAAGAGCACTTTTTGCCGGTCCTGTCTGGCCCACCGATGGTGGGTTTGTGCCCATAGGCGACATTGTTGCTGGTGATGTCTGGTGAGGACCTGCCTTTCAACAGGCCAACAAAGCCCTCAGTCCAGCCTCTCTCAGCCTATTGCGGACAGTCTGAGCACTGATGGAGGGATTGTGTGTTCCTGGTGTAACTCGGGCAGTTGTTGTTGCCATCCTGTACCTGTCCTGCAGGTGTGATGTTCGGATGTACCGATCCTATGCAGGTGTTGTTACACGTGGTCTGCCACTGCGAGGACGATCAACTGTCCGTCCTGTCTCCCTGTAGCACTGTCTTAGGTGTCTCACAGTATGGAAATTGCAATTTATTGCCCTGGCCACATCTGCAGTCCTCATGCCTCCTTGCAGCATGCCTAAGGCACGTTCACGCAGATGAGCAGGGACCCTGGGCATCTTTCTTTTGGTGTTTTTCAGAGTCAGTAGAAAGGCTTCTTTAGTGTCCTAAGTTTTCATAACTGTGATCTTAATTGCCTACTGTCTGTAAGCTGTTAGTGTCTTAACGACCGTTCCACAGGTGCATGTTCATTCATTGTTTATGGTTCATTGAACAAGCATGGGAAATAGTGTTTAAACCCTTTACAATGAAGATCTGTGAAGTTATTTGGAATTCTATGAATTATCTTTGAAAGACAGAGTCCTGAAAAGGGACGTTTCTTTTTTACTGAGTTTATGATCCCTTATTGATGTCACCTGTTAAATCCACTTCAATCGGTGTAGATGAAGGGGAGGAGACAGGTTAAAGAAGGATTTTTATTGCTTGAGACCATTGAGACATGGATTGTATATGTGAGCCCTTCTAAGTTTGAATGGACAAGACAAAAGATGTGTCGTTGAACGAGGTATGGTAGTTGGTGCCAGGCACACCGGTTTCAAATCAAAATTGTATTTGTCACATGCGCCGAATACAACAGGTGTAAACCTCACAGTGAAATTATTACTTACAAGCCTTTATTAACCAACAATGCAGTTTTAAGAAAATCACTAAAAGAGTAAGAGATAACAATAGCGGGGCTATGTATAGGGGGTACCGGTACAGAGTCAATGTGTCAATGTTGCAGGGGCACCGGTGTCGAGGTAATTGAGGTAATTATATACATGTAGGTAGAGTTGTTAAAGTGACCATGCATAGATAATAACAGAGAGTAGCAGCAGCTTAGAAGAGGGTGGTGTCACGCCCTGACCAGAGTTTGCTTTGTATGTTTTATGTTGTGGTTGGTCAGGGTGTGATCTGTGTGGGCATTCTATGTTGTTTGTCTGGTTTGTCTATTTCTGTGTTTGGCCTGATATGGTTCTCAATCAGAGACAGGTGTTTTGCGTTGTCTCTGATTGGGACCCATATTTAGGTAGCCTGTTTTGTATTATGGGTTGTGGGTTATTGTCTATACGTTGGTTGCTTGTGTCTGCACTTTCGTTATATAGCGTCACGTTCGTTTTGTTGTTTTGTAAGTTTGTTTAGTGTTTTTCGTCTTCGTTTAATAAATCAAGAATGTATTAATTTCACGCTGCGCCTTGGTCTTCCTCTCTTCAACGTTACAACGAGCTTGACAGGTGGGGGGTGGGGGGAGGTCGCAATGCAAATCGTCTTGGTAGCCATTTTATTAGCTGTTCAGGAGCAATATGGCTTGGGGGTAGAAGCTGTTTAGAAGCCTCTTGGACCTAGACTTGGCGCTCCGTTACCCTTTGCCGTGCGGTAGCAGAGAGGACAGTCTATGACTAGTGTGGCTGGAGTCTTTGACAATGTTTAGGGCCATTCCCTGACACCACCTGATATAGAGGTCCTGGATGGCAGGAAACTTGACCCTGGTGGTGTACTGGACCATACGCACTACCCTCTGTAGTGTCTTGCGGTCGGAGGCCGAGCAGTTGCCATACCAGGCAGTGATGCAACCAGTCAGGATGCTCTTGATGGTGCAGCTGTAAAATATTTTGAGGATCTGAGGACCCATGCCAAATCTTTTCAGTCTCCTGAGGGGGAATAGGTCTTGTCGTGCCCTTTTCACAACTGTCTTGCTGTGCTTGGACCATGCTAGTTTGTTGGTGATGTGGACGCATGAGTCAGCCGGTTGCTATCAACACCTAGCTTACAGTTACATTAAAATAAACCAACGCTTTGGAAATACATAACGCCATCTAACCAGTTATCAGATAATGTTACCGGTATATAAGGCTTTCGACTCTGTCAATCACAACATTCTTATTGGCAGACTCAACCTTGGTTTCTCAAATCATTGCCTCGCCTGGTTCACCAACTACTTCTCCGATAGAGTTCAGTATGTCAAATCGGAGGGCCTGTTGTCCGGACCTCTGGCAGTCTCTATGGGGGTGCCACGGGGTTCAATTGTCAGGCCGACTCTCTTCTCTGTATACATCAATGATGTCGCTCTCGCTGCTGGTGATTCTTTGATCCACCTCTATGCAGACGACATCATTCTGTATACCTCTGGCCCTTCTTTGGACACTGTGTTAACAAACCTCCAGATGAGCTTCAATGCCATACAACTCTCCTTCCGTGGCCTCCAACTGCTCTTAAATGCAAGTAAAACTAAATGCATGCTCTTCAACCGTTCGCTGCCTGCACCTGCCCGCCCGTCCAGCATCACTACTCTGGACGGTTCTGACTTAGAATATGTGGACAACTACAAATACCTAGATGTCTGGTTAGACTGTAAACTCTCCTTCTAGACATTAAACATCTCCAATCCAAAATTAAATCTAGAATCGGCTTCCTATTTCGCAACAAAGCATCCTTCACTCATGCTGCCAAACATACCCTCGTAAAACTGACCATCCTCGACGATGTCATTTACAAAATAGCCTCCAACACTCTACTCAACAAATTGGATGCAGTCTATCACGGTGCCATCCGTTTTGTCTCCAAAGCCCCATATACTACCCACCACTGCGACCTGTATGCTCTCGTTGGCTGGCCCTCGGTTCATACTCGTCGCCAAACACACTGGCTCCAGGTCATCTACAAGTCTCTGTTAGGTAAAGCCCCGACTTATCTCAGCTCACTGGTCACCATAGCAGCACCCACCCGTAGCACGCGCTCCAGCAGGTATATCTCACTGGTCACCCCCAAAGCCAATTCTTCCTTTGGCCGCCTCTCCTTCTAATTCTCTGCTGCCAATGACTGGAACGAACTGCAAAAATCACTAAAGCTGGAGACTCTTACCTCCCTCACTAGCTTTAAGCACCAGCTGTCAGAGCAGCTCACAGATCACTGCACCTGTACATAGCTCATCTGTAAATAGCCCATCCAATCTACCTCATCCCCATACTGTATTTATTTATTTATCTTGCTCCTTTGCACCCCAGTATCTCTACTTGCATATTCATCTTCTGCACACCCTACCATTCCAGTGTTTAATTGCTATATTGTAATTACTTTGCCACCATGGCCTATTTATTGCCTTACCTCTCTTATCCTACCTCATTTGCACATGTTGTTTATAGATTGTTCTACTGTATTATTGATTGTATGTTTGTTTATTCCATGTGTAACTCTGTGTTGTTGTATGTGTCAAACTGCTTTGCTTTATCTTGGCCAGGTCGCAGTTGCAAATGAGAACTTGTTCTCAACTAGCCTACCTGGTTAAATAAAGGTGAAATAAAAAAATAATAAATATGCAGCTACTGTATCTTAGACAGCAAGACAGCAAGACAGCCAGCTAAAGTTAGTTATTTTAGCCTGCTAGCTAGCCTAGCCATCTAACTAGCCTAGCTAACCAACCACCATGGTCAACATAGCTAAGTAGTAAGCCACAGAACACCACCAACTAGTCTAGCACAGGCAGGAACCCACAGAACACAAAAAAAGCCAGCAGATATAAAATAGAGAGAGCGGATGATTACCGAGTGATGGCTGAGTTAGCTACCAAAGAAGGCTTGATTTTACACTTTCCTTTTGAGCCAGAGGAAATCCTGCCAGTAGTTTAGTAGTCAGAGCTGCCTGGACTGGAGCAGCTGAGCAGGATCATGGGTCCCCCACCTGTGGGGAATCTGATTGGTTGTTTACATCACACCTCGTCATGATTGGTGGATTGTAGCTAACTACTACCAACACTAGTGGCTGACGTTAGCCAGCTCGAGCTAGCTAACACGGAGTAAATTCTCCATATGACGTTGAGAAATAGGGCATTGTGGGTAGTTTAGACGATAACTGGAAAGAAGTGAATATGTAAAAGCCCCAAACATAACTATGTTTGTAGTTATAGGTAACCAGATTGTGACTACAACTATGTTACTATTTGACCACACTGTGTTGTTACTTTATTAAGTACCCATTAACAGGTCAGACCGGTGCATACTACAAAATTAAGTGAGCCATTTAAAGGAAAAGTAGTAGTTCAGATGAAGAGTGCGGCAGCACTATCTGATGGTGAGTCAACTTCCGCTATGCCCGGAGACCAGAGTCCTTGGAGGCTGGAGACTTAAACATGTGTGCTCATCCATGGTGGTGCAAGGCAGAACAGGGTCAGAACAGACACAGCAAGATGGTGCCAAAAGAGATGATAGCCTCGCTTCAAGTCCTTAGGAAACTTTGCAGTAATTTGTTTTCATATGTATTATTTCTTACATTGTTTTTTCCACAAGCATTTAGCTATACTTACATTAACATCTGCTAACCATGTGTATGTGACCAATAACATTTGATTTGATTTGAGGGACCAATGTCGAGTTCTGGCAAAGAATGTTAGCTTTTGCCATTGAGGACTAAGATCTTGACAGCATCGGAGGTACTGAGATTCTGACTGGCTCAAACAGATGCAAGCCAATGATCCGCAATTGTTAGCTCAGCCTCAAGGGAGAAGGACAATTTACAAAAGGTAACTAACTAACAACATATTTTTCACTAACCCCAACATTTTACGAGTCTCATGTTTGATGTGCTGTCAGGAAGGGTGTTTTAGATTACATTTTGATCTATTGTTAAATGCGCAGGGCTTCTTTCTTAGAAAAAGACTTGCCACTTTCTGTATCAAGAATAAGTATGTGGATCTGGACATCATTGTCCCTTCATATACTGGAGCAAAAAGCATTCCAGCTCTGGCTCTTCCAGGACATGTAGTCCTTAGGAAACTCTGCAGTATTTTGTTATTTTATGTATTATTTCTTACATTGTTAGCCCAGATAATCTTAAGTGTTATTACATACACCCGGGAAGAACTATTGGATATCAGAGCGGCGTCAACTTACCAACATTACGACCAGGAATACAACTTTCCCAAAGCGGATCCACCACCACCCAGGGCATTTGATCTGATTCCAGAGGCCGACCCAAAACAACGTCGCCACAGAAAAGGTAGACGGAGCGGCCTTCTGGTCAGACTTTGGAGGCGTGCACACCACCCAAACTAAACACCTTCTTTGCCCGCTTTGAGGATAATACAGTGCAGTGCCACCGACGCGGTCCACTACCAAGGACTGCGGGCTCTCCCTCTCCTTCTCCGTAGCTGATGTGAGTAAAACATTTAAACGTGTTAACCCTCGCAAGGCTGCCGGACCAGACGGCATCCCTAGCCGCGTCCTCAGAGCATGCGCAGACCAGCTGGCTGGTGTGTTTAAGGACAAATTCAATCTCTCCCTGTCCCAGTCTGCTGTCCCCACATGCTTCAAGATGGCCACCATTGTTCCTGTACCCAAGAAGGCAAAGGTAACTGAACTAAATTACTATCGACCTGTAGCACTCCCTTTTGTCATCATGAAGTGCTTTGAGAGATTAGTCAAGGATCATATCACGTCCACCTTACCTTCCACCCTAGACCCACTTCAATTTGCATACTGCCCCAATAGGTCCACAGATGATGCAATCGCCATGACACTGCACACCGCTCTATCCCATCTGGACAAGAGGAATACCTATGTAAGAATGCTGTTCATTGACTACAGCTCAGCATTCAACACCATAGTACCCTAAAAGCTCTTCATTAAGCTTGGGGCCCTGGGTCTCAACCCCATCCTGTGCAATTGGGTCCTGGACTTCCTGACGGGCCGCCCCCAGGTGGTGAAGGTAGGAAACAACATTTCCACTTTGCTGATCCTCAACACTGTGGCCACACAAGGGTGCGTAATCAGCCCCCTGCTGTACTCCCTGTTCACCCATGTCTGCGTGGCAATGCACGCCTCCAACTCAATCATCAAATCCTGCAGCGCCCGCAAGGTCCCCCTGCTCAAGCCAGCGCATGTCCAGGCCCGTCTGAAGTTTGCCAATGACCATCTGGATGATCCAGAGGAGGAATGGGAGAAGGTCATGCGGTCTGATGAGACAAAAATAGAGCTTTTTGGTCTAAACTCCACTCGCCGTGTTTGGAGGAAGAAGAAGGATGAGTACAACCCCAAGAACACCATCCCAACCGTGAAGCATGGAGGTGGAAACATCATTCTTTGGGGATGCTTTTCTGCAAAGGGGACAGGACGACTGCACCGTATTGAGGGGAGGATGGACGGGGCCATGTATCACGAGATCTTGGCCGACAGCCTCCTTCCCTCAGTAAGAGCATTGAAGATGGGTCGTGGCTGGGCCTTCCAGCATGACAACGACCCGAAACACAGCCAGGGCAACTAAGGAGTGGCTCCGTAAGAAGCATCTCAAGGTCCTGGAGTGGCCTAGCCAGTCTCCAGACCTGAACCCAATAGAAAATTTCTGGAGGGAGCTGAAAGTCCGTATTGCCCAGCGACAGCCCCGAAACCTGAAGGATCTGGAGAAGGTCTGTATGGAGGAGTGGGCCAAAATCCCTGCTGCAGTGTGTGCAAACCTGGTCAAGAACTACAGGAAACGTCTGATCTCTGTAATTGCAAACAAAGGTTTCTGTACCAAATATTAAGTTCTGCTTTTCTGATGTATCAAATACTAATGTCATGCAATAAAATGCAAATTAATTACTTAAAAATCATACAATGTGATTTTCTGGATTTTTGATTCCGTCTCTCACAGTTGAAGTGTACCTATGATAAAAATTACAGACCTCTACATGCTTTGTAAGTAGGAAAACCTGCAAAATCGGCAGTGTATCAAATACTTGTTCTCCCCACTGTATATATATATATATATACACAGTATATCACAAAAGTGAGTACACCCCTCACATTTTTGTAAATATTTGAGTATATCTTTTCATGTGACAACACTGAAGAAATGACACTTTGCTACAATGTAAAGTAGTGAGTGTACAGCTTGTATAACAGTGTAAATTTGCTGTGCCCTCAAAATAACTCAACACACAGCCATTAATGTCTAAACCGCTGGCAACAAAAGTGAGTACACCCCTAAGTGAAAATGTCCAAATTGGGTCCAATTAGCCATTTTCCCTTCCCGGTGTCATGTGACTCGTTAATGTTACAAGGTCTCAGGTGTGAATGGGGAGCAGGTGTGTTAAATTTGGTGTCATCGCTCTCACACTCCCTCATACTGACTGGTCACTGGAAGTTCAACATGGCACCTCATGGCAAAGAACTCTCTGAGGATCTGAAAAAAAGAATTGTTGCTCTACATAAAGATGGCCTGGGCTATAAGAAGATTACCAAGACCCTGAAACTGAGCTGCAGCACGGTGGCCAAGACCATACAGCGGTTTAACTGGACAGGTTCCACTCAGAACAGGCCTCGCCATGGTCGACCAAGGAAGTTGAGTGCACGTGGTCAGCGTCATATCCAGAGGTTGTCTTTGTGAAATAGACGTATGAGTGCTGCCAGCATTGCTGCAGAGGTTGAGGGGTGGGCGGTCAGCCTGTCAGTGCTCAGACCATACGCCGTACACTGCATCAAATTGGTCTGCATGGCTGTCGTCCCAGAAGGAAGCCTCTTCTAAAAATGATGCACAAGAAAGCACGCAAACAGTTTGCTGAAGACAAGCAGACGAAGGACATGGATTACTGGAACCGTGTCCTGTGGTCTGATGAGACCAAGATAAACTTATTTGGTTCAGATGGTGTCAAGCGTGTGTGGCGGCAACCAGGTGAGGAGTACAAAGACAAGTGTGTCTTGCCTACAGTCAAGCATGGGGGTGGGAGTGTCATGGTCTGGGGCTACATGAGTGCTGCCGGCACTGGGGAGCTACAGTTCATTGAGGGAACCATGAATGCCAACATGTACTGTGACATACTGAAGCAGAGCATGATCCCCTCCCTTCTGAGACTGGGCCGCAGGGCAGTATTCCAACATGATAACGACCCCAAGACGACCACTGCCTTGCTAAAGAAGCTGAGGGTAAAGGTGATGGACTGGCCAAGCATGTCTCCAGACCTAAACCCTATTGAGCATCTGTGGGGCATCCTCAAACGGAAAGTGGAGGAGTGCAAGGTCTCTAACATCCACCAGCTCCGTGATGTCGTCATGAAGGAGTGGAAGAGGACTCCAGTGGCAACCTGTGAAGCTCTGGTGAACTCCATGCCCAAGAGGGTTAAGGCAGTGTTGGAAAATGATGGTGGCCACACAAAATATTGACACTTGGGCCCAATTTGGACATTTTCACTTAGGGGTGTACTCACTTTTGTTGCCAGCGGTTTAGACATTAATGGCTGTTTGAGTTATTTTGAGGGGACAGCAAATTTACACTGTTATACAAGCTGTACACTCACTACTTTACATTGTAGCAAAGTGTCATTTCTTCAGTGTTGTCACATGAAAAGATATACTCAAATATTTACAAAAATGTGAGGGGTGTACTCACTTTTGTGATATACTGTATATAAGGTTGCAGGCATAAGCACTGTTTCCAGTGAATTTGCAAATGTTGATTTCCAGAGCCTCTCTTGCTCAATAGGGGAGGGTTGTCTAACTTTTTTTTTTTACTTTTGGGAGTTTAAACCAGTCAAACCAGTCAAACCATAACCTAAACGGATTTTTACGTTTCATTTCAATTTGATCCGTTTAGGTTATGGTTTGACTGGTTTAAACTCCCGAAAGCAAAAAAAAAATTAGACAACCCTCCCCTATTGAGCAAGAGAGGCTCTGGAAATCAACATTTGCAAATTTACTGGAAACAGTGCTTATGCCTGCAACCTTCGCCACTCCTCCTGCTATATAGGCTTTTTTTACCTACACCTTTCCTCACAAACGAAACGTATCTTCGGCTCTCTCTTTTTCGTTTGCCCGAGAAGCTTTGTGTATTGTTTAATACTAAGCTAAATAAGTTCTACTCGCTTGCCATGGCTCAACCACCATCGTTTCAACCAGAGTTTGTCCCATTGAAAGGAAATGAGTATATGCGTCGTGAAGACCCTCATAGAGCGTCCAAGTTCGAACATACCGCCGTCTTGGGACTGCCCCAGCCCGTTGTGCCTCAGCCCAGGGATCACATTATCTGGTCAATTTGCAGCCTCGTGTACGGCAACCCATGCTGTCTCGGAATGTTAGCGGTGTATTTCTCCATAAAGGTGAGTTGGAATTATAGTACTTCATATAACATTGTCTGTTGTGGGGCTTGTATTGTCTGGATTTTGAAGTTGAGCAAGTTATTATATAGGCGACCAACCTTGAACAATGGAAGGAGGACAGTGTAACAATAAAAAAATATTTAAAAAAAAATTCTTGTCATCACACTGTTATAAAAATGTTGTGTTGTATGCATGTTGCTAACTAATATGCATAGCTACATAAACACAATCAGCAACATATGAATGATTATATAATATAAATTATTCTACATTTTGTTTTCCAGTCCAGGGATAGGAAGATGGTTGCAGACTTGGAGGGAGCAAGACAACACGGGAAGACTGCACGCTGCTATAATGTTGTAACCCTGACCCTGTTAATCGCCGGGCTGCTCTCCTGCCTCATCACCTATGGTATCATCATCTACCAAATTGCACACTGAGTAGTTCCAATCTTTGCTTTTGTAAAACGTGTTCATTTGGAGCCTAGCCAGATGTTACACACCTCTCTAGGATTGTGTCCTGATACATTTCGGCTCATCTCTTAAACACACACCACAGAAGTTCCTTCAGCCCTGTGTACCAGAGCTTATTTGGACTTTAGTTTTTTGTTTTAAGGATACAAGATGATTCTGCTGAAGTTCCATTCAAATGTTATTTTTTATCAATAAAATTGTTTAAATTGTAAATGCATTACATTTGAGTTTTATAGCTGTTAATGGATGTTAACTGTTTCTGTGAGACTCATAATATATAGATATACAGTCACTTAACAAGAAAAAAAATGCAAATGGCTATGTATCTATTTGGCATAACAGAACTTGGCTCTGTCTGCAATTAAACTGTTTACTTAATCTGAGGGCCATGAACATGGGTGGCAGGTATCCTAGTGGTTAGAGCGTTGGACTTGTAACCGAAAGGTTGCTATATCGAATCCCTGAGCTGACAATGTAAAAGTCAGTCGTTCTGCCCCTGAACAAGGCAGTTAACCCACTGTTCCTAGGCCGTCATTGAAAATAAGAATTTGTTCTTAACTCACTTGCCTAGTTAAATAAAGGTTAAAAACAACCCCAAGAATGAACTGTATTATGTATTTTTGACTTATTACTCTGATACAAATTGTAAACAGGTGTTGTAAATGTGGAATTTCCAGCAGTTCAAAAGTCCAGGCCTGGTTTCTGGAGACAAGCTATGTCACCAGGAATCCCTGGCTGGCTGTGTCACAGTATTCTTGAATCGCTTACTATCATTATTTTCCCTCTGGAGAAATACGTTGTGTAGGTTTGATGGGTAAAAAAAAAAAACACTATTCAATTCATGGCCCTGTTAAAATACTTACATTTATCATTCCTTCTATCTTTCTCCCCGCCTAATCTGACAGAGTTGGATTGGTGAAATCAATAGCTGGAGACTTTATCCATTTACACACAGAGATTGTTTACTTCAAGATGGGGAGGAAGGAGGCAGCAGGGCTTGTAAACAAGGATGCATTTGTATAGATTTCATCTTGTCAGTATAGTTCTTTAAGGAAAACAAATCAGTAGAGTGAGATGATCCAATCAGATGATTGGGACAAAGCTAAAAATAAATCAAGTGGGAGTTGGGGGTCATTTTCAGGTTCCTTGCAAAGCTCAAAAGCCTGCAGAGTTCTGGGCCCTTTCTGGTCTAAATATCACGTTTGAAGGTAAGACCCAGGTGCAGACAGTGTCGAAGTAACAAAAGTTTATTCATTCGAACACGGGAAGGCAAAGGTACAGGACGGCAGGCAGGCTCAAGGTCAGGGCAGGCAGAGATCGGTAATCCAGAGTAGAGGGCAAAGGTACAGGACGGCAGGCTGGGTCAGGGCAGGAAGAAAGGTCAAAACCAGGAAAATAGATAAGGCAGGAGCAAGGGGGTACACGCTGGTAGGTTTGAGGAACAAAACAAACTCATACAGATAGACAGAAAACACAGGTATAAGTACCCAAGGGAAGATGGGTGACACCTGGAGGGGGGTGGAGACAAGCACAAGGACAGGTGAAACAGATCAGGGCGTGACACTAAAAGACGTAGGAGACTATGGCAACATGTTCTTATGCCAAGAGTGTGCAAAGCTGTCATCAAGGCAAAGGGTGACTACTTTGGGTGGCTAAGTTTAACACTTTTTTGGTTACTACATGATTCTATATCTGTTATTTCATAGTTTGTCTTCACTATTATTCTACAATGTAGAAAATAGTACAAATAAAGAAAAACACTTGAATGAATAGGTGTGTCCAAACTTTTGACTGGTACTGTATATAATAGTTTTCTTAGGGGGTATATCAGCTTTAATATTGCAGATAGATTGTGGCTTCTATCAGTGTAATTATCTGCATCATTTACAATCCCAAGTATATATTTTTTTGTAAGTATATATTATAACCCTTTTCCTAAACTAATTGACAACAATACTTAGGCTTCTACTTGTAGCTTATACATACTACAGTATATACATTTTACGGACACAGGATATTTTACATTAGTTATCTTTTGTTTGTTTTTAATCCCAGCCTTCAGCTAACCTCAAACCCTCCCATCTATCTCTGAAGATTTATAGCTGCCATATATTTTCCAGTGTGCTGTGATGTTTCACAAAAGTTCTGAACCTTTATATTCTCATAGGTTATACAGATTGTAAATGAAAGATAACATATTTTCCTAAGAGTATCCTTATATTATTGATCGATTGAATGACTTTTCAAATCACCCAGCAGTGCTATTTGCAAAGTTAGCTCCAAGTAAATGGAGTAAATGTAAATGTTTTTCAGCCATTCCTGAATCTGCGATCAAAAACAAGCTTCATATGGGAAGTACCACAACAAGTGATCTAAAGATTCTGTCTCTTCGCAGCAAAATGTGCAGAGCTGGGATGGTTGTATCCCTCATATATATAACATTCTACTGGTTGCAAGAATTTTGTATAATAATTTACATGGAAAATCTCTACATTTTGAATCTGGCCTCATTTTGTGTATCAGTTCATAAACCATGTGCCATGGCATCGGTACATTGAAAATCTCCTGCCAAATATTTTGCAACCTGTATGGCACAGCTGTAAATTCTTTGGTCCTTAAATGAAACTGGCATACTGTTTTGTTTATCACAATTTTATTTTGCCAATTTTGGCCTTCAACGCTGGGCCGACAAATAAGTTCCTTACTTTCTCCCCTTTCCACTTGCCTCTTCCTTGTTTGCAGTAATGCTGCAATCATTTTGTCATTTTGGATAGAGCAGACATTTCCATATATTTTTGTTAACTGCATGTGTCATTTTTTTGCATAATTAAAAAAAAAATCAATTAGTATATTTGAGTTGAACCATAATACTTTATGTGTATTTTCTGGTGGATTAAACTGAAATTGCAACCAGCTTTCGAAGGCTTGTTTTAAAAATAGCAATATTTTGGAGTTGATTTCATTATCAAATAACCAAAAGTGATAGCTTGTCATCTAAATGAAGGGGAAAATGCCATTCTTCAACATGGGGGTGAGCCTGAAGCCTTTAGTGAGAGGTCCAATGCTTTAATATGTAATAATTTCCGCCCTCCAAATTTCATTTCTGCCATCAGGAAGTCCAGGATCCAGTTTCAGAGGTAGGTGTTTAGTCCCAGGGACCTTAGCTTAGTGATGAGCTTTGAGGGCACTATGGTGTTGAACGCTGAGCTGTAGTCAATGAATACCATTCTCACATAGGTGTTCCTTTTGTCCAGGTGGGAAAGGGCAGTGTGGAGTGCAATAGACATTGCATCATCTGTGGATCTGTTGGTGCAGTATGCAAATTGGAGTGGGTCTAGGGTTTCTGGGATAATGGTGTTGATGTGAGCCATGATCAGCCTTTCAATGTATTTCATGGCTACAGACGTGAGTGCTACGGGTCGGTAGTTATTTAGACAGGTTACCTTAGTGTTCTTGGGCACAGGGACTATGGTGGTCTGCAACACTGCTAGGTTTTTCACGCTCCACAGTTTCCTATGTGTATCAAGAATAGTCCACCAAGGACATCCAGCTAACTTGACACAACTGGGAAGCATTAGAGTCAACATGGGCCATTATCCCTGTGGAATGCTTTCGACACTGACGAATTCAGGCTGTTCTGAGGGCAAAAGGGGGTGCAACTCAATATTAGGAAGGTGTTCCTAATGTTTTGTACACTCAGTGTAAATTCGCATACATACTTTTTGTATTGACATCACATGACTTCCAAACTAAAATGTCCTTTATGCACCAAAAGGGATTAGGCACTAAATACTCCAGTGCCTTTTTATTAAACCCGTAATGGACACCCCAAAACATGTTTTAATACTTTAAATGACAGAATTAGTCAATTATGGAAAAAAAACACTCAGCAATCCCCCAAAGCTGTTTCAGAAGCTTCTCGGCATTCCACAGCTGGCTGCAACGTTATCCTGAGTCATGTTAATTCGGCACAAAAACTAAGATGACAAACCTAGACTTGTCCAATAACAAATGCTCATTTTCATTTTGCGTTGCAGAACGTTTTAAAACATTTCCCTAATGAACACGACCCTACTCTTGGTGTTTGATTCGTCCTGGTTGGAAATGGTTGCTATGTTTGGCTTTGCTGCCAAACATAACATAACACTGAAATGTTGACAATCCTCTCAGCCCTACCCTATATGGGTGCAACTCAATATTAGGAAGGTGTTCCTAATGTTTTGTACACTCCATGTACAGCCGTGTATAATCAGCGTAGCTGTGAAAATGAACACCATGCTTCCTAATAATGCTGCCAATGGGTAACACGTTAAACTAAACAGTATTAGGCCCGAAATCGATCCTTGAGGGACACCACATGAGATCTCTATTTTTCCTGAGGTTTTCTCAGGATTTTCTCAAAATTATTTGTTGAAAACTGTTCAACTATTGTCTTTCTCTCTCTTTGAGTCAACTACTCACCACATTTTATGCACTGCAGTGCTAGCTAGCTGTAGCTTATGCTTTCAGTATTGGATTAATTCTCTCATCCTTTGATTGGGTGGACAACATGTCAGTTCATGCTGCAAGAGCTCTGATAGATTGAAGGAAGTCCTCCGGAAGTTGTCATAATTACTATGTAAGCCTATGGAAGGGGGCGAGAACCAAGAGCCTCCTAGGTTTGTATTGAAGTCAATGTACCAAGAGGGGGACGGAATCTAGCTGTCCTCCGGCTACACCATGGTACTACCCTACAGAGTTCTGTTGAGGCTATTGCAAAACTGTTTTAATGAATTATTTGGTGACGTGAATATATTTAGTATTTTTATTAAAAAGTATAATTTTTTCAGTGTTTTACCATTTTTTAAAAATGAAATTCACTGAGGAGGATGGTCCTCCCCATCCTCCTCTGACGAGCCTCCACTGCAAGAGGATAGCATGATCTACAGTATTCAGGAGTACAAGGACAGAGAGCTTTTTAGCATCTGTGTTAATCCTAAAGTCGTCCACTACATCGACAAGTGCCATCTCTGCTCTGGCGGGTGCAAAAACACGACTGGAATTTTTCTGGAATTATTACTGAGGAAGTCATTGAGCTGTTTAAAAATGCTGCTTAGAAAAGGGAGCATAGAAATTGGTCTATAATTGCTGGGCGCTGACGGATCTAGTGTGCTGCTCTTAAGAAGTGGATTCACTAAGGCAGTTTTAAGTGCCTGTCACGGTGTCCACCTAAGCTACTACCCAACCTCATTGACGATATCTTATCTCTGACGTACCCTTCAAACTCTTCACATTTAGAAGCGGAATGCAGATCATAAGGGGTAGAGGGGACAGGATTAATAGGCCTCTCAATAGTTGAGAAAAGTGCCCTCTATTACTCTGATTGTCCGATATCAATATGCAGAAATGAGCTCCTCTAGTATTTCAAATTGCCTTATTGTAATTATCAATGTGTTCTATTAAAATATCAAAGTGGACCTGTAATTTCGACTTCCTCCATACCCATTCAGCCTTTCTAAAGTTTCTCGAGTTGATTTATTTCCTCATTTCTCCAAGGAGGTTTCTGTGTAGGGATGACCTTTTTTTATTTGATTGGTGCAACAGCATCAATGGTTACATTTAACTTGGTATGAAAGTAATTTACTAGATTATCACAAGAGGAGGGTAGAATAGGCAGTGGCATATCATTTATATAACCTCTTAAATTCTTAGCTACTTCAGAGGTCAGACAACGCTTTTAACAATACTCTAACATATTGCATTGTGGGAGTCAATGCAGTGAAAATACACAGTAATGGTCAGACAAAGCTACATCAACAATAGAGGATATTTCAATGTTGAGTCTGTGTGTACTCACTAGGTCCAAAGTATGGCCACGGTTGTGGGGCCATTGCATTCAATAGACTCAACAATTTCACAGTATTGGTTTGATTATCTTACAGTGCCTTTAGAAAGTATTCATACCCCTTGACTTATTCCACATTTTGTTGTGCTACTGCCCGAATTCAATATGATTAAATATATTTTTTATCTCACCCATCTACACACAATACCCCATAATGACAAAGTGAAAACATGTTTTTAGACATTATTTCAAATTTACTGAAAATAAAATACCGAAATATCTGATTTACATAAATATTCACACCCCTGAGTCAATACATATTAGAATCACCTTTGGCAGCGATTACGGGAGTCTTTTTGGGTAAGTCTCTATACGCTTTGCACACCTGGATTGTACAATATTTGCCCATTATTATTTAAAAAATTCTCTGATCTCTGTCAAATTGGTTGTTGATCATTGGTAGACAACCATTTTCAAGTCTTGCCATAGATTTACAAAGCAGATTTGAGGCAAAACTAACTTAGTCACTCAGGAACATTCACTGTCTTCCTGTTAAGCAACTCCAGTATAGACTTGGCCTTGTGTTTTAGGTTGTCCTGCTGAAAGATGAATTCATCTCCCAGTGTCTGTTAGAAAAGCATTCTGAACCCAGTTCTCCTGTAGGATTTTGCCTGTGCTTAGCTCCATTCCGTTTATTTTTATCCCGAAAAACATCCCAGTCCTTAACGATTACAAGAATACCCATAACATGATGCAGCCACCACCATGCTTGAAAATGTGGAGAGTGGTACTCAGTAATGTGTTGTTTTGGATTTGCCCCAAACATATTCAGGACCAAAAGTAATCTTTTAGCCAAATTATTTGCAGTATTACTTTAGAGCCTCTTTGAAAACATGATGCATGTTTTGGAATATTTGTATTCTGTACAGGTTTCCTTCTTTTCACTCTGTCAATGAGGTTAGTATTGTGGAGTAACTACAATGTTGTTGATCCATCCTCAGTTCTATCACAGCCATTAAACTCTGTAACTGTTTTAAAACTCATGGTGAAATCCCTGAGCGGTTTCCTTCCCCTCCAGCAACTGAGTTAGGAAGGACATCTGTATCTTTGTAGTGTATTTAAAAAAAAAATAATTGTATTCACTACTCGACTGAGGAACCTTACAGATAAATGTATGCGTGGGGTACAGATATGAGGTAGTCATTCAAAAATCATGTTAAACACTATTATTGCACACAGAGTGAGTCCATGCAACTTATGTGACTTGTGAAGCAAATTGTTACTCCTGAATTTATTTAGGCTTGCCATAACAAATGGGTTGAATACTTATTGATTCAAGACATTTCAGCTTTCCATTTTTTATTAATTTGTTAAAAAAAAAATTTAAAAATCCACTTTGACATTATGGGGTATTGTGTGTAGGCCAGTGACAAAAACAATCTAATTTAATCCATTTTAAATGCAGGCTGTAACACAACAAAATGTGGAAAAAGTCAAGGGGTGTGAATACTTTCTGAAGGCACTGTATATGTAAATTAAAATCACCTGAGATCACAGTTTTGTTATAATTTGTATGAATGACGAACAGAAATTCTGAGAAATCAGCTAAGCAAGTGGGACATGGTTTTCGTGGTCTATAGAGGGTTTCAACAAGCACAGATGGTTGACATTTTAACAATACAGCATGATGTTTAAAGGAACTGAGGTGACCGACAGAGATTTCCCTGCCATTTAGAGCATTCGAAAAATAGTGACTGTCCCTCCACCTTTTTTCCTTGTCTCAAAGAATGACAAAAACTATAGTTCGGGGGAGAAGCTTCAATAAGACAAGTTTCAGTTAGAAACAAACAGTTCTAGATTGTGCTCTGAAATAAGATTTATTAAAGTGATCTAACATTAAATAGTCCCATCCTCATTTTGACAGGGCTGCCCTGTTTTTAAGGAACCTGCCTTGAAACAGTTCATGCAACAGGCACAAGATTTCTCACATTTGATCCAGGCTGTTTTTGTTGTCTTTGTTATCTAGATAACACCTGTGTGAAGCTAGCCACAATAAGGATTAACCACGATAGAGGAATTTCACCTTCAAAATAAAAGTGAGGGGGGGTGTTAAGTGGTAAATGTGCTGAAAAGGCAGGGCAAACAACGAAACACACAAAAAAATGTAGAAATAATTGTACTAAACTCCCACACGCACTCCCACACAAACAAATCACTTCTTTCACGTCACTTCAGTAAATAATTCCTTTAAAAAAAAAGACAGAGGCAATAAATTCTAGACACTCCAGCTTTACATTTCCAAACTGCTATTGAAGAAACATTCATTTATAGTTGACACATAACTTAAATAGTAATATCGTTCAGTGATGTGTAACGCATCGCTGTGAATGAAGCATTTCTGAATGTGAGGTCCTGTATGTATGCGACATGTATGAGGTCCTTATTCATTTTATTTTTTAAAGACTTTGAGAGCATGGAAACCCAAATCACTCTAAGTCACAATGGCCCTGTAAACACTCATGTTGTACAACACATTTGACACAAGGTTTGTTAATTTTTTTACAAGTTTGTCTGTACACCCAGGTTTCACACAATCATGTCAAATTTGTTGTAAGCTACATCAGTTTTACAACCTGAGCATGTACAGGGCAAATGTCTGCAAAATGTTGCCTTGAATAAATAAGCATTCCCAATTCCGATGTCTCCAATAGTCTAATGTACACACCGTCTAACCTTTGCTGCCCCCTCTTGGTTTGGAGTGGGACAACAGCATTATGTTCAATGAGTAGGGCAGGGGTATTCAACTCTTATCCTACAAGGTCCAGAGCCTGCTGGTTTTCTGTTCTACTTGATAATTAATTGCACACACCTGGTTTCGCAGATCTAAAAATCAGTCCCTGATTAGAGGGGAACAATGAAAAAAAAACAGTGGAACTGGTTTCGATGTCCAGAGTTGAGTTTGAGGGGAATAGGCGATTCACTTGACACCGTGAAGTCCAAATGTAGCAATGAAATATTTGTGTAAACAAGCAACAAATAATGCAGTGGTGCGCTGTCTCATAAAACTATCAAGCGGAACAAGCATTGTAAAATATCCTACACAATAAAATTATATATATATATTTTTACTATAAAGTTAGAATCATTCACAGCAAATCCTTCTACACACAGAAACACATACTTTTGTAAAGTGGGAGGGAGTATCCTGTCATATGTTACACAAATGCATTAAAAAAGCCCTGATTTATGTTTGACATCGTAAAAGTAGCCCACTGGGCACAGACGTCAATTCAATGTCTATTCCACGCTGGTTCAACGTAATTTCATTGAAATGATGTGGAAACAATGTTGATTCAACCAGTGTGGCCCAGTGGGATGCTACTCAAAACAGTTTAAGCTGGTTTACCCAAAGGAAACACAAGACCCCTTTTAAATCAGTTGCAGATAAAGTTAAACTGCATTGGGGATTAATTCAGAATGTTTATGCTATATCGGAAGTGTGAATCAGGTTTAAATCAACACCTCAATGAGCTGTTTTCACAGACATTGTTCTATATTGATGCCAAACCACACCTGTAACAGTGTTAACATTCTGAGAGAAGCCACATTGTGGTGTCCCTATCTGTAATTGATTGAATTGGAGTCTTGATGGCAAGCATGTTGGCACAGTATTCCAATGCGTCTCAGTCAAAAGGCAGTGTCCATTTGAAAAACCCTCCCTTAAGAATGTTTTTTGCAGTCAGAGTGCAGTATGCAGTATTTTTTTTTTTACTGCAGTAATTTTGCAGTGTAACTGCAGTTAGAGTGCAGAATAACTGCATTCAGCAATGACTTTGTCAAAAATACCAGGCGACTGCAGTTACTGCACTTTTACTGCAGTTTCAAAACTGCAATATTTTTTTGTAAGGGCTGCTGTCACTAAGGTGAATGGCCAGAGAAAAGGGAAGAAGCACCATTTTGTTTTGAAAACCAAAAAACGAAGGCACAGATCCATGCTACCATGCACACGACCACGGCCTCTCTTGTTGGAGGGACGTCACACACAAGCATACAATGGGATCGTTATGTACAGTGCATTCAAAAGTATTCAGAGCTCTTGACTTTTCCCGCATTTTGTTAAATTACATCCTTATGCTAAAATTGATAAAATACACATTTTTCATCAATCTACACACAATACCACAATGACAAAGCAAAATATTTTTTTTTGTGTGCAAATTTATTCCAAATAAAAAAAGATATACCTTATTTACATAAGTATTCAGACCCTTTGCTATGAGACTCGAAATTGAGCTCAGGTGCATCCTGTTTCCATTGATCATCCTTGATATTTCTACAACTTGGAGTCCACCTGTAGTAAATTCAATTGATTGGAAATGATGATTTGTCAAGGCACACACCTACCTGTCTACTGTATATAACGTCCCACAGTTGACATTGCATGTCAGAGCAAAAACCAAGCCATGAGGTCAAAGGAATTGTTCGTAGAGCTCCGAGACAGGATTGTGTCGAGACACAGATCTGGGTAAGGTTACCAAAAAAAAGTCTGCAGCATTGAAGCAAGAACACAGTGGCCTCCATCATTCTTTAATGGAAGAAGTTTGGAACCACCAAGACTCTTCATAGAGCTGGCTGCCTGGCCAAACTGAGCAATCGGAGGAGAAGGGCCTTGGTCAGGGAGGTGACCAAGAAACCGATGTTCACTCTGACAGAGCTCCAGAGTTCCTCTGTGGAGATGGGAGAACCTTCCAGAAGGAAAACCATCTCTGCAGCACTGAAGCCACTCCTCAGTAAAAGGCACATGACTGCCCGCTTGGAGTTTGCCAAAATATTTTCTGGTCTGATGAAACCTAGATTGAACTGTTTGGCCTGAATGCCAAGCGTCAGGTCTGGAGGAAACCTGGCACCAGACTGGAGTGAAGGTTCACCTTCCAACAGGACAATGACCCTAAGCACAAAGCCAAGACAACACAGGACTGGCTTTGGGACAAGTCTCTGAATGTCCTTGAGTGGCCCAGTCAGAGCCTGGACTTAAACCCGATCGAACATCTCTGGAGACCTGAAAATAGCTGTGCAGTGACGCTGCACCTGACAGAGCTTGAGAGGATCTGCAGAGAAGAATTGGAGAAACTAACCCAAATACAGGTGTGCCAAGCTTCTAGTGTCATACCAAAGAAGACCCGAGGCTGTAATCAATGCCAAAAGGTGCTTCAACAAAGGGTCTGAATACTTATTTATTTTTATAAATTAGCAAACATTTCTAAAAACCTGTTTTTACTTTGTCATCATGGGGTATTGTGTTTAGATTGACGAGGGAATAAAAAAAAAAGCTGTAACGTAACAAAATGTGGAAAAAGCCAAGGGGTCTGAATACTTTCCGAATGCATTGTATATGTGCCTTGTCTCAAGGTACCGTTTTATTAATAATTTTAAATTGAAGGACATTTATATGTATTTTCATAAAATCACTGTGACTATAATAGGTTGGAAGACAACAGCCGTATCATAACACACAATAAATAGTTTATTCGAACAGTCCTATGACCTTAGAGTTAAAGTAAAACTTGAATGAAAAGAAATCTCTGTTTAAAACACTTTTCAATCCACTGCCTCAATGGAGGTTCAGGGTTAGGACAGAGGCTGTATGTGTGTCCCCTCTCGTTTCATGCACCCGTTGTGTCCCCATAGTCCTTGTTCCAGCGCACATACAGGTCCAGCGTCTGTGGTCCGACACTCTTCTTGATCTTCTTCAGTGACTCCACGAAATCAGAGAACCTGATATTCCTCACCTGCACAAAGGCACAGAACAATACAGTGATGAAGAGTGCAACAACAGCAGGGTGGTTCATTCATTCACAGCAAACGGAAGAAAACAGACAAACTGTGAGGGAACACCTGTCCAATGAGAAGCATTCGTTTTCTGTAGAAAAAAGTTTTGCAAACATTAAGAGTAAAAAAAAAAAAAGTCACCTTTATTTTACCAGGCCGTCAATTAAGAACAAACTCTTATTTACAATGATGGCCTGGCATGAGGCAAAAGGCCTCCTGTGGGGGAGGGTGCGGGGATAAAAAAAAAAGTCAGATGGACAACACAAACGGAAGATACTAGGTTGGGACGATATATACAAACTGTCAGGGTTTATTAAATGTATATATTTAACTTTGTGAATGCTGCACGTTGTGAATGCTAAACATACTTGAGCTTGCCTGTTGCAAATGGAACCAATAGTGGTCCTGCATTTGCTACAAATTTCTAAAAAACGTTTTTTTGCTTTGTCATTATGGGGCATTGTGTGTAGATTGATGAGGGGGGAAAAACAATATAATCCATTTTAGAATAAGGCTGTAACATAACAAAATGTGAATGCACTGTATATAAGAATGCAGTTCATCGACTACAGCTCAGCCTTCAACACCATAGTGCCCTACAAGTGTTTCAATTTTATTTAACTAGGCAAGTCAGTTAAGAACAAATTCTTATTTACAATGACGACCTCCCAAAAGACAAAAGGCCTCCTGTGGGGACGGGGGCCTGGGATTAAAATAAATAAATACAATATAAATATAGGACAAAACACACATCACAACGAGACAACACAACACTACATAAAGAGAGACCTAAGACAACAACGTAGCAAGGCAGCAACACATGACAACACGGCATGGTAGCAACACAATATAACAACATGGTAGAAACACAACATGGTAGCAGCACAAAACATGGTACAAACATTATTTGGCACAGTCAACAGCACAAAGGTCAAGAAGGTAGAGACAACAATACATCACACAAAGCAGCCACAACTGTCAGTAAGAGTGTCCATGATTGAGTCTTCGAATGAAGAGATTGAGATAAAACTGTCCAGTTTGAGTGTTTGTTACAGGTCGTTCCAGTCGCCAGCTGCAGCGAACTGAAAAGACGAGTGAACCAGGGATGTGTGTGCTTTGGGGACCTTTAACAGAAAGTGACTGGCAGAACGGGTGTTGTATGTGGAGGATGAGGGCTGCAGTAGATATCTCAGATAGGGGGGAGTGAGTCATTCAGATTTGGATAGAAAACACTCTAAAGTTTCTAAAACTGTTAAAATAATGTCTGTGAGTATAACAGAACTGAAATGGCAGGCGAAACCCCGAGGACAACCCCGAGGACAAACCATAAAAAATATTTTAAAATTCAGCATATCACTGATTTCAATGCCTGGCACTTTTATAATAGGGCGAAATAGTCCCCGATTGGAGTTCCTAGGGCTTCCACTAGATGTCAACAGTCTTTAGAAAGAGTTTCAGGCTGGTGTTTGGAAAAATGAGGGAGAAGTTGTAGTTTTTCTAAGTGGCTCCCATTTTTGCTGTAGTGTTTCCAAGCACATGGCCGAGAGAGAGCGTTCTTTTTGTTTATCTCCGGTAAAGACAATAACGATTCTCCGTCTTAAATTTTATCGTTTATTTGCGTATTAGGGTACCTAAGGTTTGATTATAAACGATGATTGACTTGTTTGGATAAGTTTATTGGTAACGTTTGGGATTCATTTTGTATGCATTTTGAAGAAGGGAAACCAAGTGGATTATTGACTGAAGCATGCCAGCTAAACTGAGGTTTTATGGATACAAAGAAGGAATTTATCGAACAAAAGGACCATTTGTAATGTAACTGGGACATTTTGGAGTGCCAACAGAAGAAGATCTTCAAAAGGTAAGGCATTTATTATATCGCTATTTCTGACTTTCGTGTCCCAACTGCCTGGTTGAAAATGATTTGTTATGCATTTGTGTGCTGGATGCTGTCCTCAGATAATCGCAGGGTTTGATTTCACTGTAAAGCCTTTTTGAAATCTGACACCTTGGCTGGATTAACAACAAGTTAAGCTTTATTTTTTACATAAGAAGTTAACAGGTGTTTCATTTGTGATATCACTGTTTGCTAGAGAGGTGTCTGAGAGGGAGGATATTGTTTTCAGTGTCTTATTTCAAATGACATTATAAGGGTTTTTATTATTTACTTTATTGTTCACACTGTTTTGCTTAGTTTTATTATTATTTTTGTTGTTTTATTATTTTCCATATTCTACATAACTGAGATACCCTCAGGCAAGGCTATGTACTACATTCTCATGCTTTTACATTGTGTTTTAAGTTTGCTTTTACTTTGTATTTGAATATATTGAATCTTTTACTCCTTTCCATTGTATATATATGGAGATGTTTGGTCCGGTCTCTTCTTTGAGTTTGTGCAAGTCCAAATCATTAGAACGGATAGGGGGAAGTTTGCCCCCAGTGCTTGATGATTGATGCTCCCTTTCTTTGATTTATTTGTGTGATTTTTGGTGTGGGACTTGGTTAGTCCCAAAGGGGGGGTTGTGTGGGAGCAAAACTCATGACTATGATGCCGTTTCCATTATTTGCAGTATCTGGACTGTCCACTTTGAAGTGCTGAGACAGAATGGCTATATAAGGAATGGAACATAAAGGACCAGGGCCCCGCCACCATTATAACCTATACAGCTGTCAGATGTGGCCGTTAACAAGCAAGAACTGAGACTGAAAGACAATGGTGGCGAAAGGTCAAGGGGAGTTATTTTCATATAGAGGGAGGGGACTCTATATATTATGCAAAGACAGACTACTATAAAAGGCAGGGCTCTGTGATAAGAGAATTCAGCTGTTCCATGGAATTGCTCGGCTCTGTTACTTTGTAATAAAGTCTAACTGAATCTACAAGTTCCAATATCTGTGCAAATATTTGACTCAATATTTCCACAAGACCTTCCGGATAGCCTGAGTGCACTTATTTCTCATTTGCCTGAACGATAGCCAGTCAGCTTGAGTGTGCCGAGCCTTTCGCCAAATGCAATTCTTGAGGTCGAGTAACTCTGCAAGATCACGATCGAACCAGTGGCTGAACCTGTTTTTAATTCTCATTTTCTTTATGGGGGCGTGTTTGTTAACAATATCACTGAAAATATCAAAAAAGAAGGTCCAAGCGTCTTCGACAGAGGGGATCAAGCTGATTCTATACGATTTTACAGAGGCCAGATCATGAAGGAAGGCTTGCTCATTGAAGTTTTTTTAGCAAGCGTCTATGACAAACCAGCACAGGTCATTTCACTGAGCAGCCATTACGCACACAGGCTGTACAATAGTGATCACTAAGGTCATTACAGAAAACACCAGGCTAATACCCATCAGGATTATTTGTAAGGATAACATCAAGGTGTAGTCTTTTCTGGGTGTTTGGAGTCATACCTTGTGGGATTGGTGATAATCTGAGAAAGATTTAGGGAGTCCCACTGCTTTAGGACTTGGTTAGGTGGTTTAAGCATGTCCCAGTTTAGGCCACCTAGCAGGACAAATTCAGACTTAGTGTAAGGGGCCAGGAGAGAGCTGAGGGCAGGTAGGGCACAGGCCGGTGCTGATGGAGGACGATAGCACCCAGCAACAGTTAACAAAGAGCTATTTGAAAGTTTAATGCCTAAAACCAGCAAATCAAATTGTTTGGGGACAGACTTGGAGGAGACAACCGAGCACTGAAGGTGATCCTTGGTAAAGATTGCCACTCCCCCACCTTCTGAAGATCTGTCTTGCCGAAAAAGGTTATAACCAGAAAGGATAACATCAGTATTCAAAACACTCTTTCTTAACCACGTCTCAGTAATGACCAACACATCTGGATTGGAGCTGTGAACCCACACTTTCAATTGATCCATTTTAGGTAATAAGCTTCTAGTGTTAACGTGCAGAAAACCCAGGCTTTTACGAGAGCAGAAATCAGTGAAGCAGATATCAGAGCACAAGTCAGAATTGGGGCTAGCAACTGTAGATGGGCCAAGGTGTACATGCACATTTCCAGTAATCATCAAAATTAATACAATCAAGGCACGGCTTAGTACAGGGAGTGCTCTGCATGTCTGATTTATGACATCTGAATGTGCATCAGATCATATAGTACAGCAGTTTTACCAAGTAACATGAATACAAAGCCTGTGAGAGGTGGTTAGAATTGGATGGGAGGCCAAAAGTCTGTGTAACCAATAGAGAGTCAGAATCCCGTGTGTGGGAACAAACATTCTGTCCCACGGTTGGGTAAAGAAAGTTTGTAGTCAACAAAGTATGCAGGAGTCATAAGGTAAATAGCAAAATACAAAAAAAATATAAAATATATAACAACTTGGGGCTAGCCATTGTAAGTTCAGAGTCACTCGCCCCAAAAGTGCGTTGTTTTCTGGAGTTGAGCGAAAGCTCGGGAGAGGGGTGAGTGTGGTGGAGGTACCTGTACCAGACAGGGGGAGACAAGCCAAGGCAGACGGTGAACAGATCGCCAGGTGGAATCCAAGCAGCAGTGCAGCTTAAGCTCAGGGCCCTGGGTCTGAACCCCTCCCATGTACAACTCCTGGACTTCCTCACGGGCCGACCCCAAGTGGTGAAGGTAGGCTACAACACCCCCACCACGCTGACCCTCAATACGTGGCCCCACAGGGGTGCATGCTCAGCCCCCTCCTATATTCCCTGTTCAACTATGACTGCGTGGCCACGCACGTCTCCAACTCAATCATCAAGTTTGCTGATGACATAACAGTGGCAGGTCTGATTACCAACAACGACGAGACAGCCTACAGGGAGGAGGTGAGTGCCTTGGCGGAGTGGTGACAGGAAAATAACCTCTCCCTCAGCAAAACGAAGGAGCTGATCGTGGACTACAGGAGACAGCTGAGAGAACACGCCCCCATCCACATCGACGGTGCCGCAGTGGAGAGGGTCAAAAGCTTCAAGTTCATCAGCGTGCACATCACTGACGATCTGAAATGGTCCGTTCACACAGACAATGTGGTGAAGAAGGCACAACAGTGCCTCTTCAACCTCAGGAGGCTGAAGAAATGTGCCTTTTTATTGTTTCTTTATTTGTTTTTCCTGTGAAGCACATTGCGTTGCATTCCATGTCTGAAATGTGCTGTATAAATAAAGCTTGATTTGATTTGATAGTGTTTTACCCACTTTATTTGTATATACTGTATTCTAGTCATGGTTTATCCTATATAGTGTAACTACTGCTATACACACACATTTTCTATTCACATACTGTCCATACACACCATTCACATACATATATATTGATTATATTCCGGACTCTGAAGGTGCTGAAGCTAATTTCCTAAAATACTATCCATTTTGCCATGGGGTTTTGTACTGTGTATTTATATAGTGTATTCTCGACATAGCTCATTCTAATATTTCTACTACTGTACATTGGATTTTAGTTATACTGTTTATACACACTGCATATTTATTTACATACTGGATTCTTGACATAGCTCACTCTAATACAGCAGTTCCCAAACTAGGGGTCGCAACCATTTCCACGGTGAATGGCTAGGCCCCCGACGTTATGAAATCACACACTATGTCACGCCCTGACCATGGAGAGCCTTTGGTTCTTCATGATGTTTAGGTCAGAACGTGACTAGGGGGGTGTTCTAGTCATTTTGTTTCTATGTTTCGGGATTGAGTATGGTTCCCAATTAGAGGCAGCTGATTATCGTTGTCTCTAATTGGGCATCATACTTAACCTCTCTAGGGTATGTGGGACGGTAGCGTCTCACCTCGTCAACAGCCAGTGAAACTGCAGGGCGCCAAATTCAAAACAACAGAAATCTCATAATTAAAATTCCTCAAACATACAAGTATTTTACACCATTATAAAGATACACTTGTTGTAAATCCAGCCACAATGTCCGATTTCAAAAAGGCTTTACGACGAAAGCACACCAAACGATTATGTTAGGTCAGAGCCAAGTCACAGAAAAACACAGTAGTTCCAAAACATCCGGTGATTTTGCAGAGAGCCAATCAATTTACAGAAATACTCATAATAAACATTGCTAAAAGATACAACTGTTAAGCATGGAATTTTAGATCCACTTCTCCTTAATGCAACCGCTGTGTCAGATTTTTTTTTTTTTACTTTACGGAAAAAGCACACCATGCAATAATCTGAGTACAGCGCTCAGAGACCAACACAACCCGAACAGATATCCGCCATGTTGTGTAGTCAACAGAAGCCAGAAATAGCATTATAAATATTCACTTACCTTTGATGATCATCAGAATGCACTCCCAGGAATCCCCGTTCCACAATAAATGTTTGTTTTGTTCGATGAAGTCCATCATTTATGTTCAAATACCTAATTTTTGTTAGCGCGTTTAACCCAGTAATCAAAATTCATGACGCGCGATCACTAGGTGCAGACGAAAAGTCAAAAAGTTCCGTTACAGTCCGTAGAAACATGTCAAACGATGTATGGAATCAATCTTTAGGATGTTTTTAACATAAATCTTCAATAATGTTCCAAGTGGAGAATTCCTTTGTTTTCAGAAATGCAATGGAACGCAAGCTAACTCTCTCACGTGAACACGCCTGGTCAGCTCGTGGCTCTCTGGCAGACCTCTGACTACAAACTACAAACCTCAGATTTCTCACTTCCTGGTTGGGTTTTTTCAAAGGTATTTTCCTGCCATATGAGTTCTGTTATACTCACAGACATCATTCAAACAGTTTTAGAAACTTCAGAGTGTTTTACATCCAAATCTACTAATAATATGCATATCCTAGCATCTGGGCCTGAGTAGCAGGCAGTTTACTTTGGGCACGCTTTTCATCCGGACCTGAAAATATAGCCCCCTACCCAAGAGAAGTTAAGGGTTCCCTGTTCTCACCTGCTTTGTGGGATATTGTTTTTGAGAGAGTGCATGTTGCACCTCAGTACTGCACGGTCGTTGTTTGTTTCTTGGTTTGTTTTAAGTTTCACTAAAATAAAGATGCGGAACTCCAATCACGCTGCGCCTTGGTCCGTCTCTCCACACGATCGTGACACACTATTGCAGAAACATGAATATTATCCGCCGCAATTGCTATGGTGAAAACAATGTGTGGGGAGGCAGAGGCACAGAAACTCACATCAATACCTTTGTCAGATAGCACTGTTAAAATAAATAATGATATTGCTAGCAATCAAGAGGAAACGGAACGAATCAAGCTTATGCTCTCCAAATGGACATTAGCTGTGAGGCCTGAGATGCCCATGCATTGACTTTTGTTTGCTATACATGTTGGGGAATGCTCTTCACGAGGACATATTGTTCGGTCTCATGATTCCCGAGCATGAAACGACACAGGGGGTGTTCAGTGTGCTGCGTGGCTATATTGACAACACAAACTGATTCCATGAGATGAAATGGTGGGCTTTTGCACAGGTGGGGCTTAATACATGCTGGGACGGCAGGCAGGCCTCTGCACTCAAGTTATGAATGTGTCTCCCTCTACCGTATTGACGCATTGTATTATACACCGAGAGCAACTGGCGGCACAAGAGCTGAGATATTGCAGCAGGTGACATTGATTGTAAACGACATCAAACCACATCCACTGCACGCACGCCTGTTGGCAAAACTATGTGGAGATATGGGATCAGAGCATGACAATGTTCTATTTCACATTGAGGCTTGGTGGATATTGAGGGGGGAGAGTTGGAAAGATATTCTGCATTGAGAGAGGAACTGTCGTCATTCACAATGTATGTAAAAGAAAACCGACTTGGTTGACTTTCTGTGTAATGAAAATAAAATGTGTCTCCTATGTAACAGACATATTTGGATAACTGAATGCAAGCTGGCAGGGGAAATACAAAAACAGTATACAGATGAGTGACCAAATTAGTAGATTCAGAGGATAGAATTCTCATTGGAGAGAGTCTTTCAAAAGCGAACCACACCCCCTTCCTTTGGCTGTGCATGTTTCTAACAGAAAACAGCATCAGTAACTGTCCCACACAAGTGATGACTGCTCACCAACACTTGGAAGAGCATTTTGGGACCTACTTCCCAATCCATTTGACTGTGATCCTGACATGCCGGTAAGTGAAATCGAACAGCTGATTGAGCTGTCATGTGACCGAACGCATTCACAGGCCACTATGGAGGAGTTTTGGTCTCCCTCTGAGCATTAATGCAGCATTCAAAACAACTTGTAAATCTCCGACTTCTGTGCGTTCAAGACAACTGGGAACTCGGAAAAAAACGAGCTCCAACTGGGAAAATCGATTCGAACGGTCATCCAACTCGGGAACTCGGGCCTCTTTCTAGAGCGCCGACTTTCTGACATCATGATTTGACCTCGTATTTTCCCTGAGTTCCCAGTTGTCTTGAAAGCACCATAAAACTCGTGGTACCCTTCGCCAGCTCATATCTGTGGCTGGATTCAGTGCTCTCGTCTGCATTAAAACCAAATATCGATCCAGGTTGGATGTGACAGCAGAGATGAGGTGCGCACTGTCGACCATGCTCTCTGACTTTGAGAAGCTCCGATGCAACATGCATCAAGGACACCAATCTCATTAGGGGTGGTGAGATAATGTATCTTATGTCAGACTAATTTGCAAATGACTGTCATAGCCCCATGTCAGAAGTGGGATCGGACCTTGCATCCACGACAGTGCATGTGCTTGGCCAGTGAGCGCGTTCCTATAACATGTTGAGTCGCAAGCTAGCGCGAGGACGCGCTCTTTGAAAGGAGGGAGTAGTGTAACGACCCTGGGTTTATAAGCGCGGATATCGACTCTGCCGCTCAAGCATGCTTTTGTGGCACAGTCGATAGCGCGCTGGACTTCGGGCTACAAGGTCCGAGACCTGCTCCCTGCTGTTTCATTACAGTATCAAAAGGTTAAGGTGATGTCTCTAGATGCTGTATTAAGATTGTTTAGTGTTTTTATGTCACTTCTCAATAAAAGTTCATAAAACTTGTATGGCATTTTTTTTATGAGAATGTGACTATAGTAAATAAGCACAAAAATAGCACAGTATGGAATTACAGGTGAGATAATATCAGATATTTGGAGTAGCATATCGTGGAATAGGTTTTCCCAAATATCACCCAATCCCAAATATGATCTAATAAATAACACACCAAGATTCATAGGTAGAACTTGCTGCCTAGGGCACCAAGTTGGCACAGGATGACCACTCTGTAGACAGGCTGCCGAAGGGTACAGTCAACAACTAGCCACTGAATCTCAAACTGAACACTATCACTCAACATGCGTGTTCACGTGCCAATCTCAATTGCTAGTTGTCGAGTCTACGAGGGCTCCACTGAACCCGTTGGCAGCTTCTTTATCGACTGGGCATACTGTGCCGACTCGGCGCCCTTGGCAGCAACTTCTATCCATGAATCTTAACCCGTTACCTAGCAACAACATGGCCACTACTACTTTGCCCTCAAAATAGTCCGAATGAATCTAAGATGATCATTTATTTTTAATTTTGTGCTTGAAGGAGTAGTATTTTTGAAGTTTTAAAAAGAGCATGAAAACTAGTCAGTGCAGTATAGTCTGCTGCGGTCAGCTGACCCGACACTTTAGAGAAATATGAAGTTCTACAGACTGATTTTTGACCACACCTCGGTAACTTTATCAGGAAGCTTGTTAGGATCCATCCCTGTGTTTGTCAGTGAAGCTAGCTGTTAGAACTAGCTAGCAGGCACTATGAGCAGGCAGGCTGGCAAGTTGCTTTGGTGCTTTTTTGTGCTGGAGTAGAGATGCCGTTTTGTTTTTCCAAGTGTGCGTCTGTCTGCCCGTGTTTCATAGCGTATTATGCTACAAAACAGGTCGCAGAAGGAGACAATGCTCGCAAATGGGTTTTGAATTTTGGAATATTGACAAGTGGCAGTTTGGATACAAGTGGTTGATTGGTCGAAGTGTTTAAAAAAAAAATGTATTCAGCCTTAGTGTGATGTATACAGTGAATAGTGTAAACGTACCTCGTTTGCGGCCATGTTCCTGACTTGTTCTGGACGCAACTCTGAGAATTGAAAGAGATTGCATTAGGAAACAATTAGACACATTTTTGCTGTATCGATTCAAAGGTTTGAATGAATTGTGCTGCTTACCTCTGATGGGACCGAGGGAAGCATCTTTGGCCAGCGAGGTCAGGTCACTGCCAGAGTATCCTTCTGTCATTCTGCAAGGATTACACATACACCAAGTATTTCCATTATACCACAATATCTTAATCTAGATCTCTTAGATCTCTATACAGACAGTTCCAAAATGATTGTCACCATTGATAAAGATGAGCAAAAACAACAAAAATAAATAATACAAATACTGAGATAGGCTCCAGTTGTTATTTATTTATATTATTTTATACTAATACAATTGGTTAGATAAATAGATTTTGTTTAACAAATAATATATACACATTTTATTTAAGACAGGTATCTAAATGATTGGCAACCCTAACTATTAATTCTAATTTTTATTTTTTTTTATTTCACCTTTATTTAACCAGGTAGGCTAGTTGAGAACAAGTTCTCATTTGCAACTGCGACCTGGCCAAGATAAAGCATAGCAGTGTGAACAGACAACACAGAGTTACACATGGAGTAAACAATAAACAAGTCAATAACATGGTAGAAAAAAAAAAAAGAGAATCTATATACAATGTGTGCAAAAGGCATGAGGTAGGCAATAAATCGAATAATTACAATTTAGCAGATTAACACTGGAGTGATAATCTAATCTGCATTTACATTCTACTTTTTTAAGCTAATCTAATTTTAAGGAACTATATTCTGGCTTCCTGTTTCACTGGGATATAACAATGAGGCAACACGCATGTAAAATCCCTTTGTCATCCATCACCATGGGAAAATTCGCAAACAAAAAAGCAACAAATGGTTGTTGAACATCATAAAATCAGGCAATGAGTACAAAAAAATAGAAAAAAAAATAATAACTATTAGGGTAACAATTAAGAAGTTTCAAACCACTGGAACAGCAGTAAACTTGCCTGGTATTGGACAAAAGTGTATCTTGTCCCCACACACAGTAAGGAAGATAGTTCGGGAGGCAAAGAATATTCAAAGGCCAAAGTTGGAAAATTACAGAACTTAGTCACATCTTGGGGTCACCAAGTCTCCAAATCTACAATTAGACGCCACCGCCATGCCAATAGGCTCTTTGGAAGGATTGCCAGAAAGAATAGCCTTTATTGAGAGCAACCAACTAATGTAAACTCCTGGAGTTTGCTAAAGGGCATTAGCACTGGGATTGGAACAGTTGCTATGGTCAAATGACATGAAAATACAGCTTGGCGTTGAAAGAAGGATGCATATGAAGAAAATAACCTCATACCTACTAGAGCTGGGAATTGTCAGTGACCTAACGATACGATATTATCATGATAATTAGGTGTCGACAATATGTATTGCGATTCAATACTGTGACTTTATTGCGATTCCATGGTCCAAACATATTGCTCACAGCATGTCTGCTGCAGTGACATGAGAGAGCCATGAGAAAACAAGTTTTGATCAGTCATGGAAATAAAAGTGATGAAAACAAATTGGCTCCCTGTTTAAAAAGAAGATGGAGGACAAGCTATGAAGGAAAAATACTGGACTTTTGGTGCAGTTACAGCCAACTAGCACAAACATGTTGCGATATTGTCAAAAAGAATATCCCGATAAGTAACTATCAACCCCCTCGCCCCCCAATCAATAATATCTACTGTAAAATATGGTGGTGGATCTTGGATGTTATGGGCCTGTTTTACTTCCACTGGTCCTGGGTTCCTTGTTAAGGTCAACGGCATCATGAACCTGTAGCAACTACCAGGACATTTTAGGCAAAAATCTGGTTGCCTATGCCAGGAGGCTGAAACTTCGCCGTAAGTGGATATTCCACCAAGACAATAACCCCAAGCAATAACCTCAAGCACACATCAGAATCCACAATGAAATGGTTAATTGACCAGAAAAATCTATTTCGCAATGGCCATCTCAGTCTCCGAACTGAGAACCCCATTGAAAAACCTGTAGTTTGAATTGAAGGGGGCGGTCCATAAGCGCAGACCAAATGATATCAAGGATCTGGAGAGATTCTGCATGTGTTCTCCAATCTCATAAAACATTTGAGAAAAAGGCTCAGTACCATTATCCTTGCAGGGGGAGGGTGCCAGAGTACTGAAAACAGGGGTGCCAATAATTGACGCCTATCTTTTTTAGATGACTTGTTAAACAAAATCTCTTTCTCTGAGCAATTATATACAATAATATAGTTTTGCTCGTCTTTATCAAGGTTGCCAATAATTTTAGACGTGACTGTATATCTATCTCAATCTCTTAATCGGTATGTGATTCTGAAAGCATAAAGAGATAGCAAACATTTAAAATATACCATTATGTCTCTATTCTTCTTTATATATCAATATATCTATTGGTATCTCTTTATTTATCCATCATTTTGAAAATATTACAGAGAACAAAACATTCTATATTATAAAGATAGATGGATATCATGATCTATTGCTATATCTATAGCTCTATCAACTACCTTTTGAACAAAGTTCATTCAAACCATGGTAAAGGATATCTAAAAGTACATAACATACTAGGTAGGTTTCAAATTCAGTTTACCTGGCAAGCTGGGACAGTTCTTTCTGTGTGAGAGGATTCCCGTGCTTCCCTAAAAGGTTCTTGACCAGTTTTAGCCGTGTCTACAACACACAATTGTATACATTTTTGCAGGGAAATTGCATGGGGAATGTGATTTGTTTACTGTATGGCTACAATTGTAAATGGAGATAATAGGTTTCTTAGCATACCTCTTCTGTTGGTAAAGCCACGTACACCCGTTTTGCAAATCGCCTGTGAATAGAAACAGTTTGAGAATGTGTTACCATTGGGTAAGCCTCGAAGACTTGAAGGACAATTCCACCACTTTATAACCAGTTATTATGCTGCTAGGATACACTGAGTGTACAAAACATTAGGAACATCTGCTCTTTCCATGACATAGACTGCCCAGGTGAAAGCTTTGATCCCTTATTGATGTCACTTGTTAAATCCACTTAAATCAGTGTAGATGAAGGGGTGGAGACAGATTAAAGAAGGATTTTTAAGCCTTGAGACAATTGAGACATGGATTGTGTATGTGTGCCATTCAGAGGGTGAATGGGGAAGACAAAATATGTAAGTGCCTTTGAATGGAGTATGGTAGTAAGTGCCAGGCGCACCGGTTTGACTGTGTCAAGAACTGCAACGCTGATGAGTTTTTCACGCTCAACAGTTTCCTGTGTGTATTAAGAATGGTCCACCATCCAAAGGACATTAAGTCAACTTGACACAACCGTGGGAAGCTTGGAGTCAACATGGGCCAGCATCCCTGTGGAACGCTTTCGACACCTTGTAGAGTCCATGCCCCGATGAATTCAGGCTGTTTTTAGGGCAAAAGGGTGTGTAACTTAGACCAAAGGATGTTTTGTACACTCAGTGTATATGAACTACTGTACAATTTGATACACAATGATGTTTTATAGCTTTTGTTAGTCATACTGCACGATTCCTAGTTTGTCATTTTTTAAGCCCCTGCATTGCTCTCGTCTACAGTATACTCAAATCACATTTTATTTGTCAAATGTACCGAAATCAACAGGTGTAGACCTAACCGTGAAATGCTTATTATTAACAATTCCCAAGGTGCATTTCACCTCCCATGATGCAATGCTCTTCCCAGTCTGCTGTTAGCTTAGCTGGCTAGCAATCCCAGACGAAGCTTATGTTATAAGTTAAGTGCATTTCACATTCCTTTTGGCTTGCATGAATATCATTCTGAATATAGGTTAATGTCACTGTCACCAATCAACTGCATTACACTCAAAAATGATGAAAAGATGCTAACCATAAGTTACTGTATCTGATGGTTAGCTAGCATGCTAGCTAGCACAACTTCTACATCCGAAATAGTGATTCCAACAATAACAGTCAAGTTTAATCTTAGCAACCGTCTTAAACAAATGTCCAAACAACATGTAGGCCTGTTAGAACAACATTTATTATGACAGTAAGTTGAGATCCCGACTGAGTTCCCAAAAATATATACTACACTGCTCAAAAAAATAAAGGGAACACTTAAACAACACAATGTAACTCCAAGTCAATCACACTTCTGTGAAATCAAACTGTCCACTTAGGAAGCAACACTGATTGACAATAAATTTCACATGCTGTTGTGCAAATGGAATAGACAAAAGGTGGAAATTATAGGCAATTAGCAAGACACCCCCAAAAAAGGAGTGATTCTGCAGGTGGTGACCACAGACAACTTCTCAGTTCCTATGCTTCCTGGCTGATGTTTTGGTTACTTTTGAATGCTGGCGGTGCTCTCAGTCTAGTGGTAGCATGAGACGGAGTCTATAACCCACACAAGTGGCTCAGGTAGTGCAGTTCATCCAGGATGGCACATCAATGCGAGCTGTGGCAAAAAGGTTTGCTGTGTCTGTCAGCGTAGTGTCCAGAGCATGGAGGCGCTACCAGGAGACAGGCCAGTACATCAGGAGACGTGGAGGAGGCCGTAGGAGGGCAACAACCCAGCAGCAGGACCGCTACCTCCGCCTTTGTGCAAGGAGGTGCACTGCCAGAGCCCTGCAAAATGACCTCCAGCAGGCCACAAATGTGCATGTGTCAGCATATGGTCTCACAAGGGGTCTGAGGATCTCATCTCGGTACCTAATGGCAGTCAGGCTACCTCTGGCGAGCACATGGAGGGCTGTGCGGCCCAACAAAGTAATGCCACCCCACACCATGACTGACCCACCGCAAAACCGGTCATGCTGGAGGATGTTGCAGGCAGCAGAACATTCTCCACGGCGTCTCCAGACTCTGTCACGTCTGTCACATGTGCTCATGTGCTCAGTGTGAACCTGCTTTCATCTGTGAAGAGCACAGGGCACCAGTGGCGAATTTGCCAATCTTGGTGTTCTCTGGCAAATACCAAACGTCCTGCACGGTGCTGGGCTGTAAGCACAACCCCCACCTGTGGACGTCGGGCCCTCATACCACCCTCATGGAGTCTGTTTCTGACCGTTTGAGCAGACACATGCACATTTGTGGCCTGCTGGAGGTCATTTTGCAGGGCTCTGGCAGTGCACCTCCTTGCACAAAGGCGGAGGTAGCGGTCCTGCTGCTGGGTTGTTGCCCTCCTACGGCCTCCTCCACGTCTCCTGATGTACTGGCCTGTCTCCTGGTAGCGCCTCCATGCTCTGGACACTACGCTGACAGACACAGCAAACCTTTTTGCCACAGCTCGCATTGATGCGCCATCCTGGATGAACTGCACTACCTGAGCCACTTGTGTGGGTTGTAGACTCCGTCTCATGCTACCACTAGAGTGAGAGCACCGCCAGCATTCAAAAGTGACCAAAACATCAGCCAGGAAGCATAGGAACTGAGAAGTTGTCTGTGGTCACCACCTGCAGAATCACTCCTTTTTTGGGGGTGTCTTGCTAATTGCCTATAATTTCCACCTTTTGTCTATTCCATTTGCACAACAGCATGTGAAATTTATTGTCAATCAGTGTTGCTTCCTAAGTGGACAGTTTGATTTCACAGAAGTGTGATTGACTTGGAGTTACATTGTGTTGTTTAAGTGTTCCCTTTATTTTTTTGAGCAGTGTATATAAAAATACAAAACATTTATTGGTCCGATGGCCTACAAAAGGGTAGGCGGCCCACGGGCCGCCAGTTGCCCATTTCTGTATTAGACGAAGACAACCAGAGCAACATATAGCAGGGAGTTCCAATAAGATCAGGAAACTACAGACATGTTATATAGATAGCTGAAAATAACTGTTCATCATTTATTTTATTAGTCATCTGAGGGACCCTGCTAGAAAACATCACACAGAAGCAATTTCCAGTTTCGCTCATCACTAAACAGTCAATAGCCATGAAATCATAAAAGTACACTAAAACTATGTGTATGACATCACTAAATACTTTATAATAACAAACCAAATGTTAAATGTGGCGAAGTTGCCCTTTAACAGTGCTACCTTGTGGCAGAGAGACCTCACTCAAAAGTAAACCTGGGTTGTGTTCATTAGGCATACAAAAACTTATGAAACAGGTAGGGAGGTACTACCTAAACAATTTGCATGTTTTCCATTGCAATAGCCTGTGTCCTACTGAATACAACCCTGGCTTACTAAAACAAACTGGACATCCCCAGCCACACTGGCCTACAGTACCTAAGAACAGCCTCGTCCAGCTCCTGAGGCCTGTTGGTGGCTCCCATCACCAACACCCGTTCATCCCCACCAGATTGCACCTAAACACACACCCAAATAAATATTATTGGCAGCAACAGTTGCCTACGGAAAGTATTCAGACCCTTTATCCACATTTTGTTATGTTACAGCCTTATTCTAAAATGGATGAAATAGTTGTCCCCAATAACCCATAATGACAAAAAAATTATTTAAATGAAATATCACTATCAAGTATTCAGACCATTTACTCAGTACTTTGTTGAAGCACCTTTGGCAGCGATTACAGCATCAAGTCTTCGTGGGTATGACGCTATAAGCTTGGCAAACCTGTATTTGGGGAGTTTCTTCCATTCTTCTCTGCAGATCCTCTCAAGCGCTGTCAGGATGGATGGGAAGCATCTCTGCACAGCCATTTTCAGGTCTCTCCAGAGATGTTCGATTAGGTTCATGGCTCTGGCTGGGCCACTCAAGGACATTCAGAGACTTGTCCTAAAGCCACTCCTGCATTGTCTTGGCTGTGTGCCTAGGGTCATTGTCCTGTTAGAAGGTGAACCTTCGCCCCAGGTCCTGAGTGCTCTGGAGCAGGTTTTCATCAAGGATCTCTCTGTACTTTGCTCCGTTCATCTGTGCCTCGATCCTGACTAGTCTCCCGGTCCCTGCCCCTGAAAAACATCCCCACAGCCTGATGCTGCCACCCCCATGCTTCACCGTAGGGATGGTGCCATGTTTCCTCCAGACATTCAGGCCAAAGAGTTCAATATTGGTTTCATCATACCAAAGCATCTTGTTTCTCATGGTCTCAGAGTCTTTAGGTGCCTTTTGGCAAACTCCTAGAGGGCTGTCATGTGTCTCTTATGGAGGAGTGGCTTCCGTCTGGCCACACTACCATAAAGGCCTGATTGGTGGAGTGCTGCAGAGATGGCTGTCCTTCTGAAAGTTTCTCCCATCTCCACAGAGGAACTCTAGACCTCTGTCAGAGTGACCTCTCTGACCAAGGCCCTTCTCCCCCAATTTCTCAGTTTGCCCGGGCGGCCAGCACTAGGAAGAGTCTTGGTGGTTCCAAACTTCTTCCATTCAAGAATGATGGAGGCCATTGTGTTCGTGGGGACCTTCAATACTGCAGAAATGTTTTGGTTCCCTTCCCCAGATCTGTGCCTCAACACAATCCTGTCTCGGAGCATTTACGGACAATTCCTTGGACCTGATTTTTTCTCTGACATGCACTAACAACTGTGGGACCTTATATAGACAGTTGTGTGCCTTTCCAAATCATGTCCAATCAATTGAATTTACCACAGGTGGACTATCTGACTAGGTTTCCCCCTTTCCCTTTATCAAGTTATAGAAACATCTCAAGGATGATCAATGAAAACAGGATGCACCTAAGCTCAATTTCGAGTCTCATAGCAAAGTGTTCGAATACCTCTGTAAATAAGGTATTGTGTGTAGATTGCTGAGGAATTTGTTTTATTTATTCTAAAATGGATTAAGGCTGAAACTTAACAAAATGTGGAAAAAGTCAAGGGGTCTGAATACTTTCCGAAGGCACTGCATCTCTTGGACAGATTTAATGTGGAAGAGGCCAAATCTTTATGCAGGATATGGACGAGACAAAAAATCAATGTTCATTGGGCGCGTACACAGTTTAGCAGATGTTATAGCGAGTGCAGCGAAATGCTTGTTACTAGCTCCTAAACAGACATGGCCGGATGCAGGATGTGGCCATAACAGACAGAAATCCTCCAAGGACAAACATTGCACACACGCTCATGAACAAAATTAAAAACAGGTGACAAAATTAACACTGGAACACGGACGCGTGCATGCGCAGAAACACACACAGGGGAGACCTCCTTACCCCATCAAATTCAATCAAGAACTCGGTCTTCAGTCGTCTACTGGCATCATGCTCTCCCTCTCTCCTTTCACAGAGTAGACTGTCGATCTCATCTGTGTGGGGTAAGTAACAGTTGTCACAATCTGAATGGAATGGTCCCATTATCCTAGTATTCTATGCATAGTCGCACTCTCCGTTTCCACCAGTTATTAAATAGCAAAGTCTTGCCAATATCTGTGCTTATTATTAGATTGCAGGTAATGAAACATCATTATCATGACGTGCTTTCTTGACCAGTTCATTGCAGCTATGTATTCTTCTATCTAACAAAGTCAAAAGATACCTATGAAGATGATCGAGGGTTGCAGTTCTCTGGCGACGGCAAACAGAGCTCGCACCAGCTTCTCTCCCTCCCCCACCTACAGGGAAAGACCAAAAGAATAGCGAGTGAACTCTGAATAGTGAGTTTACTCTTTTTCTACAAGGGGCTACTTGAAATAACTGATATGTTTTTTTTTTCTACTAATAACTCGGTTGAATGCACTGACTAAGTTGCATTGGATAAGAGCATCTGCTCAATAACTAACATGCAAAGAAATGTAACAAATTAAAGTGTAAAGAGATCTTTACGCTGATAATGTACTCACATATTTCGAGGTCAAGCTGGCTGCACTTATGTTGAAGAATGTGGCGTTGGACTCCATGGCCACTGCTTTAGCCTATCAGTAAAATAAAAAAAGAGCTCAAATGTAAAATGCAGAACATTATACTTTTTTTTTTTAATTATCAAATAAATGCTCTCATTTTTTCCCCTACTCTTCACTTTAAAAAAAAATATTAACAGCATATCCATATTCCTGCGCTATAGAAACACCATTTGTTTTAATGCAGGTATGACACATTTTGGGAGATGCTAAACTACATTCATGATGGAAAAAGCAATTTTGTATGAAAGAAAAACACAAAAAATCAAGTCCCTGCAATTTTGCCTATCGGTCATAGTACTCCACTGTCAAAGTACACACCATGTAAAAAAAAATACAAAATAAATGTACTTACACATTTAGGCCTAAACCAATTCTACTCTTCGGCAAAGCACCTTGCAGTTGGAGGATTTCAAAACCAGCTAATCCAGTGAAAGGACTCTATCCACTGTCTATATTATAAGTATTATATTAGTCTTGTATTATAAAGATTTTACAAATGTATCGTTTTGTGTGTTTTCTATGATAATGGTTAAGCTATTTCATGATCACTTGTGGTCTTTGTGAGCCCAACCAAGACCCCCTCTACAGTCGTGGCCAAAAGTTTTGAGAATGACACAAATATTAATTTCCACAAAGTTTGCTGCTTCCGTGTCTTTAGATAATTTTGTCAGATGTTACTATGGAATACTGAAGTATAATTACAAGCATTTCATAAGTGTCAAAGGCTTTTATTGACAATTACATGAAATTGATGCAAAGAGTCAATATTTGCAGTGTTGACCCTTCTTTTTCAAGACCTCTGCAATCCGCCCTGGCATGCTGTCAATTAACTTCTGGGCCACATCCTGACTGATGGCAGCCCATTCTTGCATAATCAATGCTTGGAGTTTGTCATAATCTGTGGGTTTTTGTTTGTCCACCCGTCTCTTGAGGATTGACCACACGTTCTCAATGGGATTAAGGTCTGGGGAGTTTCCTGGCCATGGTCCCTAAATATCAATGTTTTGTTCCCCGAGCCAATTAGTTATCATTTTTGCCTTATGGCAAGGTGCTCCATCATGCTGGAAAAGGCATTGTTCGTCACCAAACTGTTCCTGGATGGTTGGAAGAAGTTGCTCTCAGAGGATGTTTTGGTACCATTCTTTATTCATGGCTGTGCTCTTAGGCAAAATTGTGAGTGAGCCCACTCCCTTGGCTGAGAAGCAACCCCACACATGAATGATCTCAGGATGCTTTACTGTTGGCATGACACAGGACTGATGGTAGCGCTCACCTTGTCTTCTCCGGACAAGCTTTTTTCCGGATGCCCCAAACAATCGGAAAGGGGATTCAGAGAAAATGACTTTACCCCAGTCCTCAGCAGTCCAATCCCCGTACCTTTTGCAGAATATCAGTCTGTCCCTGATGTTTTTCCTGGAGAGAAGTGGCTTCTTTGCTGCCCTTCCTGACACCAGGCCATCCTCCAAAAGTCTTCGCCTCAGTTTGCGTGCAGATGCACTCACACCTGCCTGCTGCCATTCCTGAGCAAGCTCTGTACTGGTGGTGCCCCGATCCCACAGCTGAATCAACTTTAGGAGACGGTCCTGGCGGTTGCTGGACTTTCTTGGGCGCCCTGAAGCCTTCTTCACAACAATTGAACCGCTCTCCTTGAAGTTCTTGATGATCCGATAAATGGTTGATTTAGGTGCAATCTTACTGGCAGCAATATCCTTGCCTGTGAAGCCATTTTTGTGCAAAGCAATGATGACGGCACGTGTTTCCTTGCAGGTAACCATGGTTGACAGAGGAAGATTAATGATTCCAAGCACCACCCTCCTTTTGAAGCTTCCAGTCTGTTATTCGAACTCAATCAGCATGACAGAGTGATCTCCAGCCTTGTCCTCGTCAACACTCACACCTGTGTTAACGAGAGAATCACTGACATGATGTCAGCTGGTCCTTTTGTGGCAGGGCTGAAATGCAGTGGAAATGTTTTTTTGGGGATTCAGTTTATTTGTATGGCAAAGAGGGACTTTGCAATTAATTGCAATTCATCTGATCACTCTTCATAACATTCTGGAGTGTATGTAAATTGCCATCATACAACCTGAGGCGGCAGACTGTGAAAATTAATATTTGTGTAATTCTCAAAACTTTTGGCCACGACTGTACTAATCATTTCTCATTGGGTCTCTTGCCAATACCAAATGGTACTGCACCATACTCACCAGCATCGTCTTTCCGTTGCCAGGAGGACCGAAGAGCAGAAGGCCTCGTGCTGGAGCCCTCAAGCCTGTAAACAACTTGAAAAAGCAACATCTACTCAGCACTGGATTCATGAAGTTCAAAATTACAGAGCCTATCGGAATCAATAAGTGACTGATTTAACATTTACTGTATTTGGTATTTTTTTAGGATCCCCATTAGCTGTTGCAAAAGCAGCAGCTACTCTTCCTGGGGTCCACACAAAACATGAAACATAATACAGAATGACATAATACAGAACATCAATAGACAAGAACAGCTCAAGGACTGAACTACATACATTTTGAAACCAGATTTGCTGTTTATTTGAGCAATATATGATGGAAGGAAGTTCCATGCAATAAAGGGCTCTATTTAATACTGTACGCTTTCTTGAATTTGTTCTGGATTTGGGGACTGTAAAAAGACCCCTGGTGGCATGTCTGGTGGGATAAGTGTGTGTGTCAGAGCTGTGTGTAAGTTGACTAGGCAAACAATTTGGGATTTTCAACACATTAAATGTTTCTTATAAAAAGAAGAAGTGATGCAGTCAGTCTCTCCTCAACTCTTAGCCCAGAGAGACTGGCATGCATAGTATTTATATCAGCCCTCTGATTACAATGAAGAGCAGAACATGGACACACATGCTGTGTTTAATTGCCATTGGCATAAAGTCACCCAACATCAATGTAAAAGATTGGTGAGAGCATGCCAAGACACATGAAAGCTGCGATTGAAAATCAGGGTTATTCCACCAAATATTGATTTCTGAACTTCCTAAGTTAAAACATTAGTATTATGTTGTTTAAAAATTAATATGAACTTATTTTCTTTGCATTATTCAAGGTCTGACAACACTGCATATATTTTTGTTCTTTTGACCAGTTGTCATTTTCTACAAATAAATGCTCTAAATGACAATATTTTTATTTGGAATTTGGGAGAAATGTTGTCAGTAGTTTATAGAATAAAACTAAAATGTTCATTTTACCCAAACACATACCTATAAATAGTAAAACTTGGGTCTCTTAATTTTTTCCAAAGCTGTAGAAAGCTCTTAAATCCACGATATGGCAGAGGTTGAAAAGCCATAACACATACGTTTTTTTTTTAACAGTACAGCTCCCACAATCCTCTTATTCTCAATTTCTTTCAACCAATCGTCATTTGTGTCAGTGCAGTACATGTTGAGTGCCCTTCTCTATAAGCATGCTGAAAGTCTGTTGTTAATTTATTTACAGAGAAATACATACATTATAAAGTGGGTAAAACAGTACGTAAACATTACTAAAGTGACCAGTGTTCAATGACTATGTACATACAGTTGGACAGCAGTCACTAAGGTGCAGAGTAGAGTACCAGGTGGTAGCCCGCTAGAACAGTGGGTAAGGTTCAGGGCAGGGTACTGGGCAGAGGCCGACTAGTGGTGACTGTTTGATGGCCTGGAGATAGAAGCTGTTTTTCAGTCTCTCTGCCCCGGCTTTGATCCACCTGTATGGTCTCCGGCTTTCTAGATGGTAGCGGGGTGAACAGGCCGTGGCTCGGGTGGCTGAGGTCCTTGATCTTCATGGCCTTTCTGTGACACCAGATGCTGTAGATGTCCTGGAGGCCAGGCAGTGGCCCCGGTGATGCGTTGGACTCATCGCACCACCCTCTGGAGAGCCCAGTGGATGGTGCAATTGCCGTACCAGGCGGTGATACAGCCCGACAAGATGCTCTCAATGGTCCATCTGTAGAAGTTTGTGAGGATCCTAGGTGCCAAGGCGAATTTCTTCAGCCTCCTGAGGTTGAAGAGGCACTGTTGCGCATTCTTCACCACGCCGTGGGAGACCATTTCAGGTTGTCAGTGATGCTGCATGCTGACCCTCTCCACTGCGACCCCATCGATATTTCCTGGCACCACTCTGCCAGGGCTCTCACCTCATCGTTGTTGGTAAATCAGGCCTACCACTCTTGTTGTAACATGACTGAACATGGTGTTAATCGCCCGCAAATCGTTTAAGAATGGCTCGCGACACGGTCTATGAATGTAAAATCCGGCCTCGCCAAAGGAGATGCATCCAGCTGCAGTGCCAATGCGCAATAGACGAAAAAAAACGTAGCACCAGTAATATGATCAACGTTTGTAATAATGGTGCAACCGAAAGCTTTTTTTCTCTACGGCACATGGAAACAGTGGTACAGCCAAGCCTAACCATTACAACAATTATTATCTGGCTGATTCTTTTTGTAGGTGCACCAGTGCGCCAAAATAAAAAATAATTCCCAGTTGAACAGCAAAATAGGCTCTCCTATGAAGCTTGAACACATGTACTCGTATCCACGGTTCCCCCCTTATTCATTATGATTGAAAAAGGCAAAACCGATCCTAGATCAGCACTCATACTCTGAGACACTTTTGTAGGCCGTTATTGTAAATAAGAATTTGTTCTTAACTGACTTGCCTAGTTGTTAGGAATTTTGTTAATAAATAGTTAAAACAAATTCTAGCTTTAGATAAAACTATAACTAATTGAACTCTGCACGCCTGGTGAAAAGAGATTTGTGTTGTGGGTTATAAAGTAAGCAGAAAGGGTCATTAAACTATGGTTGAACTGACCCAACTTAGCCCTGAGATGTTTAGATAAGCCTGTGGGTAACTTTTTAGGTCTTCCATTATCTTGAGTTGTCTGCTAAAGTGGTAATAAATTATAGTGAGCCTTCAGGATAATTGATTATATTGTGTGTCATGTGTGTGCGCTGTGAAGTTGGAATGAACTTTTGAACCTGTTTTCTATTTGTCAGGACAATGAGACTTATTCTGTAACCTATGACGTCATATCTTGTATGTAAACTGTTGTTTATGATCAAATGGCAGCGTGCTCCGAGAATAAACACTATTATCTAATTTTAATAAGACCGTATCCTGTCTATTTTATGTTAATAAGTATCTTACAAATTCTTATAAATAGACAGATTGAATTTAATTAATGAGTATATTAGAGGAATTATTTAATTCCACTAACACTAGTTAAATAATGGTTAAATCAACAAACAAACAAAAAATACAGACCGTTATGTTAGGACTGCCCACATTAACAGTTGCGGCTCTTTTTTTTTTTCTTCTGACAGGTGATACTTTGTAAGAGGCTGCCCATAACAGCCTTTGAAAAGACTACCATATACAGTCGTGGCCAAAAGTTTTGAGAATGACACAAATATACATTTTCACAAAGTCTGCTGCCTCAGGTTGTATGATGGCAATTTGTATACACTCCAGAATGTTATGAAGAGTGATCAGATGAATTGCAATTAATTGCAAAGTCCCTCTTTGCCATGCAAATAAACTGAATCCCCCAAAACATTTCCACTGCATTTCAGCCCTGCCACAAAAGGACCAGCTGACATCATGTCAGTGATTCTCTTGTTAACACAGGTGTGAGTGTTGACGAGGACAAGGCTGGAGATCACTCGATCATGCTGATTGAGTTCGAATAACAGACTGGAAGCTTCAAAAGGAGGGTGGTGCTTGGAATCATTGTTCTTCCTCTGTCAACCATGGTTACCTGCAAGGAAACACGTGCCGTCATCATTGCTTTACACAAAAAGGGCTTCATAGGCAAGGATATTGCTGCCAGTAAGATTGCACTTAAATCAACCATTTATCGGATCATCAAGAACTTCAAGGAGAGCGGTTCAATGGTTGTGAAGAAGGCTTCAGGGCGCCCAAGAAAGTCCAGCAAGGGCCAGGACCGTCTCATAAAGTTGATTCAGCTGCAGGATCGGGGCACCACTAGTACAGAGCTTGCTCAGGAATGGCAGCAGGCAGGTATGAGTGCATCTGCACGCACAGTGAGGCGAAGACTTGGAGGATGGCCTGGTGTCAAGAAGGGCAGCATAGAAGCCACTTCTCTCCAGGAAAAACATCAGGGACAGACTGATATTCTGCAAAAGGTACAGGGATTGGACTGCTGAGGCAAAGTCATTTTCTCTGATGAATCCCCTTTCCGATTGTTTGGGGCATCCCGAAAAAAAGCTTGTCCGGAGAAAACAAGATGAGCGCTACCATCAGTCCTGTGTCATGCCAACAGTAAAGCATCCAGAGACCATTCATGTGTGGGGTTGCTTCTCAGCCAAGGGAGTTGGCTCACTCACAATTTTGCCTAAGAACACAGCCATGAAAAAAGAATGGTACCAACACATCCTCAGAGAGCAACTTCTCCCAACCATCCAGGAACAGTTTGGTGACGAACAATGCCTTTCCCAGCATGATGGAGCACCTTGCCATAAGGAAAAAGTGATAACTAAGTGGCTCGGGGAACAAAACATAGATATTTTGGGTCCGTGGCCAGGAAACTCCCCAGACCTTAATCCCATTGAGAACTTGTGGTCAATCCTCAAGAGACGGGTGGACAAACAAAAACCCACAGATTATGACAAACTCCAAGCATTGATTTTGCAAGAATGGGCTGCCATCAGTCAGGATGTGGCCCAGAAGTTAATTGACAGCATGCCAGGGCAGATTGCAGAGGTCTTGAAGCAGCAAACTTTGTGGAAATTAATATCTGTGTCATTCTCAAAACTTTTGGCCACGACTGTACACTCCATGGTCAAGTGAGTTGCTGTTCCTCTCTAATCTCACCTCTGGCCTCAGTGCAGGCAGGATGACTATTTCCTGTAGGGCCTGCTTAGCCAGCTCCTGGCCAGCAACGTCCTCAAACCTCACAGATGAGCCACTGGAACACACACACACACACGAGACTGGTCTGAGTGCTCATTCCCATACAGAAATATAGACATACTCAACTCTGCTTGGGTTGTGTTAATTAAACAGCAAAGACAGACTGAAACAGGCAGGCTGGACTTTTCAGTGTAAAAACGTTATAAAAAGTGTTGCATTGGTGTGCCCTATTGAACACCACCCACGTCAAGCAGTCAACCTCTATTGCGTTCCAAACTGAGACATCTTGCAAAGAACATGCTTTATGTCCAGTGAATAATACACAAGACACCCCCCTAATCATTGTCTCTCACCTGTCTATGATCTCGCTGAGGATGAGGTTGGCAAGCTTGCTGTCCACATTCTTCAAGTTCTTCATGTCCCTCTTCTTCAGTGGGGACATGGATGTGGGAGTGGTGGTGGTGGTGGGTTTACAGTTTTGCCGGTTGCCCGCTTTACTCTATAACAAAAAGAACCATAACTTCAGATTTGGTTACGATTTTCAACAAGCTAATCTCTTGTGATGATGATTGGAAATGCTCCTATTTTCTTCTTATGTTTGTCAATTTTGTCTTCCCTTCAATAAAAATGGATACAGACTGGAGATGTTCTTTTAGTATAATGTTTTTCTTTATAGTCCATGGCTATAGTGCTAGTCTAGAATCAGTTATTCCTTTTAGAGCATAATGAATAAGATTACATGAACATGGAGGAACTGATCCTAAATCAGCATTCCTACTCTGAGACATTATCAATTATGGGCCCTGGACTCTTGATTCGATGTGGAGTTAGTTAAGGAAAGACAATCTGGGTCTCACCTTGTTTCTGTTGGACTGTGGGGCCAGTCTGTGCTGTGTGGGACTGCTGGAGGGCCCATTGAAGCTGGGGGAGCGCTGGAGGCCCCCGTGGCCTGCCGCCAAGGTTTTTTTAGGCGTATGCTTTGGTCGTGGGAGGGAGTGACTGGAGTGAGTAGTCAGGGAGTCCCTCTTTTTGGGTACGGCTCCACTTACTGCCAAGAGCAAGGAGACTGTTAGAACCATCGAGATATATTAGCGAGTATTTTTACAGTATGGTAGGTTAGGACATTTAATTAAGCTATGCGTGAGCTAATGTCCCTTCAATGGAAGCATATGATTCTCCAGGCCTGATTTAGTCTTAGACTGCGTGAAAGATGAAATAAGAAAAAACAGGAAAAGTCAGGAAAAGTAGGATATTGGTTTGGAGGTAGATCAATTTCAATGATGTAAACTCAGCAAAAAAAGAAACGTTCTCTCACTGTCAACTGTGTTTATTTTCAGCAAACTTAACATGTGTAAATATTTGTATGAACATAACAAGATTCAACACCTGAGACAAACTGAACAAGTTCCACAGACATGTGACTAACAGAAATGGAATAATGTGTCCCTGAACAAAGGGGGGGGTCAAAATCAAAAGTAACAGTCAGTATCTGGTGTGGCCACCAGCTGCATTAAGTATGGCAGTGCAGTGAGATGTTACCCCACTCTTCCACCAAGGCACCTGCAAGTTCCCAGACATTTCTGGGGGGAATGCCCTAACCCTCACCCTCTGATCCAACAGGTGCTCAATGGGATTAAGATCCGGGCTCTTTGCTTGCCATGGTAGAACACTGACATTCCTGTCTTGCAGGAAATCAAGCACAGAACGAGCAGTATGGCTGGTGGCATTGTCATGCTGGAGGGTCATGTCAGGATGAGCCTGCAGGAAGGGTACCACACGAGGGAGGAGGATGTCTTCCCTGTAACGCACAGCGTTGAGATTGCCTGCAGTGACAACAAGCTCAGTCCGATGATGCTGTGACACACCGCCCCAGACCATGACGGACCCTCCAACTCCAAATCGATCCCGCTCCAGAGTACAGGCTTCGGTGTAATGCTCTTCCTCCGACGATAAACGCGAATCCGAACATCACCCCTGGTGAGACAAAAGCGTGACTCGTCAGTGAAGAGCACTTTTTGCCAGTCCTGTCTGGTCCAGCGACGGTGGGTTTGTGCCCATAGGCGACGTTGTTGCCGGTGATGTCTGGTGAGGACCTGCCTTACAACAGGCCTACAAGCCCTTAGTCCAACCTCTCTCAGCCTATTAAGAACAGTCTGAGCACTGATGGAGGGATTGTGCGTTCCTGGTGTAACTCGGGCAGTTGTTGTTGCCATCCTGTACCTGTCCCGCAGGTGTGATGTTCGGATGTACCGATCCTGTGCAGGTGTTGTTACACGTGGTCTGCCACTGCGAGGACGATCAGCTGTCCGTCCTGTCTCCCTGTAACCTGTCTTAGGCGTCTCACAGTATGGACATTGCAATTTATTGCCCTGGCCACATCTGCAGTCCTCATGCCTCCTTGCAGCATGCCTAAGGCACGTTCACGCAGATGAAGGAACCCCCGCTGGGATTCTCTGCCTCTAACCCTATTACAGGGGCTGAGTCACTGGCTTACTGGTGCTCTTTCATGCCGTCCCTGGGAGGGGTGCGTCACTTGAGTGGGTTGAGTTACTGACGTGATCTTCCTGTCTGGGTTGGCGCCCCCCCTTGGTTTGTGCTGTGGTGGAGATCTTTGTGGGCTATACTCGGCTTTGTCTCAGGATTGTAAGTTGGTGGTTAAAGATATCCCTCTAGTGGTGTGGGGGCTGTGCTTTGGCAAAGTGGGTGGGGTTATATCCTTCCTGTTTGGCCCTGTCCGGGGGTTTCTTCTGATGGGGCCACAGTGTCTCCTGACCCCCCCTGTCTCAGCCTCCAGTATTTATGCTGCAGTAGTTTGTGTCGGGGGGCTAGGGTCAGTTGGTTATACCTGGAGTACTTCTCCTATCTTATCCAGTGTCCTGTGTGAATTTAAGTATGCTCTCTCTAATTCTCTCGTTCTCTCTTTCTTTCTCTCTCTCGGAGAACCTGAGCCCTAGGACCATACGTCACGGCAAACCGGGCATGATGACTCCTTGCTGTCCCCAGTCCGCCTGGCCTTGCTGCTATTCCAGTTTCAACTGCTGTTTTCAACTCTTAATGATCGGCTATGAAAAGCCAACTGACATTTATTCCTGATTATTATTTGACCATGCTTGTCATTTATGAACATTTTGAAAATCTTGGCTCTCTCTAATTCTCTCCTTCTCTCTTTCTTTCTCTCTCTCTCTCGGAGGACCTGAGCCCTAGGACCATACGTCAGGACTACCGGGCATGATGACTCCTTGCTGTCCCCAGTCCACCTGGCCTTGCTGCTATTCCAGTTTCAACTGTTCTGCCTGCGGTTATGGAACCGCCACCTGTCCCAGACCTGCTATTTTCAACTCTTAATGATCGGCTATGAAAAGCCAACTGAAAATTATTCATGATTATTATTTGACCATGCTTGTCACTTATGAACATTTTGAACATCTTGGCATAGTTCTGTTATAATCTCCACCCAGCACAGCCAGAAGAGGACTGGCCACCCCTCATAGCCTGGTTCCTCTCTAGGTTTCTTCCTAGGTTTTGGCCTTTCTAGGGAGTTTTTCCTAGCCACCGTGCTTCTACACCTGCATTGCTTGCTGTTTGGGGTTTTAGGCTGGGTTTCTGTACAGCACTTCGAGATATTAGCTGATGTACGAAGGGCTATATAAAATAAACTTGATTTGATTTGATGAGCAGGGACCCTGGGCATCTTTCTTCTGGTGCTTTTTCAGTCAGTAGAAAGGCCTCTTTAGTGTCTTAAGTTTTCATAACCGTGACCTTAATTGCCTACTGTCTGTAAGCTGTTATTGTCTTAACGACCATTCCACAGGTGCATGTTCATTAGTTGTTTATGGTTCATTGAACAAGCATGGGAAACAGTATTTAAACCCTTTACAATGAAGATCTGTGAAGTTATTTGGATTTTAATTAATTATCTTTGAAAGACAGGGTCTTGAAAAAGGGACATTTCTTTTTTTGCTGAGTTTATGAAGAGACTAAAGCCAGAAAAACTGGAATTCCTGAATAATCAGGAACAATGACACCCCTGAAAACACTCATAAGAAACCAGTCATGACACCTGAAAGCAGATTCCCGGTAGCACCCACCTGAGCGTAGATAACCGTTATGGTATGACTGGTTTGAGCTCTCTGCATAGATGTCTCTCTGAGCTGGCCCTGAACGCAGCTTTTCTACACAACAGGAATGACAATAACAACAAAAACAAAATTGGGAAAGGGAATAGGAGAATCGGAGAAGGGAGGGAAAAGGAGAAGAAAAGGAAATTATATTTGAAATAAACAAATAAAATAAGGGGCGCCTACGCCATGACTCTTTGAATGGGGGACGAACAGCAATGTTTTGGGATGGTGCCTAAGTTAAGTTGTCATGCCACATCCAAGAATGAGGCATATGGGATGATGCTGAGAGGATTGTCAACATTTCAGTGTCGAGGCAGCAAAGCCAAACATAGCAGCCATGTCCAACCAGGACGAATCAAACACCAAGAGTAGGGTGTCGTGTTTATTAGGGAAATGTTTTCAAATGTTCTGCAACGCAAAGGGAAAATTAGCATTTCTTATTGGACAAGTCTAGGTTTGTTATCTTAGGTTTTGTGCCGAATGAACATGATTCAGGATAATGTTGTAGCCAGCTGTAGAATGACAAGAAGCTTCTGAAACAACTTTGGGGGACTGCTGAGTGGATTTTTACCATCATTTACAAATTCTATCATTTAAAGTATTAAAACATGTTTTGGGGTGTCCATTACAGGTTTAATAAAAAGGCAAAGGAGTATTTAGGGCAATAATCCCTTTTGGTGCATAAAGGACATTGTAGTTTGGAAGTCATGTGATGTCAATACAAAAAGTATGTACGTGAATTTACACTGAGTGTACAAAACATTAGGAACACCTTCCTAATATTGAGTTGTCTCCCCTTTTGCCCTCAGAACAGCCTGAATTCGTCAGGGCATGGACTACAAGGTGTAAAAAGAGTACCACAGGGATGCTGGCCCATGTTGACTCCAATGCTTCCCACAGTTGTGTCAAGTTGGCTGGATGTCCCCTGGGTGGTGGACCATTCTTTATTTTATTTGCCCCCTTTTCTCCCCAATTTTGTGGCATCCAATTGGTAGTTACAGTCTTGTCTCATTGCTACAACTCCCGTACGGACTCAGGAGAGGCGAAGGTTGAGAGCCGTGCATCCTCTGAAACACAACCCAACCAAGCAGCACTGCTTCTTGACACAATGCCCACTTAACCCGGAAGCCAGCCGCACCAATGTGTCGGAGGAAACACCGTACACCTGGCGACCGTGTCAACGTGCACTGCGCCTGGCCCGCCACAAGAGTCGCTAGTGCACGATGGGACAAGCACATCCCTGCCGGCCCTGGTGGACCATTCTTGATACACACGGGAAACTGTTGAGCGTGGAAAACACAGCAGCATTGCAGTTCTTGACACACTCAAACCGGTGCGCCTGGCAGCTACTACCATACCGTGTTCAAAGGCACTTACATATTTTGTCTTGCCCATTCACCCTCGGAACGGCACACATACAGAATCCATGTCTCTCTGAAAAAAATCCTTCTTTAACCTGTCTCCTCCCTTCATCTACACTGATGGAAGTGGATTTAACAAATGACATCAATAAAGGATCATAGCTTTCACTGGATTCCCCTGGTCAGTCTATGTCATGGAAATGTTTTGTACACTCAGTGTATTCAGGCTTTACATGTTTTTTCTCCAAGAGATACAAAGCTATGGAGCGATTTCAGTGCCAACAGCAATTGTATTTGAATTCCATTTTTTTTTTTTTTTTGAATTTGTAATCGACAAATTGAATGAATAATTGAATTTTGTTTTAAAATTATATTTCAATTTAATTGAATATTCAATTTCAATATTTATGCATTCATTGTCTTGTGTACGAAGTTAAACTATAATTTCAAGTTGATCAAAGTTTCATATATTCAACTTCTCAGATGCATTCAGATTCCCCCAAAAATATTCAGCCCTCTAAATTCTGATTCAAAACCAGAGACAACATCATGTTACTTTGCCAGCCAGGAATGGTATAGGAGAACAGACAGAATCAAACTCTCTCTGTGGTAAATAGAAGCGTCTGGTGGTTTCTAAAGCCAATGTGGCATGTTAGGCTCCCGAGTGGCACAGTGGTCTAAGACACTGCATCTCAGTGCAAGAGGCGTCACTGGTTCGAATCCAGGCTGCATCACATCTGGCAGTGATTGGGAGTCCCATAGGGCGGCGCACAATTGGCCCAGCGTCGTCCAGGGTTTGGACGGAGTAGGCCGTCATTGTAAATAAGAATTTGTTCTTAACTGACTTGCCTAGTAAAATAAATGTTTCATTTATTTTCTTCCTATGAATTTTGCTCTAGCGTTTGGGCTATAAAATATTACCTTGGGGATGTCATTTTGGTGTCAATTGTATTGTAAATAAGAATATAATATTTTTCTAAACAGATCTATATTAATGTGGATGCTACCGTGAATAATGATGAGTTAGAAAGTTAGAGGCATAAATATTGTACCCCCCCAAAAAATGCTAACCTCACCTGTTATTGTAATGGTGAGAGGTGATCATGTCTCAGGGGTATGAGATTTGTGCCTCTAACTTTCTCACTCATCAATATTCACGATTCATTCAGGATTATCCGTAATCATGGTGGCATCCACATTAATGTAGAAGTGTGATGTGACAATGGTGGTGGGCCTGATCACCAACAAAGATGAGACAGCTTTTAGGGAGGAGGTCAGAGACCTGGCAGTGTGGTGCTAGGACAACAACCTCTCCCTCAATGTGGACAAAACAAAGAAGTTTATCGTGGACTACAGGAAACAGAGGGCCAAACATGCCCTCATTCACATCGACGAGGCTGTAGCGGAGCGGGTCGTGAGCTGCAAGTTTCTCGGTGTGCACATCGCTAAGGACCTATCATGGTCCAAACACACCAACACAGTTGTGAAAAAGGAACGACAACGCCTCTTCCCCCTCAGGAGGCTGAAAAGATTTGTCATGGGCCCTCAGATCCTCAAATTGAGGGCATCTTGATTGGCTGCATCGGCATCCGACGGCAAGGGGCTACAGAGGGTAGTGCGTACGGCCCAGTACATCACTGGGGTCAAACTCCCTGCCACCCAGGACCTCTATACCAGGCGGTGTCAAAGGAAGACCCTAAAAATGTTCAAAGACTCCAGCCACCCAAGTCACAGCAAGTGGTACCACAGCACTAAATCTGGGACCAAAAGGCTCCTGAACAGCTTCTACACCCCCAAGCCATACGACTGTTAAATAGTTAAGCAAATAGCTACCCGAACTATCTGCATTGACCCTTTTTGCACTAACTATTTTTCACTCTATGCACACACAGTGGACTCTAACCACACTCACACATATAGTACTTACACTCCAACACACAACACGCACACACACACTGCTGCTACAGTCTTATCTATCCTGTTGCCTAGTCACTTTGCCCCTACCTATATGTACATGCAGTATCTACCTCAATTTCCTCGTACCCTGCACATCCACTTGTACTGGTACCCCGTGTATATAGCCAAGCTATCATTGCGTATTTATTCCCCATTGTACAGTCGTGGCCAACAGTTTTGAGAATGACACAAATATAAATGTTCTAAGTTTGCTGCCTCAGTTTGTATGATGGCAATTTGCATATACTCCAGAATGTTATGAAGAATGATCAGATTAATTGCAAAGTCCCTCTTTGCCATGCAAATTAACTGAACCCCCCAAAAACATTTCCACTGCATTTCAGCCCTGCCACAAAAGGACCAGCAATGATTCTCTCGTTAACACAGGTGTGAGTGTTGACTAGGACAAGGCTGGAGCTCACTCTGTCATGCTGATTGAGTTCGAATAACAGACTGGAAGCTTCAAAAGGAGGGTGGTGATTGGAATCATTGTTCTTCCTCTGTCAACCATGGTTACCTGCAAGGAAACACGTGCCGTCATCATTGCTTTGCACAAAAAAGGGCTTCACAGGCAAGGATATTGCTGCCAGTAAGATTGCACCTAAATCAACCATTTATCAGATCATCAAGAACTTCATGGAGAGTGGTTCAATTGTTGTAAAGAAGGCTTCAGGGCGCCCAAGAAAGTCCAGCAAGCACCAGGACCGTCTCCTAAAGTTGATTCAGCTGCGGGATCGGGGCACCACCAGTATAGAGCTTGCTCAGGAATGGCAGCAGGCAGGTGTGAGTGCATCTGCACGCACAGTGAGGCGAAGACTTTTGGAGGATGGCCTGGTGTCAAGGAGGGCAGCAAATAAGCCACTTCTCTCCAGGAAAAACATCAGGGACAGACTGATCTTCTGCAAAAGGTACAGGGATTGGACTGCTGAGGACTGGGGTAAAGTCATTTTCTCTGATGAATCCCCTTTCCGATTGTTTGGGGCATCCGGAAAAAAGCTTGTCCGGAGAAGACAAGGTGAGCGCTACCATCAGTCCTGTGTCATGCCAACAGTAAAGCATCCAGAGACCATTCATGTGTGCGGTTGCTTCCCAGCCAAGGGAGTTGGCTCACTCACAATTTTGCCTAAGAACACAGCCAGGAATAAAGAATGGTACCAACACATCCTCAGAGAGCAACTTCTCCAAACCATCCAGGAACAGTTTGGTGACGAACAATGCCTTTCCCAGCATGATGGAGCACCTTGCCATAAGGAAAAAGTGATAACTAAGTGGCTCAGGGATCAAAACATTGATATTTTGGGTCCATGGCCAGGAAACTCTCCAGACCTTAATCCCATTGAGAACTTGTGGTCAATCCTCAAGAGGCGGGGGGACAAACAAAACCCCACAAATTCTGACAAACTCCAAGCATTGATTATGCAAGAATGGGCTGCAGGATGTGGCCCAGAAGTGAATTGACAGCATGTCAGGGCATGTCAGGGCGGATTGCAGAGGTCTTGAAAAAGACCTCTTCATGTAATTGTCAATTAAAGTCTTTGACAGTTATGAAATGCTTATAATTATACTTCAGTATTCCATAGTAACATCTGACAAAAATATCTAAAGACACTAAAGCAGCAAACTTTGTGAAAATTAATATTTGTGTCATTCTCAAAACTTTTGGCCACGACTGTACTATTTTACATTTTTTAAATTGTATTCTGCATTGTTGGGAAGGGCCCGTAAGTAAGCATTTCAATGGTAGTCTACACCTCTTTACAAAGGAAGTGACAATTAAAATTGGATTTGATTTCAATATTGAACTTGAATATTCAATTAAATTGAAATCGAATTTTAAAACTGAAAAACTTGTTATACAAATTCAAAATGATTGAATTCAAATACAATTTCTGTTGGCACTGAAATCAGTCCATATAAAGCTAACAGACATGCTATATCTAAGCTAACATGAAAAGCAACAAATGTCACACAATAAAACAATGTCCTGCCACGCATTCAACATGTATGCAGCCGTTCAGAAGGTGCCATGCGGTATCAACATGCACACGGAAGGCAAGACATTCAAAAATGTGTCCAAATGCTTGATTCTCACCTAAAAGCTCCAGGCGATCCTTTGCCATGATCAGATTGGTGATCATCTTGGCCTGTAGACGTTTATCACGTTCATATTTCTCGCCTGGAAGAGAAGAGAGAATAAAAACAAATCTATTAGTAAAATAGCAGTTTTCATCCTTGGAGAACTCTGCTGTAGCAAAGGATAAAACAACTCCAGTCTTAGAGCTACTGGGTATGCAGGTTTTTGTTCCAGCCCAGCAGCCACAAACTAGGTGATTACAATAATCAGCTGAGCATGGTCTTCAATCAGGACCACAGTTAGCTGAACCATGTGTGTTAACGCTAGGCCGAATTAAAACCCTGCATATCACTAGCTCTCCGGCACCAGAGATGTTAAGGAAATCTGCACTACAGTCGTGGCCAAAAGTTTTGAGAATGACCCAAATATTAATTTCCACAAAGTTTGCTGCCTCAGTGTCTTTAGATATTTTTGTCAGATGTTACTATGGAATACTGAAGTATAATTACAAGCATTTCATAAGTGTCAAAGGCTTTTATTGACAATTACATGAAGCTGATGCAAAGAGTCAATATTTGCAGCGTTGACCCTTCTTTTTCAAGACCTCTGCAATCTGCCCTGGCATGCTGTCAATTAACTTCTGGGCCACATCCTGACTGATGGCAGCCCATTCTTGCATAATCAATGCTTGGAGTTTGTCAGAATTTGTGGGTTTTTGTTTGTCCACCCGTCTCTTGAGGATTGACCACACGTTCTCAATGGGAAAAAGGTCTGGGGCGTTTCCTGGCCATGGACCCAAAATATCGATGTTTTGTTCCCCGAGCCACTTAGTTATCACTTTTGCCTTATGGCAAGGTGCTCCATCATGCTGGGAAAGGCATTGTTTGTCACCAAACTGTTCCTGTATGGTTGGGAGAAGTTGCTCTCGAAGGATGTGTTGGTACCATTCTTTATTGCTGTGTTCTTAGGCAAAATTGTGAGTGAGCCCACTCCCTTGGCTGGGAAGCAACCCCACACATGAATGGTCTCAGGATGCTTTACTGTTGGCATGACACTGATGGTAGCGTTCACCTTGTCTTCTCCGGACAAGCTTTTTCCCGGATGCACCAAACAATCGGAAAGGGGATTCATCAGAGAAAATGACTTCACCCCAGTCCTCAGCAGTCCAATCCCCGTACCTTTTGCAGAATATCAGTCTGTCCCTGATGTTTTTCATGGAGAGAAGTGGCTTCTATGCTGCCCTTCTTGACACCAGGCCATCTTCCAAAAGCCTTCACCTCACTGTGCGTGCTGATGCACTCACACCTGCCTGCTGCCATTTCTGAGCAAGCTCTGTACTGGTGATGCCCCGATCCCGCAGCTGAATCAACTTTAGGAGACGGTCCTGGCGCTTGCTGGACTTTCTTGGGCGCCCTGAAGCCTTCTTCACAACAATTGAACCGCTCTCCTTGAAGTTCTTGATGATCCGATAAATGGTTGATTTAGGTGCAATCTTACTGGCAGCAATATCCTTGCCTGTGAAGCCATTTTTGTGCTAAGCAATGATGACACGTGTTTACTTGCAGGTAACCATGGTTGACAGAGGAAGAACAATGATTCCAAGCACCACCCTCCTTTTGAAGAGTCCAGTCTGTTATTCGAACTCAATAAGCATGACAGAGTGATCTCCAGCCTTGTCCTCGTCAACACTCACATCTGTGTTAACGAGAGAATCACTGACATGATGTCAGCTGGTCCTTTTGTGGCAGGGCTGAAATGCAGTGGACATGTTTTTTGTGGATTCAGTTTATTTGCATGGCAAAGAGGGACTTTGCAATTAATTGCAATTCATCTGATCACTCTTCATAACATTCTGGAGTATATGCAAATTGCCATCATACAAACTGAGGCAGCAGACTTTGAACATTTATATTTGTGTCATTCTCCAAACTGTTGGCTACGACTGTAGGTCCTTGGAAATACTAAATACAGCAAAGTATGCACAGTCAACTCACCATTTTCAGCTACCTCGATCGCGATGCCCCTCTCGAGCTCTGCGATTCCGCGTTTGTACCACTGGACTGCCTGTTCCTTGTGCACTAGTAACACACAAACCACAAGGTCGGGCCAGTCAGACAGGCACAGAAAAAAAGCATTTTGAGGTTAGAGTACATACAAAATCATTGTTCACAGTCAAATATGAGCCAACGTAAAATGATGAGATATTTAGTAATTTTGCAGGAGGCTAAGCATCCTTTAGTCTACAATACATATTTTACATGCATGAGGCCAACATGTTTTAGCCTACATATTTTATATGCATTAGGCCTACATGTTTTGGCCTACATATTTTACATGCTTTAGGCCTACATGTTTTAGCCTACATATTTTACATGCTTTGGGCCTACATGTTTTAGCCTACATATTTTACATGCTTTGGGCCTACATGTTTTAGCCTACATATTTTACATGCTTTGGGCCTACATGTTTTAGCCTACATATTTTACATGCTTTAGGCCTATATGTTTTAGCCTACATATTTTACATGCATTAGGCCTACATGTTTTACACGCTTTGTGTTGCCTAAAGGTATAGCATCTCAAGAGGCATTGGAAGAATAGCAAAAACAAACATTTGGCATGGCAGACAGTCAATCATGACCTCAAACAAAAAGTAGAGAGACTCGTTGGATCAAACCATAATGACGCAAACTATAATGTATAATTTCACATGACTGACCCAGTCTCTTAAACCCCTCTGGCGTGGAGCAGTGTCAAGTCATAAGACTGATTTTCATAGCTGTGGGAATATACAGCATATCCACTCCTTATGAGTGATTCTGAGTATTATTGAGACCGGGGCTCCATAATCCCCAAAGCAGGCAGACAGGCCTGAAATTCTATTGGGTTCAGCCGAGTTTTGGCACTAAACTGAAAAACAGCCTGAAACAGGGAGGAATTGTCGAATAAGAATCGCTGATTTCAGTTTTTCCGTTGCATGCCCTGATGAACAAGACCCTGCTGTGGCATATGTGTTACTTCTATTAGGATCTTACCAATATGAGAACTGTCATTGTATCCTCTCTAGCCATTTAAAGACAATGATAGCTGCCACTCCGGCCCTCCTCCATTTCAACATATAAATAAATAAGATGGATTTGACTTTCACTTCAAACCACCACTCATCTCTACAGCTTTATGTTATTTAGGGGCATGATATAGGCCAGAGCCTTCAATTGCAAATAAATAGACGGATGTGATATAGGCTTAGCCTTCATTGAAAAGGTCATGACTTATGATAAGATATGAAAAAAAGATCTATTTTCATATATAGCGCTAATGTCCAACCATGATAAAACATAAAGTAGGGCATTTAGACCAAGACAGGGACTGGGAATGCCCCATCTTTCAGTGAGACAACCCAACAAACCTAGATTTCGATAACACAGTTGTTTGCTTCAAAAGATGTGGGCCAACAGTGCGGCATACTGGGGGACTCATGTTCAAAGTGATGGCATTCTCCACACTCCCAGAGGGAGAGCTAAGCGTACAAAAGCCTCACAAAAGAGTCCAAGGCCCTCGTTGAATCAGGCCCTTTGTTCCGTGAGGCCAAAACCATTTTCTCTCCCCATGCCATCACAATGGTGCTACACAGAGAAACTGGATGTCTGATATGGGAGGGGCCTGGTTGAAAAAGAGCACAAGAGGTTTCCTACACTACAATATATGCCTACTCGAAAAAACACTGAGTGGTAGAAATATACAATACACAGTCAGCCCTTGAATGTATGAAATGGTTTGGGACTGGTGTGACTGTGTGCACTAGGCTAAACCTGAGCGGGTACAGTACAGTGGTAGAGTACAGTAAGCCCCTTGGTACGTCACTCCAGCCAGTTCAGTAGGTCAATCGAACATTGGCAGAGAAGACGTGGATGCAGATATGGGGGGGTTTCCAGAGCTGGAAGATTAGACTGGTTTCAAGTATCTCTGCTTTACTCCAACTACTATGCTAAAGCAGATGATCAGATGTCTGCCTTCAGCAAAGTAAGGGTTTGGCTTACCTATATACTCAAGACGCTGCTGTGCAAAATAGCTTGGGGACGAGGTTAGCTTATGACAGACCTAGGACTCTGGGAGAAACATAATCAATACATTTTGGGTGTGTGCATTGAAATCACGGGTCTAACTAACCAAACTCACCAACTTGATGAATGTATAGCCTATGCCTTTCAAAACATAGCAAAAGGCCCCACTGACTGTAGCCTGTTTTCCTATGTGCTCCGGCCCCTGTGTATTGAGTGGAAGCGTTTCTTAAACGCAAGCAAGCGGAATGAAACGGGGAGGGACCTACCTGAATTTGTCCAATAGAAACTTTTGTTTTAGTTGCAAAACCTTCCTTTTCCCAACTGTTTGGACTAATGATTACACCCCAGTTACAGTACATTGGAACATTGTAAATAGTCAAGGAGGAACTCAATTCATTCAGTTCGCCCATGCATGATGACATGGCCAACTCGGGAGAGGAGAGAGAATCGGATGGCATTTTCCACCCTGCTGACGATAACAATTAATGTCAGCTCACATCATCCCAGCACATGTCTATTGATCCCCTGTGATCACACAGATTGGAGCAAGGCACATGCAGATAGGCAGTAGACCTCATGCTGTACTGTATATCCTACTGTGTGTGTGTGTGTGTGTGTGTGTGTGTGTGTGTGTGTGTGTGTGTGTGTGTGTGTGTGTGTGTGTGTGTACAGTATATTGGGAATATAAACCATCCTGGTTTCCAAAAGATGGTGGCACGAAGGAGGACCAAGCCTATTTATTTTCTGGTTTTAGCATATCCACATTCATTGGCACCTTAATTTATGGAGGCTAGCCCATCTTTGTTATTTTCCTTTTTTTAACAAACGGTAAAACATTTATTGGCACCTTAAATTATGCATGCTAGTTAGACTAGATCATCATGATAAAAAAATAAAGCAGCGAATAGTGGGCTGAGTCTAGTGGTGGGTCTCCCTCGCACTTGTCGTGGAAATCTTGGTTCAATAATATCTCTCAGATACCGGAACTTGTGAATTCAAATAGACTTTATAAAGTAACAAGCCGAGTTGGTCCATGGAGCAACTGCCGGACTCAGTCTCAGTCCACTCCTTTTGTACAGTTTCATGCTTATACAAGTTTCATAGTCCCCCCACTTTATGCTAATAACCATATCCCCTTGGCTTTACTCCACCATTGTTTCCAAATCTAAGTTATTTCCTCTACGCGGGGTTTCCCCTTCCTTGGATCAATTTCATTGGTGGCGGAGCCAATACATTATTTACCAAAAAATAATAAGTACAGATTACTATAGGCAATTATAAGATTGCTACATGCCATTAACGGACTATAATATTACTAATGGCCATTATAGGATTAAGTACAGATAACTATGGGCCATTACAGAATTATACCAATAAATACACTTAATCTCAGGATTACACATAGTGCTTTTGCTTATTCCCTTTAGTGCTATTCAGCCTTTTAACAAGAAACACATTCTCTTAACAGAAAACACCCATATATTCAGCCGCTAACTAGAGGTCGACCGATTATGATTTTTCAACGCCGATACCGATTATTGGGGGACCAAAAAAGCCGATACCGATTAATCGGCCGATTTTTTAAAATGTATTTGTAATTTTTTTTATTTTATTTTTCCGTTATTTTACCAGGTAAGTTGACTGAGAACACGTTCTCATTTGCAGCAACGACCTGGGGAATAGTTACAGGGGAGAGGAGGGGGATGAATGAGCCAATTGTAAACTGGGGATTATTAGGTGACCGTGATGGTTGAGGGCCAGATTGGGAATTTAGCCAGTACACCGGGGTTAACACCCCTACTCTTACGATAAGTGCCATGGGATCTTTAATGACCTCAGAGAGTCAGGACACCCGTTTAACGTCCCATCCGAAAGACGGCACCCTACACAGAGCAGTGTCCCCAATCACTGCCCTGGGGCATTGGGCTCTTTGTTTAGACCAGAGGAAAGAGTGCCTCCTACTGGCCCTCCAACACCACTTCCATCAGCACCTGGTCTCCCATCCAGGGACTGACCAGGACCAACCCTGCTTAGCTTAATAATAATGACAACTACAACAATACTGAATGAACACTTATTTTAACTTAATATAATACATCAATAAAATTAATTTAGCCTCAAATAAATAATGAAACATGTTCAATTTGGTTTAAATAATGCAAAAACAAAGTGTTGGAGAAGAAAGTAAAAGTGCATTATGTGCCATGTAAAAAAAGCTAATGTTTAAGTTCCTTGCTCAGAACATGAGAACATATGAAAGCTGGTGGTTCCTTTTAATATGAGTATTCAATATTCCCAGGTAAGACGTTTTAGGTTGTAGTTATTATAGGAATTATAGGACTATTTCTCTCTATACCATTTGTATTTCATTAACCTTTGACTATTGGATGTTCTTATAGGCACTTTAGTATTGCCAGTGTAACAGTACAGCTTCCATCCCTCTCCTCGCTCCTACCTGGGCTCGAACCAGGAACACAACGACAACAGCCACCCTCGAAGCAGCGTTACCCATGCAGAGCAAGGGGAATAACTACTCCAAGTCTCAGAGCGAGTGACGTTTGAAACGCTATTAGCGCGCACCCCGCTAACTAGCTAGCCATTTCACATCGGTTACACCAGCCTAATCTCGGGAGTCGATAGGCTTGAAGCAGAGCGAAGAGCTTCTGGCAAAACGCAGGAAAGTGCTGTTTGAATGAATGCTTACGAGCATGCTGCTGCCTACCACCGCTCAGTCAGACTGCTCTATCAAATCATAGACTTAGTTATAAAATAATAACACACAGAAATACGAGCCTTAGGTCATTAATATGGTCGAATCCGGAAACTATCATCTCGAAAACAAGACGTTTATTCTTTCAGTGAAATACGGAACCGTTCCGTATTTTATCTAACGGGTGGCATCCATAAATCTAAATATTCCTGTTACATTGCACAACCTTCAATGTTATGTCATAATTATGTAAAATTCTGGCAAATTAGGCAGCCCAAACTGTTGCATATACACTGACTCTGCGTGCAATGAACGCAAGAGAAGTGACACAATTTCACCTGGTTAATATTGCCTGCTAACCTGGATTTCTTTTAGCTAAATATGATGGTTTAAAAGTATATACTTCTGTGTATTGATTTTAAGAAAGGCATTGATGTTTAGGTACACATTGGAGCAACGATACGCACCGCAAACGCAGGACACGCTAGATAAACTAGTAATATCATCAACCATGTGTAGTTAACTAGTGATTATGATTGATTGATTGTTTTTTATAAGATAAGTTTATTGCTAGCGAGCAACTTACCTTGGCTTCTACTGCATTCACGTAACAGGCAGGCTCCTCGTGAAGTGCAATGTAATCATGTGGTTAGAGCGTTGGACTAGTTAACTAAGGTTGCAAGATTGAATCCCCCGAGCTGACAAGGTAAACATCTGTAGTTCTGCCCCTGAACGAGGCAGTTAACCCACCGTTCCTAGGCCGTCATTTAAAATAAGAATGTGTTCTTAACTGACTTGCCTAGTTAAATAAAGATTAAATAAAGGTGTCCAAAAATACCGATTTCTGATTGTTATGAAAACTTGAAATCGGCCCTAATTAAATCGGCCATTCCGATTAATCGGTCGACCTCTACCGCTAACATATTGCCCCCTTTCGCCCCTGGGCCTACCATATGGCTGACTGTATTCAGCCAGTCTGAGACCTAGGTTGAGTAGGCAGGAATATTCTCCAAGCCATATTGAACAGTCTGCATAACTCTGTCAACCGCCTCAACAGTAAGCTATTGTAGTAATAGTGTGGTGGTATAATGGACAGATATGTATCTGTAGTCCAATAAGCTAATATCGCTATGTGATTGCAGACAATGTCATTGACAGAACAACTGTTCTCTCTCTGTCTGCATGATGACATTATAAAAACTGTGGCGGTTTCTACGGAAAGCCCCATAAATACACAAGATATCATAGGATCAACACTTCTGCGCCACACCTTTTATCATGCAGAAAATCACAACTTGAACCAGTAAGTCAACTGACCGCTCTCTTTCTTTACTTCCTCGTTTGCATTTAGAATATAATAATAATTTTACATGCTCCATTGCGTTGCTGTTTGGGTACAGAGCCTGAGTTTGAATCAATAGTTTGAATCAATAGGCCTAGTTAAATTTAACCAGTTTTGTTTCAATCTGTATTGACAGTAGTATCTTTCTTTGCATTATCCACACATGGGTTTATACCAGTTGATAACGTGACAACTGCTGTTAAACCCAGCTACACAACAGTCAGTGGTGCTGCTGTAAATAGCAGTCACACTACACTGAAAACATACCTTTGTCATCCTCGTCAATTCGCAGAGCCACTGAGATGTACTCGAATGCTTGTTTGTGGTGGTTTCGGATCTGCTCGCCGATGTCCTGCTCGCACACCTTGTTCGCATGCTCGTCTGCTGCCCGTTGTTTGGGTCTCGCAGCCATAGCACGAGACATCCGCTCGCACAGCCAGGCGAAGAGTTCGCCAAAATGCAAGACGAGGACACGGAGCACTGCAAACAACGCCAGCAGTGGGTATGAGAAGTAGTACAAATTTCGTTTATGTAGTGACACCTGGTCGCAGGTGGCCCCTCCGTCGGGCGGGGACCCTGCAGGGCCTCGCTTCTTTCTGCTGCCTCTTCCTCCCGGAGAACTCATTCACCCGATGGCTCACTATCGTATCCATAACATAACGGTCTTGCCTTTTGCTTGGGTTGCCTCTCAACCTTTGCAGCGTCTACAGTTGCCACATATTCTCAGACATGGTGGTCTAAATATTGATAAAATTGGACGGGGCGGTTACCAAACGAACAAAAGGGAAAGAGAGGAGTGGCACGCTCACTCTTGTCCTATCATAGACAGTACGTAACTGAAAACAATATTTTACGTAGACCACGCACATCGCGTAAATACCAACAACAAACATGGCGGACGGTAAGTGAAATGTTGTTCGTTTATCGGCACTTTTTGCGTTCTATTATAGTTGTAGCGGTACATTTAGCTTGTATTATTTTCGTATACCCCAACAATTTGTTTAATCCAGTCTGTTCTGTCGGCAACAGTCCTTGGTTCACGGTGGAAGGTCGTTGCTAACATGATAACGTTAGCTAGCCAAAGAGCTAAAGTAACGTTAGTTTACCCGCCACTTGAATTCATATATTCATTCGACATTACTGTAGCGAGCCTGCCTGTAGGGTACTTTCTTTGACTTGTAAGAATGGATGGTACTCCTATGTGGTTATCTACCTGAATTTAATCTGGAGTAAGTGTGTGTATTTTACGTTCTAGTTAAACGATGACAGAACCACCGTCCTTGCGGTTGTTGACATTTTGATATTGTTGCTGATCTGTCTCCGAATGATTCTGAAGACTTTTACGTTAACTGACTATCCTCTTCCTATTGCCTATAATGTAGGTAGCTGACGTTAATGTATGTTTCTCTCAGATCACACGGACGCAGACCAATCTATGGAGGTGCACACTCCAGTAAGTCTAATGCAGATGTAGTTAGGGATTTTAAGTGGTTCTCTTCATTTAAATGGTGTGTTTGATAGACAATTTTAAAAATAAATACATATTTCTGCTCCTTTTTAGACAGCTGAAACCCCCCATTCTGAATATGGACTGACGGAAAACATCCAGGTATGACAATCTATACGATTATTGTGCCTTTCAGAAAATCATGTCCATGAAAAGGGGACCATTTCAAAGACTCAAACATCACACTGCATTATGATAGTTATGGTAACCTTGATTGTCTACTGAATAAGCAATGTATGCACAGCTCTCTAACATAGCATGCACTAATGTGTGAAGCCTATACATTTTGGTACAAATTGGTTAGTCTACATTGTATGAGATTGCAATTCTGAGCACTTTTGAGATGCTTACATGCATGGATAGTGGCGGTAACTGTTGATATTTCTGTATCTCTGCTACCTCTTTCACCACCACATTATGTAGAGAATAGTGGAAAATGAGAAAGCCAACACAGAGAAGGTCTCCAAACAGAAGGTGGATCTGCAGTCGCTCCCCACGAGGGCATATTTGGATCAGACAGTGGTGCCCATTCTTCTTCAAGGCTTATCTGTGCTGGCCAAGGAAAGGTATGTTGAAAATGTCTTTGCAGGGGCTCAGATTTTTTTCACATTTCTGCATGAAATGCTTGGAAATGTATTTGTAAAAAATTTATAGAACAAGCAGTACTATGAAAAGGGAAGAGCATTTGGGTTTCAAGTAACTTTCAAGCTACCAGACTTTGTTAAAGATGTGACGTTCTCCATTTTGTCTTCTCTTTCAGACCTGCAAATCCTATTGAATTCTTAGCAGCCTTCCTTCTCAAGAACAAATCACAGTTTGAAGATCGAAATTAAGCTCCAGACGGATGGAAATGTGCACTTTGAGGCCATCTGTTTAAAATCAAGGAAATGGTTGTTTGTCATTGGTTATGTTTGCTAATGATACTGTATGTAGTTTTTTAAACCATAATAAAGATGGTGCTGCAGGGAAATATGGTACTCTTCTTTTAGGGCAAATGTCAGAGGTAAACTAATATATACAAAAGACACCAACTACGTTGCACCTCTAGTTCCCTTGCATCATGATCCCCTTCAGGGCATATTTTTCTAAATTCAAATTCAGTCCATTTACCAAAATGCTTACAAGAGGAAACATTGCTTTCTAATTAACAATGTCATGTTTTCATATTGCCAAATGACACATGCATCATTCCAGTGCCATGTTTTATTCTACCACTAGTTGAGCTACAGAGCTGGTGATGAGCCCCTTTGATAAAAGGGTCAATCTAGGACGCCCCAAACTCCATTCTATTAATCATAAGAAATACAAACAAGGAAGTTGGTGCTAAATAACCCTAAACTGTCATTTTAGAATCACCCTTTCATCCATTGTTAGATTTCTGCTCTTGGAATTAATTTAGCAGATGTACCACTTTATTGCACACCACAATGAAAAAAGTACAACAAAAAAAGAAAATACATCGAGAAATTCATTTAGGTGTATTAAGATAAATAAAATGTTACACCATTATTACATTCTATAAAATATATATTTTCAATATAAAGACTACACACTCATTGCATGTAAATGCACTCCAAACAGCAGACCGGTATTTTACTACCAAGTTGGTCTTCAGTGAGCAGTTAGAACCTAGACTGCAATACAAACTGATAAACAGAAAACAATGCTTCATGTTTGTTTGAGCACTCCGGGATAATGTTTCCCCTAAGTACAGATCTAGCATCAGCCGCTCCCCAATCCTAAACTTAATCATTAGTGGGGAAATGCAAAACTGAACCAAGAGCAGTATCTATGGGCAACATCACCCTACACCTTTTGGCACCCTCCTTCACAATACATGGCAACTCTGCAGAAATTAGCAAACTGGAGTATGCTTTGACTTCCATTTAGATTTTTTTTTACAATTAGAAAATAAAAAATGAAGTTAAATAATTTCCTACGAGTCATACAAGATTGAATCAATTGTTGAAGAGTGCCTCAAACAAAACTTTCATTTTAATCTATGCTTGTTCTATTTATTTAATTCACTTATTTACAGAAGGGCAATAGGGGGTTGGAATCTTGATACCTCATTTATCAAGTAAAAACTACTCTCGAAGTGAAGCCCTAAAATATATTTGACTTTTTGGGTTTCCGCTTTCTCAAGACATTAAAGCTCCCATGCAGTTTTAATGTAATTTTTAAATCACTGTGTCTAATAAATTACTGTTTATTTCATGAAAATAACACCAAATACACTCAGTGACCTCAATGGCTGTCTGCCTGCTTTATATAGCAAGCCACAGCCACAGGATTCACTCTGTAGGAACGAACCATTTTTGTGAATGGGGGTCATTGGTCAGAATAATCAGATCAGATTGTGATGTCATGCTGTGGGCCAAAAACTCCATCCCACCTGAACAGGCTGAAATTCCAGGTGTAAAAAAAATAAATAAAAACTCTTACACTAAGAAAGGCAGCATTATCATTTTCACAATTTTAGTTATTTTGAACTCAAAATGAAAATATAAAAAAATGGAAAATCAAGTTTCGGCCTGCACTGCCCCTTTAAAAACCAGTAGCCTTGAGCAGATATTTGAGGGGGAATTGATTTTAATGGATCACTGCATTATGTTTTGACTGTTCAAGTTACCACTTCACTTGTGATCTATTGAAGTGCCAAGTTATCCTCAAAATAACCCAAAGTTGGTTGAGTGGAACATAAATGCCTAATTCAAATTGATCTATAGTGCGTAATAACAAATGTGATTTCTCCTGATAATTCACAATGTCCTGTTTCTGACCTGCATTTTATCAAAATTGACTTATCTAATGAGAAGAAACAACTTGACGCCATCCTATATCTGGAAAATAAGAACTGAGACAGACCGATACACCCGTCTTGTATCAATGTATTACTGTACATCTGCCACATGAAACAATCCTAGATGCATTTTACCCTCATTTGTGGTGACCTGTTAGCAAAATATACACAATCTGATTAAAAAGCATTATAGTCCCCCCAATCAAATCCTTGCTCACAGACTACCATTGATGGAAAACACGAGAACAGGCGTGGGGGAAAAAATTGTTGTGCGTTCCATTGACCCCCAGATGGGAAGTCAGATGTAGAACTGGTGGGCAGCGAGGTTGTCCATAAAGGGGCGGACCAGGTTGTCTGTAGAGAAGTAGAAGACCAGGCCAAAGGTGATGGAGATAGGGAGAGCTGGGAGGGCCTTCTTGAATATGGCCAGCAGCAGAAGAGTGAGGCAGAGTCCCTGTGAGACACAGGGACTCATTAAAGAACATTTCAAATCCACAAAATGGGCCACATTTGGTGCTTTATCATACAATTTTTAGGGCTATCTCAGCTTAGCCACCACACTAAATAGGCTAGCAATCAACACCCATTCCAAAGTTTCTGCTGGAACTGCCTTTCTAGTTTACTATGAGTCTGCTTATCATGAACATTCGTTCAGACATGCAACTGAACAATTAAAAATACAATTAGAAAAAACAAATAAAGTTATTCACTATAATTGTAGGCTAACTCTTTAAGCCACTCTGCACAATCAATGAACCAACAGCATCACCTAGGCCTATACGTTCACTCCCAGACTCATGGATAGAACGTTTGGAGTGTAGAATAAGGTAACCAGTCCATCCAGTATGCATAATAACAGTCCACACTAGTGGTCGAACGATTAATCGGAATGGCCGATTAATTAGGGCCGATTTCAAGTTTTCATAACAATCGGTAATCGGCATTTTTGGACATCAATTGTGGCCAAATGATTATACATTTTTATCTTTTTTAACTAGGCAAGTCAGTTAAGAACACATTCTTATTTTCAATGACGGCCTAGGAACGGTGGGTTAACTGCCTTGTTCAGGGGCAGAACTAACTATTTTTACCTTGTCAGCTCGGGGATTCGATCTTCCAACCTTCTGGTTACTAGTCCAACGCTCTAACCACCTGCCTTACATTGCACTCCACGAGGAGCCTGCATGGCAGGCTGACTACATGTTACGCGACTACAGCAAGAAGCCAAAGTAAGTTGCTAGCTAGCATTAAAAAAAACAATCAATCTTAACATAATCACTAGTTAACTACACATGGTTGATGATATTACTAGTTTATCTAGCGTGTGCTGCGTTGCATATAATCGATGCGGTGCCTGTTAATTTCTCATCGAATCACAGCCTACTTCGCCAAACGGGTGATGATTTAACAAGCGCATTCGCGAAAAAAGCACTGTCGTTACACCGATGTGTACCTAACCATAAACATCAATGCCTTTCTTTAAAATCAATACACAAGTATATATTTTTAAACCTGCATATTTAGTTAATATTGCCTGCTAACATGAATTTCTTTTAACTAGGGAAATTGTGTCACTTCTCTTGCGTTCCGTGCAAGCAGTCAGGGTATATGCAGCAGTTTGGGCCTCCTGGCTCGTTGCGAACTGTGTGAAGACCATTTATTCCTAACAGTGACCGTAATTAATTTGCCAGAATTGTACATAATTATGACATAACATTGAAGGTTGTACAATGTAACAGCAATATTTAGACTTAGAGATGCCATCCGTTAGATGAAATACGGAACGGTTCCGTATTTCACTGAACGAATAAACCTTTTGTTTTCGAAATGATAGTTTCCGGATTTGACCATATTAATGACCTAAGGCTCGTATTTCTGTGTGTTATTATGTTATAATTAAGTCTATGATTTGATAGAGCGGTCTGACTGAGCGGTGGTAGGCAGCAGCAGGCTCGTAAGCATTCATTCAAACAGCACTTTCGTGCGTTTGCCAGCAGCTCTTCGCTGTGCTTCAAGCATTGAGCTGTTTATGACTTCAAGCCTATCAACTCCCGAGATTAGGCTGGTGTAACCGATGTCAAATGGCTAGCTAGTTAGCGGGGTGCGCACTAATAGCATTTCAATCGGTGACGTCACTCGCTCTGAGACCTTGAAGTAGTTGTTCCCCTTGCTTTGCTTTTGTGGAGCGATGGGTAACAATGCTTCGAGGATGGCTGTTGTCGATGTGTTCTTGGTTCGAGCTCAGGTAGGGGCGAGGAGAGGGACGGAAGTTATACTGTTACACTGGCAATACTAAAGTGCCTATAAGAACATCCAATAGTCAAAGGTATATGAAATACAAATGGTATAGAGAGAAATAGTCCTATAATTCCTATAATAACTACAACCTAAAACTTCTTACCTGGGAATATTGAAGACTCATGTTAAAAGGAACCACCAGCTTTCATATGTTCTCATGTTCTGAGCAAGGAACTTAAACATTAGCTTTTTTTACATGGCACATAATGCACTTTTACTTTCTTCTCCAACACTTTGTTTTTCTGACTGCAACACTCACTATGAGAATGGCCACGAAGCAGGCCAGCGTGGTGTTCCAGTCTCCTCCGGTGGAGGCAGCCTTCCCCACCAGCACACTGTAGAAGATGAAGTCCCCCAGTCCCAGCTTGACTCCTCCTGCAGATTATACCACAAGACAGCATGTCCATTTGGATTAGTTTCACACCATAAGAAAACACATTTATTACAAATTCTAAAAAATAATTGAGGACTTTTTTTTTTGCTATGGGAGATGTTCGTCCAATCCCCAATCAACCCCTAGAACCATACCCCCTATACATTTGTGGAGATCTGAAAGGATTGGATAGAAATGGCAAATGGCTGCATTTTGATAGGCTTGGTGTAATGTTCACCACCATTGCTTACACCTATCCGATCCTTTCAGATCCTGTGCCTAAGGGGTAGGGGCTAGTGGTTGATTTAGGATTCAGAAAGTACTCACGGTCTTCCTCGTCTAGGTCGTCCTCGGTTGAGTAGGACCTGTTCATCCCTGAGGACACTTGAGTCTCTGGCTCCACCCAGTCGCTCGCCAGGGCGCTGCCCTCACTCTGATGTGCCTCCTCATCTGAGGAACCGAAAATGGCAAAAGTTTATTAATTTTAAGTCCTTCATTCAAATCTACAGTGCACTCATCCAAAAAACGTTAATGTGAAACCTTTGAAACCATAGACACACACACAGAGCTGAAGTCGGAAGTTTACATACACTTAGGTTGGAGTCATTAAAACTTGTTTTTCAACCACTCCCCAAATTTCTTGTTAATTAAACTATAGTTTTGGCAAGTCGGTTAGGACATCTACTTTGTGCATGACACAAGTAATTTTTCCAGCAATTGTTCACAGACAGATTATTTCACTGTATCTAGTGGGTCACATACACTAAGTTGACTGTGCCTTTAAACAGCTTGGAAAATTCCAGAAAATGATGTCATGGCTTTAGAAGCTTCTGATATGCTAATTGACATAATTTGAGTCAATTGGAGGTGTACATGTGGATGTATTTCAAGGCCTACCTTCAAACTCAGCGCCTCTTTGCTTGACATCATGGGAAAATCAAAATAAATCAGGAATTGTGAAAAACTGAGTTTAAATTTATTTTGCTAAGGTGTATGTAAACTTCCGACTTCAACTGTACATACATACATACATACATACAGTTGAAGTCAGAAGTTAACATGCACCTTAGCCAAATACATTTCAAAATTCAAAAAAAAAGTTTTTCACAATTCCTGACATTTAATCCTAGTAAAAATTCCCTGTCTTAGGTCAGTTAGGATCACCACTTTATTTTAAGAATGTGAAATGTCAGAATAATAGTAGAGGGAATGATTTATTATTTCAGCTTTTATTTCTTTCAACACATTTCCAGTGGGTAAGAAGTTTACATACACTCAATTAGTATTTGCTAGCATTGCATTTAAATTGTTTAACTTGGGTCAAATGTTCCTGGTAGCCTTCCACAAGCTTCCCACAATAAGTTGGGTGAATTTTGGCCCATTCCTCCTGACAGAGCTGGTGTAACTGAGTCAGGTTTGTAGGCCTCCTTGCTCGCACACGCTTTTTCAGTTCTGCCCACACATTTTCTATAGGATTGAGGTCAGGGCTTTGTGATGGCCACTCCAATACCTTGACTTTGTTGTCCTTTGGAACGACTTTGGAAGTATGCTTGGGGTCATTGTCCACTTGGAAGACCAATTTGCGACCAAGCTTTAACTTCCTGACTGATGTCTTAAGATTTTGCTTCAATATATCCACATAATTTTCCTGCCTCATGATGTCATCTATTTTGTGAAGTGCCCCAGTCCCTCCTGCAGCAAAGCACCCCCACAACATGATGCTGCCACACCAGTGCTTTACAGTTGGGATGGTGTTCTTCGGCTTGCAAGCCTCCCCCTTTTTCCTCCAAACATAATGATAGTCATTATGGCCAAAAAGTTATATTTTTGTTTCATCAGACCAGAGGACATTTCTCCAAAAAGTACAAACTTTGTCCCCATGTGCAGTTGCAAACCGTAGTCTGGCTTTTTTAATGGTGGTTTTGGAACAGTGGCTTCTCCCTTGCTGAGCGGCCTTTCAGGTTATGTCGATATAGGACTCGTTTTAACTGTGGATATAGATACTTTTGTACCTGTTTCCTCCAGCATCTTCACAAGGTCCTTTGCTGTTGTTCTGGGATTGATTTGCACTTTTCGCACCAAAGTACATTCATCTCTAGGAGACAGAACGCGTCTCCTTCCTGAGTGGTATGACGGCTGCGTGGTCCCATGGTGTTTATACATACTATTGTTTGTACAGATGAACATGGTACCTTCAGGTGTTTGGAAATTGCTCCCAAGGATGAACCGGACTTGTGGAGGTCTACAATTTTTTTCTGAAGTCTTGGCTGATTTCTGTTAATTTTCCCATGATGTCAAGCAAAAAGGCACTGAGTTTGAAGGTAGGCCTTGAAATGCATCCACAGGTACACCTCCAATTGACTCAAATTATGTCAATTAGCCTTTCAGAAGCTTCTAAAGCCATGAACTCATTTTCTCTATTTTTGTCTCATCAGACCACATGACCTTCTCCCATCAGACCACATGACCTTCTCCCATTCCTCCTCTGGTTCATCCAGATGGTCATTGGCAAACTTCGGACGTGCCTGGACATGCGCTGGCTTGAGCAGGGGGACCTTGCGTGCGCTGCAGGATTTTAATCCATGACAGCGTAGTGTGTTACTAATGGTTTTCTTTGAGACTGTGGTCCCAGCTCTCTTCAGGTCATTGACCAGGTCCTGCCGTGTAGTTCTGGGCTGATCCCTCACCTTCCTCATAATCATTGATGCCCCACGAGGTGAGATCTTGCATGGAGCCCCAGACCGAGGGTGATTGACCGTCATCTTGAACTTCTTCCATTTTCTAATAATTGCGCCAACAGTTGTTGCCTTCTCACCAAGCTGCTTGCCTATTGTCCTGTAGCCCATCCCAGCCTTGTGCAGGTCTACAATTTTAGCCCTGATGTCCTTAAACAGCTCTCTGGTCTTGGCCATTGTGGAGAGTCTGTTGGAGTCTGTTTGATTGAGTTTGTGGACAGGTGTCTTTTATACAGGTGACGAGTTCAAACAGGTGCAGTTAATACAGGTAATGAGTGGAGAACAGGAGGGCTTCTTAAAGAAAAACTAACAGGTCTGTGAGAGCCGGAATTCTTACTGGTTGGTAGGTTTTCAAATACTTATGTCATGCAATAAAATGCTAATTAATTACTTAGAAATCATACAATGTGATTTTCTGGATTTTTGTTTTAGATTCCGTTTCTCACAGTTGAAGTGTACCTATGATAAAAATTACAGACCTCTACATGCTGTGTAAGTAGGAAAACCTGCAAAATCGGCAGTGTATCAAATACTTGTTCTCCCCACTGTATATAGTTGAGACTAGGAACAAACTGAGCATTATTAAAGCCAAAGTGTTATAAGCAGAAATTAGACAAAACATACCTGTATCTTGATTTGTGGGCTCTGCATTTCTTGCTGGGTTGGCCATCCCAACCATCCATATCATGGCAGCTAAAAATAATTTAAAGTCCTATTAGTAAACTGGTGCAATTCTGCAAGACTCATAATTTTGGTCGAAAGGCATTCTATTTGAAGGAAATTACGAACCATACCAAAGGCTCGAGAACCAACTCAAAGAAACCGAAACAGACATTTTGGTCAAATCTAAATTGAACTAAAACACACACTCATAAAGGGCCCCCGTGCACCAAGACAAGGAGCCGCTACTTTGCATGATGCCTATTCCCTCAGAGTTGGGTCTTGTTCATTATGTGCACTTAAGCAAAGCACGTAACCCTAAATTACTCCAGATGATAATGGCAGACTGTGGCCGTGACCACACTCTCGAGAGTGTCTCAGGGGGAATAGGGAGATTTTTTTTTTTAAACATCAAAAAGGACAAATATAAGCAACCAACATTTAAAAAAATGTCATAGAATTGTAAAAATGAAGAAAACGCTCGTATGGTAGCAAAACATTTTTGCAACAAAAAATGAAATTAATTTATTGGACAAATTCAGGTAGGTCTCTTTGTTCCGTTTGGTTTGAAGAGAATACACCCCATGAACTTGTTTAACAAGATACACTTTCTGTTGCAAAACAGTTTGCTACGGTGTGCCCCAATGTACAAAACCTTGTACTTACATGAATATATGAGAGCAGGGAAGATGGGCTCGTTACGCTCCTGTGCGGTCTCTACAAGCATCCTGAGAGGACCTTTAGGGCACAAGACCGCAACCAAATCTGCAAACAAAGGACAGAAGCATGACACAGGAATTTCTGAATGAGCAAAAAAAAAAAAGTACTGAACTACTGGAAGAATGATTGCAACATTTATACATGATGAAATAGCACACTTTTTGATAGATGGTGCTCAGCTAATAGTCGAGGTCTGTACAGCAGCATGATAACTGGTCTACCATCAGTTAAAAAGAAGCATCAATTTAACACCTATGCCATTAAATCAAAGAGTCAGTCCAGAAACAACCTGTAGTCTCTACCCCTCTTGGCTATTCACAAAGATCTGAAAAGGATTAGATAGGTATACGGAATAGGATAGTACATTCACACTGGGATAGGCTAGTTGGAATTTATACCCATCCAAGGACCTTGCACCACCAATACTTTCAAATCTTCTACATTTCTAGACAAAAGATGGAACCTCCACCTTGTCTAGGGATATGCTAAGTGGAAATTATTATCTATTCAAGGCCCTTATATCTATCCAATTGTTTCAAATCATCTCAGTGTCTAGACTAGAGACTAAATTGCTAGGGGTTGTTTCCGGACGATGCCAGACAGTATAAACCAACAGCAATATGTACTCTGAGCCCTCCTACTCACCGTAGACGGAGATGGCTCCCAGGATGACCCAGGCGGACCACTCGGGCAGGTACTTGATGAACACTAGGGCCATGAGGGCCGAGATGGCGATGAGGTAGGCCTGCTGCAGCTGCAGAGGCCCCTTCCAGTGTATACAGATCATTCCTACCGCCCCAAAGTTCCAGATGATCATGGCTACTGTGGGGTAATCCATGGCCAAGTTGTAGGTTTTAAATACCTCCCTGGATAGGAGGAGAGAGACCTGTCAAATCGAACTTAATTTAAAGTGCATTCAAACCTCAAACCGCTTTACAGACAAGGGATGTATCTCAATGATCACTAGTGGCTTCCTTTCCTCACCTCCTATCCTTCATCCATAGTGATCTGAGTAGGACAGATGTATACCCTTCCTTTCATCTGTCCTATCTTTTAGGATGAGGAATTCACATTAAACTGTTGAGATGCTCCCATCCAGCGTGTGAACTGAGTAATTAGAATGCTGCGTTGATGTACAGTACCAGTCAAAAGTTTAGACACACCTACTCAAAGGTTTATCTTTATTTTTACTATTTTCTACATTGTAGAATAATCGTGAATACATCAAAACTATGAAATAACATATGGAATGAAGTAGTAACCAAAAAAAGTGTTAAACAAATCAAAATATATATTTTGTGTTTTAGATTCTTCAAAGTAGCCACCCTTTGCACACTCTTGGCATTCTCTCAACCAACTTCATGAGGAATGCTTTTCCAACAGTCTTGAAGGAGTTCGCACATATGCTGAGCACTTGTTGGCTGCTTTTCCATCACTCTGCGATCCAACTCATCCCAAACCATCTCAATTGGGTTGAGGTTGGGTGATTGTGGAGGCCAGGTCATCTGATGCTGCACTCCATCACTCTCCTTCTTGGTCAAATAGCCCTTACACAGCCTGGAGGTGTGTTGGGTCATTGTCCTGTTGAAAAACAAAATGATAGTCCCACTAATCCCAAACCAGATGAGATGGCATATCTCTGCAGAATGCGGTGGTAGCCATGCTGGTTAAGTGTGCCTGTCACGCCCTGACATTTTTATGTCTCTTTTTGGTTTGGTCAGGGTGTGATTTGGGGTGGGCATTCTATGTTTTGTTTTTCTATGATTTTCTATTTCTATGTTTTGGCCGGGTATGGTTCTCAATCAGGAACAGCTGTCTATCGTTGTCTCTGATTGGGAACCATACTTAGGTATCCCCTTTTCCACCTGTCATTGTGGGAAGTTGTCTTTGTTTGTTGGCACTATTGCCTTTAGCTTCACGGTTTGTTTTGTATGGTTTATTGTTTTTTGTCAGCGTCATTCTTAAATAAAGTAAAATTCACGCTCACCACGCTGCACCTTGGTCCTCATCCTTCAACAGCAGTGACAGAACTTCCCACCACCAAAGGACCAGGCAGTGTGGTAAAGAGGACTACTGGACATGGGAGGAGATCCTGGATGGTAAGGGACCCTGGAGGCAGGCTGGGGAGTATCGCCGTCCACGGGAGGAACTGGAGGCAGCTAAGGTGGAGCGGCAACGTTATGAGGGAACACGGCTGGCAAGGAAGCCCGAGAGGCAGCCCACACGGGGAGTTTGGCAGAGTCAGGTTGGAGACCTGAGCCAACTCCCCGTGTTTACCGTGGCGAGCATGTGACTGGTCAGGCCCCGTGCTATGGGGTGATGCGCACTGTGTCTCGGCCGAGCATTCACAGGCCGGTGTGCTCGGTGCCAGCGTCCCGCATTTGCCGGGTGGAAGTGGGCATCCATCCAGAACGGGTGGTGCCAGCTCTACGCTCGAGACTGCCAGTGCGCCTCCACGGCCCAGTGTATCCGGTGCCTCGGCCAAGGAAGAGGCCTCCTGTATGTCTCCCCAGCCTGGTGAGTCCTGTGCCTGCTCCCAGAGCCAGGTCTCCTGTGTGCCTGCGCCCAGCCCGGAGCCCCCAGAGACGGCCTCCAGCCCGGGGCCCGCTACGAGGGTCCCCAGTCCGGGGTCGGCAGCAAGGGTCCCCGCACCAGAGGTGCCACCAAAGTGGGGTGAGCCAGCGGTGGAGTGGGGTCTGCGTCCCGCACCTGAGCCTGCCCCGCGGATAGATGACCACCCAGACCCTCCCCTATAGGTTTAGCGGCCCAATTTCGCACCTTTGGGGGGGGGTATTGTCACGACCTGACCTTAGAGATCCTTTTTATGTCTCTTTTTGGTTTGGTCAGGGTGTGATGATTTGGGGTGGGCATTCTATGTTTTGTTTTTCTATGATTTTCTATGGTTTGGCCGGGTATGGTTCTCAATCAGGGACAGCTGTCTATCGTTGTCTCTGATTGGGAACCATACTTATGTAGCCCTTTTTCCACCTGTCATTGTGGGAAGTTGACTTTGTTTAGGGCACATAACCGTGAAGCTCAAAGGCTTCTTTTTGTAATGTTTATTGTTTTGTTCGACGTCATTTTGATTTATTAAAGAAAATGTACACCACGCTGCACCTTGGTCCTCTCCTTCCAACAGCCGTGACAGTGCCTTGAATTCTAAATAAATCACAGACAGTGTCACCAGCAAAGCACCCCCACACTTCTTCCATGCTTCACGGTGGGAACCACACATGCAGAGATCATCCATTCACCTACTCTGCGTCTCACAAAGAAACAGCAGTTGGAACCAAAAATCTCAAATTTGGACTTACAAGAACAAAGGACAGATTTCCACCAGTCTAATGTCCATTGCTCATGTTTCTTGGCCCAAGCAAGTCACTTCTTCTTATTAGTGTCCTTTAGTAGTGGTTTCTTTGAAGCAATTTGACCATGAAGGCCTGATTCACGCAATCTCCTCTGAACAGTTGATGTTGAGATGTGTCTGTTACTTGAACTCTGTGAAGCATTTATTTGGGCTGCAATTTGATGCTGGTAACTCCAATGAACTTATCCTCTTCAGCAGAGGTAACTCTGGGTCTTCCTTACCTGTGGTGGTTCTCATGAGAGCCAGTTTCATCATAGCACTTGATGGTTTTTGCGACTGCACTTGAAGAAATGTTCAAAGTTCTTGAAATTTTCCGGTTTGACTGACCTTCATGTCTTAAAGTAATGATGGACTGTCGTATCTCTTTGCTTATTTGAGCTGTTCTTGCCATAATATGGACTTGATATTTTACCAAATAGGGCTATCTTCTGTATGCCACCCCTATCTTGTCACAACACATCTAAATGGCTCAAATGCATCAAGGAGGGAAAAAATCCACAAATTAACTTAAAGCACACCTAATTAATTTAAATGCATTCCAGGTGACTACCTCATGAAGCTGGTTGAGAGAATGCCAAGAGTGTGCAAAGCTGTCATCAAGGCAATGGGTGGCTACTTTGAAGAATCTGAAATATAACATATTTTGATTTGTTTTACACTTTTCTGGTTACTACATGACTGTATATGTGTTATTTCATAGTTTTGATGTCTTCACTATTATTCTAAAATGTAGAAATAGTAAAAATAAAGAAAAACCCTGGAATGAGTAGGTGTTTCCAAACGTTTGACTGGTACTATAAGCGAAGACAGTGGCGTTCTGTTTAAGTTAAATCTCTGGCCCAGGGACTAAGGTGATCTTTCAGATCGGTCAGACAGTTCTTTAAATAACAAAAGCAGAATGGGGAGAAGTTTGAGCCAACAAAGTTACTTAATACACTAGTGTGGTGGAAATTGCTTTAAGGCAATATTTTGGGGAAAATTGTCAATAACCACAGAGAAAAGTAGCATCAAAATACTGATGGATTCTGGGTACTAACTCAAACTTGGGATAGGGTTAATTATCAGGTATCCTATTGAAATTTTGAGTGCTTAGATTTAGAGGGTCTACACCAGAAGTTAATGGTTATCTGTAGGAGGAAGGTATTTGCGTGTGCAATTAAGCTTGGAATGTGCTGAGTGCAGGGGAAACGAACACGTGGCAGCATTGACAAGGGGAGAGAGCCATGGATTAGTGATGAAGGGGGTCGAGGTCAGGTCATGTCACATTAAGGGAGAAAGAAAAGTGTATTACCAGTATCACTTTGTACCTTTATTGCTAGGCAGGAAACTAAGTTTAGCGAAAAGGAGGAGACTCCACCCAAAGTGGGGTACACATAACCACAATTATTCTAAACATGTCTTTGTCTGATGCAGCTGTATTGACCCTCTGGGAAGAATATACTTGGTTTGAGCTTTCATAGGGTCCGTCAAGTTTTTAACTCTGAAAATATGTATTGTTAGGTTCTAATTAACAAGTTCTGCTTCCAACGAAGCAGCTGTATCAGTTCCCCTTGCTGTGTGTATCAATAACGCCCGGCTAACGCAAGCATTGTGTGGCCACACACACACACACAATTTAACTAGCCCAGAATAACCATAGTGCAGAGAAGCACTTCCAGTTTACTATCCCAAATGTATTTGGTGCGTTGGGGTGTAAAACAAGTGACATCCTATTCCCTATTTAGTGCACTACCTTTGACCAGAGCCATGAACTAAGCCCATATAAAGAGCCTATATATGAGACAGCCTTCCTGTCCCACTCTCTCCTTGAAACAACCACAACAGCCAGGCAACATAATACCATACGGCTGACTACAAACAATTCCAGGGATGTACACTCACCCCAGGTACATGAAGCTGAACCAGAAGAGCATCATCAGCGAGGACAGGATGAGCCATCCGTGAATGAACTAAGACGACACAGAGCATTAGAATATAGCACTCCAAGCTTGGGGCCTGTTCAGGAACATGTAACATTACAGAATGTTTAGATAGAAATGTAGGGTGTAAAACAACAGATATGATTACCTGTCAGACAGAATGAATAGAGTGGACACAATTCCCTGGTATTCTATCTGCAATGTTCAGAATGTTTCACATTACTGAATACACCCTTGGTCTGTCTCACCTTGTAGCAGCGGTACTTGTAGAGCACGACCAAGAAGATGGTCATGACCACGATGACGCTGATCATGATGATGGTGTTGAGCACAGAGTTGAGCAGCCGCTCACCCACTGTGTCTGTGTCCTCTGTGAACGGCGTATAGATCCTAACAGGGCCAGAGTCAAATCAACAATCATGAAAATCGGCCTAACGCAAATGCTATCTTCCATGGTGTAGTTTCTCCCTAGGTACAGATCTAGGATCAGCTTCACCTCCCCCAATCCTAACCTTAACTTTTAGTGGGGGAAATGCAGAACTGACCTTGGATCAGCATCTAGGTGCAACTTCACTCTAAACCTAATATTATCTACACCTAATATTTATCTCATGATTGGCCAACCCTCCTTCTCAGATTACTAGCTAGCTACCCTCCTGCAGCATTTTGCTGCAGCCATACTCAAACACACCTTATTCTACAAAATCAGGTTCTGGATTTTAGGCTGTTATAGTAGGGCTGGAGCAAAAGCCTGCACACCCAGTAGCTCCCTATGACCAGAGGGAGGGTTGGCCAACCCTAATTTAGCCTTAGTTCCATTGAGATAGATATGAATTTAGCTTCTACTAAATCGTGGGAAAACCTGTCGTGTAACATACTCAAGTTATAAAGACTTTAGTGTCTACTAAGTTCTAAGCATGTCAGTGTCAAATCACAGGAAAAGTTCCCTTAAGGTTCTGTCATAAAGATATGCGAGAACCACCGCTTCTCATAATGTCCTGCATAGAAGCATCTCATCTCATATTATCACGCAAAGAAGCATCTCTTCTCATATTACACTGGGTCGTGTTCATTAGGGCACACAACAGAAAACGTTTTGAAATGGAACACAAAAATGTGCAATTCTTATTGGACAGGTACAGGTAGCAGCCCCTCCCCACTTCTGTCCGTTTTATACCTCAGAACATAACCTAAGCTAGGCTACTAAACGGAAAAAAACACTTACAGCTGCTGTCCGTTCTTCTCAGTGTAGAAGCTGACCGACTTGATGGTGGCTACGACGACCACCATGCAAAGGGTGACGGGGACGAACAGCATGATGACATGCTTGGCGCCGTACTTGAGGGTGTGCTCCTCCTCTTCCTCCAGGTCTACGGGCTCCCGCTCCACGGCACTCCTGTCCAGGCTGGGGGGTTCAGCTGCAGGCTCTGGGGCCACCAGGCGGCGCTGCAAGGTAATGGAGCACTTTCTAGCATTGCTTATTACATAGAAATAGTACATGGTGTGAATAATAGTGTTATTATTGCACTATGAAGGTTTAAACAGAAAATAGCAAGTAGTGGCTGTGATACCCACAGTATATATTCATCACAATCACCACTATCCAAGAGTTGCGGACACTTGATTCAAAGGCTCATTCTCAAGTCATCCTAAATTCCTTGCATCCTCTCCCCTTGCCGACTTCTCAAAATGCGTTGGGGAGGGTGCAGGGAGGGACCTTGGACCATCTCCTCCAATACATTTGCAAAGGAGGAGAGGAGATAGGATACAAGGAATCACAAAGAACAATTAAGATGGATCAATTCAATGGCTCTACGGTGTCCCTGCTCTGGGAAGGGCATTTGCCCAACAGTGCAGAGGACACCTACCCTGGGCTCCATGTCTGCAGGCTGGGGTTGGTCAGGGTCTTGTTGGTAAGATGGCACAGAAGGTATCTCGGATGCAACCAGAGCTGTCCTCTCATTGTAGGAGTCCTCTTCACTGTCTGAGGTACTCATGGATGGAATGTTAGCGACGGCAGAGGAGTGGGACACAGCTGCAAAATTCTACAAATTAGTCAAGACAAAATTAATTTGCGATGTTATTTGGGGGGGGGGGGGGGAAGAGAAACTGCAACTTTACTGACGCCCAATCATTATAGTTCCGCAGGGCTGACTGGATTATCGACTACGTTGATATCGAAAAACGTAGCCTAAAACTACATACATAATTTCAGGATACTCTAACGTTACTGTAGCTAGCTAAAAGGAGGTTTACCGCAATGGCACTACAGTCTGGTATTTAGATTAAAGTTAGCTTGATGGCTAGCTAGCAAGAGCATTAGTACAATTAAAAAGCTGTACGTTCTATATTAAAGTGAGTTATTAAACGTGTCAAAGTACCTTCTTAATCCACAATTTGACATAAACAAGACCAAGACCACCGCGTCCGTTCTTGGATGAAAGGAAGCGCTTCTGCAATTGCTCTTATCTGACGACAAACAGAACGGCAACAAGGAAGTCATCAGCTGATGCCTGGTGGACCACGTGATCCGTGCTTCTGTAAAGTCACTAGACAACTTGTGACTTCAAATACTTTTGCTTTGTAAAAATACAACAAAAGAATAACGTTAAAAGTAAAAATATATATAAAAAATATGTTTATCAAACTTGCAAATACCAGCCACTCATCTTACAGTGCCTATAGAAATTCTACACCCCCTTTCAAATGTGTTGTTGCCTTAAAGCCTACATTAAAATGTAGCCGTTGAACAAGTTGAGAAGATTCAATGACTTGGTGTTTTTACCTTAGATTGTAAACTGTCATGGTCAAAACATGTAGATTCAATGGTTGTAAAGATAGGGAGAGGTCTGTCCATAGTAAAGAGATGCTCTGCTTTTTTGACACCACACTAAAAAAAGCAACTCCTGCAGGCTCAAGTGCTGCAAAGAAAGACATAGTTAAGCTGCAGCTGGCCCAGAACAGAGGCACGTCTTGCTTTTTATTGTAATCGGAGGGCTAATATAAATACTATGCATGCCAGTCTCTCTTGGCTAAGAGTTGAGGAGAGACTGACTGCAACTCTTATTTTCAAAAGAAACATTAATGTGCTGAAAATTAAAATTTGTTTACATAGTCAACACAGCACTGACACACACGCTTACCCCACCAGACATGCCACCAGGGGTCTTTTCACAGTCCCCAAATCCAGAAAAAAATTAAAAGCGTACAGTATTAAATAGAGACATTATATGGAACTCCCTTCCATCTCATATTTCCCAAATGAACAGCAAATATGGTTAAAAAAACAGACAAAGCAACACCAAGCTTCTCCCCTATTTGGCCTAGATATTTTGTTTGTATGTATTGATATGTGGGCTACGTATGCCATTTTTCAATTTATGTTTATTTTATTTTACCAGGTAAGTTGACTGAGAACACATTCTCATTTGCAGCAACAACCTGGGGAATAGTTACAGGGGACAGGAGTGGGATGAATGAGCCAATTGTAAACTGGGGATTATTAGGTGACCGTGATGGTTTGAGGGCCAGATTGGGAATTTAGCCAGGACACCGGGGTTAACACCCCTACTCTTACAATAAGTGCCATGGGATCTTTGATGACCTCAGAGAGTCAGGACACCCGTTTAATGTCCCATCTGAAAGACGGCACCCGACACAGGGCAGTGTCCCCAATCACTGCCCTGGGGCATTGGGATATATTTTATTTAGACCAGAGGAAAGAGTGCCTCCTACTGGCCCTCCAACACCACTTCCAGCAGCATCTGGTCTCCCATCCAGGGACTGACCAGGACCAACCCTGCTTAGCTTCCGAAGCAAGCCAGCAGTGGTATGCAGGGTGGTATGCTGCTGGCTATGTAGTTCTGACCTTGAGCTGATATTGTCTATGAATGTTCTGTATTGTGTCTTTCATTGTCCCTTTCCAGCCCACTTTCCAGCTCACACTCTCAAACACATAGATCCCCTGAACGCAGCTCACTCTCCAGATCCCAATCACCTGAATTCTGATCACCTGTTCACACACCTGTATGTCATTATCACACACTATTTAGTTCAGTTCCTTGCACCCCATAGTTATGAGGTATTGTTTGTTTTGTGACATACTTCTAGTTGGAGCAGTGGGTTTCCTGTTATTTAATCCTCCAGTGTATGATAGTTTTTGCCTGCCTCACTAACGACGCCTATTCCCTGCCTGTACTTTAGCCTATTGGATTTCCTGTTATCCACTTATTGCCTGATCTCCCGGATAACGTTACTAGCCTTTTCCCTGCCTGTACTGTTGCCTTGTTGGACCCCCTGTGTACAACCTTCTGCCTGCCCCTGGATCCAGCTACCTGCCTCCTCCTGTGGTCCTTTACAAACTAACACCTGCTGCGCCCTGCGCTTGAAACCAGCTCTCTGTCTCCCATTGTGTTCATTACAAAAGTATTTTTACTTTTACTCAAGTATGACAATTGTGTACTTTTCCCACCACTGCTAATAAAATACTAAATTTTCAAATTTTCCCTATGCCCATCATGAGGTTGCTACAACCAAGCCTACGAATGAAATGTTTTAGTAATCAAGGTGACTGTGACGCAATCAATATCGCCTTGCACACTTGCCTGCATCTACCTGATCTCGGGTGTAATCATCAAATCAAATGGTATTTGTCACATGTTCTGAATAGAACCGGTGTAGACCTTACTGTGAAATGCTTACTCACAAGCCCTTAACCAACAACGCAGTTCAAGAAAGACAAAGTAACACACAAATGAGGCTATACTGTATACAGGGGGTACAGGTTAGTTGAGTTATTTTGTACGTGTAGGTAAGGGTAAATTGACTATGCATCGATAATGAACAGCGAGTAGCAGCAGTGTAAAAACAAAAGGAGGGGTGTGTCAATTAAAAAAATCTGGGTGGCCATTTTATTAATTGTTCAGCAGTCTTATGGCTTGGGGGTAGAAGCTGTTAAGGAGCCTTTTGCTCCTAGAATTGGCGCTCCGGTACCGCTTGCTGAGATGTAGCAGAGAGAACAGTCTATGACTTGGGTGACTGGAGTCTTTGACAATTTTTTGGGGCCTTCCTCTGACTCTGCTTAGTACAGAGGTCCTGGATGAGAGGAAGCTTGACCCCAGTGATGTACTGGGCCATTCGCACTACCCTCTGTAGAGCCTTACAGTCAGATGCCAAGCAGTTGCCATACCAAGCGGTGATGCAACCGGTCAGGATGCTCTCGATGGTACAGCTGTAGAACTTTTTGAGGATCTGGGGACCCATGCCAAATCCTTTCAGTCTCCTGAGGGGGGGGGGGGGGGGGTGTTGTCGTGCCCTCATCACGTGCCCCTGAACACACCACTTCAGTCAGTTTTTTGTACAGAATGTTCTTATAGTATGTTTCAATCTATTTGGAAAAATCCTCACATACCAAGTTTTTCAATGTTCAAGGAACTTGAAACTCTCGACCCGCTCCACCACAGCCCCGTTGATGTTAATGTGGGCCTGTTCGGCCCGCCTTTTCCTGTAGTCCACGATCAGCTCCTTTGTATTGATCACATTGAGTGAAAGGGTGTTTTCCTTGCACCACACTGCCAGGTCTCTGACCACCTCCCTACAGGCTGTATCATCGTTGTCAGTGATCAGGCCTACCACTTTTGTGTCGTCAGCAAACTTAATGATGGCGTTGGAGTCGTGTTTGGCCACGCAGTCGTGGGTGAACTGCGAGTACAGGAGGGGACTAAGCATGGACCCCTGCTGGGCCCCAGTGTTGAGGATCAGCGTGGCAGATGTGTTGTTGCCTACCCTTACCACCTGGGGGCGGTCCGTCAGGAAGTCCAGGATCCAGTTGCAGAGACATGTGTTTAGTCCCAGGGTCCTTCGCTTAGTGATGAGCTTTCACGTTCACGCAGATGAGCAGGGACCCTGGGCATCTTTCTTCTGGTGCTTTTTCAGTCAGTAGAAAGGCCTCTTTAGTGTCTTAAGTTTTCATAACCGTGACCTTAATTGCCTACCGTCTGTAAGCTGTTAGTGTCTTAACGACCGTTCCACAGGCGCATGTTAATTCATTGTTTATGGTTCATTGAACAAGCATGGGAAACAGTGTTAAAACCCTTTACAATGAAGATCTGTGAAGTTATTTAGATTTTTATGAATTATCTTTGAAAGACAGGGTCCTGAAAAAGGGACATTTCTTTTTTTGTGGAGTTTAGCTAGCTGCATTCATTGGCTATATAAGTGGAAGTGAAAAATATATAGTAAGCTCTCTCTTGCTTCTCCTTTATTTAAGAAATTAATTTTAACTATTGTCTTTCTCTTAGAGTCAACTACTCACCACATGTTATACACTACAGTGCTAGCTATCTGTAGCGTATGCTTTCACTACTAGATTAATTCTTTAATTGGGTGAACAACATGTCAGTTCATGCTGCAAGAGCTCTGATAGGTTGGAGGACATCCTCCATAAGTTGTCATAATTACTTTTTAAGTATATGGAAGGGGGTGAGAACCATGAGCCTCCTAGGTTTTGTATTGAAGTCAATATACCAAATATCAGCCATGCGCAGTTAAGCACAAGTTCACTCAACTTTCTATCAACGTTTCCCTTTACTGTGGGAATTGTGATTGAATCAACATAATATTAGCTACTTTCAATGCAACATACCGAAACACAACAAACTATTCAAGACTTTGTATGCAAATCTAATTTTGAAAGAGATTTTCTTGTAGGCAGAATGCATCGGAGTAGGATTCTATTGACACACATGACTCAGCCCCTACTCTACAGACTAGTGCGACATTACCAATCAGAGCTGCAGTGGGCCTATATGCAAATAGACCATTGCCATATATGGATCTGTGCCATTCACTTTGAATTGAAAAAGTTGATACACAGGTTAATTTCAAGCCCTGCATGTCTTTTTCAAAAGTTTCATAGAATATAGGCCTACATTGAACACCACACATTGGTTGCTACTGTAGGCTGAAGGATAGAACAGCTGTTTCCATGTTAAAATATTATGGGATGCATTTTCAAAAAAAAAAATATGGGACGCCGCTCTGGTAGGTCTACATAATGATCAAATAGCCACAGTAGCATACTTAACCACCATCTGAAACTGTAACTTAAAGTGGGTACAGCCTAAGTGTTCACAGTAAACGCACGCTGGAAGTTGCACAGAATTTTCACAACATTCAAGGTTGTGCTCAGTTTTCATCAATTATTTATTTGGTGACGTGAATATATTTAGTTTTATCTAAATTCACATCACGGGTATGGAGAGCCTTTATGGAGAAGCTCGGGGTCATGGTCAGCCTCACTTCCGGGTATAGGCCTCAGTCTAACGGGCAGGTGGAGAGGATGAACCAGGAACTGGGTAGGTTCCTGAGGAGTCACCGCCAGGACCGGCAGGGAGAGTGGGTCCGATTCCATCCATGGGTGGAGTACGCCCATAATTCGTTACGTCACTTTTCCACTGGGCTGACTCCCTTCCAGTGTGTTCTGGGTTTTCAGCCAGCCCTGTCTCCATGGACCCCGGAAAAGACCGAAGCTCCTGCGTGGATGAGTGGTTCAGGCGCGCAGAAGAAGTGTGGAGCGACGCTCACATGAGACTCCGGCGCACCGTCCACCGTCAGAAGTAGCAGGCAGACCGCCACTGCAGTGAGACTCCCGTGTTCCATCCTGGGGATCGTGTCTGGCTCTCTACCAGGAACCTCCAACTCTGCCTGCCCTGCAAGAAGTTGAGCCCCCGATTTGTGGGGCTGTTCAAGGTTCTCCGGACGTATAGGTTACAGCTTCCCAGTAACTACCGTATCTCACCTTCTTGTCATGTCTCCATTCTCAGGCCGGTGGTTCCTGGTCCCCTGGCTGATGCTGTCCCCCACGACACCCCTCCGTCCCCTATGTCGTCAGATCCCTACTGGACTCCCGACGTTGTGGGGGTCGGCTCCAGTATGGCCCAGAGGAGCGGTGTTGGGTTCCGGTGGAGGACATTCTGGATCCCAACAACATCCGTGATATCCATCTTCGCTACCCGGACAGGCCCGCTTCTCGTCCTTGGCGGGCGTTGTCGGGGGCAAGGGGGTGGGGGGGGGGTTACTGTCACGCCTATTCCCGCTCTTCTCCTCTGGCGTTCGACCTTGCCGGTCCTGGCAACCATTATTACATGCACCTGTGCATCATGAGGCACACCTGGACTCCATTACCTCACCTTTATCTGGCACTCCCTTTAGGTTCATTCCCCAGACAGTATTGTTTCTGTGTTTCATGTCAAGACGCTACTCCTATGTTGTATCGTTCTTTGTTTTTATTAAACTTACCATCTGCACCTGCTTCTCGACTCCCATCGTCTAAGTTACACAAGGAGCTTTCAAAAGAACTCTGTGACAAAGTTGTGGAAAGACACAGATCAGGGGATGGGTATTAAAAGATTTTCAAAGGCCTTGAATATCCCTTGGAGCAAGGTCAAAACGATTATTAAAAGAAGTGAATGGTGTATGGCAAGATCCTGCATAGATCAGGCTATCCCTCAAAACTGTAAGACCGAGCAAGTAGGAGACTGATCAGAGGCTACCATGAGTCCAATGGCAACTTTGAAAGAGCTACAGGCTTTTATCGCCAAGACTGGTCAAAGTGTGCATGTGACAACAATATCCCAAGCACTCCACAACAGTGGAGGCTGGTGGGACGAGATAAAGGAGGACAGGCTCATTGTAATGGCTGGAAATGAATAAATGTAACGGTATCAAACATGTGGTACCATCAAACATATGGAAACCATGTTTGACTCAGTTTCCATTTCAGACATTACAATGAGCATGTCCTCCTATAGCTCATCCTCCTCTGCTCCACAAATCTGGCATGTATGATAGGGTGGCAAGAAAGAAGCCATTATTCATGATATCCCAACTAAAACTGAACTTTTTGGCCTAAATGCAAAGCGTAACTTGGCCCAAATCCAACATGGCACATCACCCAAACAATACCACCCCACCCTGTTATGGGGATGATTCTCATCGTCAGGGACTGTGGCACTCATCAGGGGCCTCATTTATAAACGTTGTGTAAGCACAAAATATGCCCCAAAACATGCGTGCGCCAGTTCACGCAAAAGTTGGCATTAATAAAAACTGAACTTGACGTAGGCTACGCACAGTTTCTAGTGTAGTATAGCATTGCAGGAAGGCAAAAGTAGCTTTATAACATACAGTATAATTTACCAGGTGAACAGACAGTTGATATTTTGCATGGAAGTGCACAGGCTACCACTGTAAGTAGGCCTAATGTATAAAAGAAAAAAATTTGCAGACAATGTTTCAGAATTCGAGGGTATTGCAGCATATTTACGTTCGGGAAAAAGTTCATGCAGAACATTATTGAATTCAAACGATAAGTTTACAGGTCCACAACAATTTGCAATCGTTTTGGTCTTTCAGATACAGCAAATGTCAAATGTTTTACGACAGGAAGCGGCGCAGGTCCTAATCCAGGCACTTGTCATCTCCCGTCTGGATTACTGCAACTCGCTGTTGGCTGGGCTCCCTGCCTGTGCCATTAAACCCCTACAACTCATCCAGAACGCCGCAGCCCGTCTGGTGTTCAACTTTCCCAAGTTCTCTCACGTCACCCCGCTCCTCCGCTCTCTCCACTGGCTTCCAGTTGAAGCTCGCATCCGCTACAAGACCATGGTGCTTGCCTACGGAGCTGTGAGGGGAACGGCACCTCCGTACCTTCAGGCTCTGATCAGGCCCTACACCCAAACAAGGGCACTGCGTTCATCCACCTCTGGCCTGCTCGCCTCCCTACCTCTGAGGAAGTACAGTTCCCGCTCAGCCCAGTCAAAACTGTTCGCTGCTCTGGCACCCCAATGGTGGAACAAACTCCCTCACGACGCCAGGTCAGCGGAGTCAATCACCACCTTCCGGAGACACCTGAAACCCCACCTCTTTAAGGAATACCTAGGATAGGATAAAGTAATCCTTCTAACCCCCCCCCCCTTAAAAGAGTTAGATGCACTATTGTAAAGTGGTTGTTCCACTGGATATCATAAGGTGAATGCACCAATTTGTAAGTCGCTCTGGATAAGAGCGTCTGCTAAATGACTTAAATGTAAATGTAAATGTAAATGTCACTGCATTAGAAAATAATCTTTCAGCACCTCTGTCACCTGTTCTCCCTCTCCGGCCTCTAGGTCACCAGGCTGCTCGTTATGGTGCACACCTGTCACCATCGTTACGCGCACCTGTGCGTCATAAGACTCACCTGGACTCCATCACCTCCCTGATTACCTTCCATATATGTCACTCCCTTTGGTTCCTTCCCCATGCGTTGTTTTTTCAGTTTCATGTCTGTGTGCTGTTCGAGTTTCTTGTTTTGTATTATGTTGCGTTTATTTATTAAAACACTCACTCCCTGAACTTGCTTCCCGACTCTCAGCGCACATCATTACAACCTCGAAAGACATCTGATCAAGTTCGCAATTGCTATTTACTTTAGATCCTGTGTTGGCCTAATTAAAATACTTACAAAGTATACAGCAAATAAGGGTGATATTTTCACCATAAAAGGTGAATGGTGATCATTATTCAGGCGGAGTCATAATGTTTATTCATGCGAGCACAGTTTTACGACAGGTCTGAAACATGCATATGTATGATGTGCGGCCAGTTTATAAATCAATGTTTTTGTGCGTGCAGTCTTTAAAGAAATTGATATTTAATTACTTTAAAATGGACACAACATTTATAAATAAGACCCCAGGATAGAAGGGAAAATAAATGGAGCAATGTACAGAAAAGTCTTTGAGGAAAACCTGCTGCCCTCTGCAAGAAAGCTGATACTGGGGTGAAAGTTCACCTATCAGCATGACAATGACCTGAAGCACACAGCCAAAGCTACAGTGGTGTGGCTAAGGAATAAAAAGGCAAATGTCCCAGTCAGAGTCCCCACCTAAATCCAATCAACGCTTCCCAAGGAACTTGACAGAGCTTGAACAGTTTTGTTAGGAAGAATGGACGAATATTGCCAACTCTACGTGTGAAAAGTTGGGAGGGACCTATCCCAACAGACCAAGTATTAACTCAGGGGGGTGGAGACTTATCCAATTATGATATTTCAGTTTTGTATTTTTTTCATAATAAAAACAAATTCTCCTTAAAAGTGTGGAGTATGGTGTGTAGATAAGTGTGGGAGGGATGAATGAAACTCTGGGGCACTGACACAAAATGTGAAAGTTCAAGAGACTTTCTTTAGGCACTGTATGTCTTTGAAACATTAAATCATTCAAAACAGTTAAGAAATGTGGAACAATTTAGTGGATTACGTGGATTACTTCACAGGTTAGACAGCACCTGCCTCCTCAGTTTATGCTGCAGACCGATCAGTTTCCTCTCTAACTGCTCTCCCAACTCCACAGCATCTTCGGGCAAGTGCTGGCTTAACTGTCTGTTGCATCTTCTTGATTAAATAGCATTATGGCTAAAAGGTCAGCTTCACTGTCAAGTTCCAGGGAAAGCATTCCCAACTAGGGTTGCAAAGGGTCAGAAATCTTCCATGGGAAGTTAAGACTGGGAATTTGGAGAATTTTGCTTACATTCATCAAAAATGTTAGCTTATAACAGTAAACCTTTTTTTGTGGAATACACAAGGCAATTCCCCAATTTAATGGAATTGCAACCCTCTGCATGCACAGTGCATTCTTCCATCACATGCACAGCTGATTCTCAAGATCTTACACACTAATGAGATGCTATTGAGCCCACACTATTACACTGTCTGAGCCAAGGACTACATGCTTTCTGGTAAGTTTTGATTACAATACTGGGTGGGGTGAATATATTTTATATGACATACATTATTTATAATAGTTTATAATAGCATACAGCAAAGTGTGTTTAAATCATTTCTAACTTGTTAAAACTTCTGCTAGTTCATTTTTGATACCATGTGGGTTTTTGCTTGCTTGAGCCTGCTAACTGAGGAGTGTTAATTCACCTGTTTCCATACATGTTTAATTAAAAAAAAAAAAGTATCTTACAAAGGAGTTGTTTAATCTAACCGCTTAACTATTTATCTGTACATGGAATTGTATATATTTTTTTTTGTACAATTTTTTTTCTTCTAATCTTTACAGGAAAATGCCACGGGCACTATCTGATGTGTGGAGACATTTCACTGCAGCTAATGTAGAAAGAAAAGCTGTGTACATTTGCAAATACTGTGCCAAATCATATGTGAAGAATGCAACAAAGATGCAGAATCATCTGGCCAAGTGCATAAAGTTCCCTCAGCGCTCACAACAAGCAACCTCCGACAAAAGTACCTTTACTTCTATTCGAGGGGGAAATGATGAATCGGACACCTTATCGATAGCAACAGCTCATGGTCATCCTGGAATCAGAAGGTTTTTATTACTCAATGGAGGAACAAAGTCAGAGAAATTCTGATGATTGTCTTGCTCGAGCTGTGTATGCAACTGGTTCACCTCTGATGCTCACAGGCAATGTGTACTGGAAGATATTTCTGAATGTTCTTCACCCAGCATACACCCCTCCAACCAGACACGTTTTATCTACTCATTTTCTGGATGCAGATGAGTAGACCCCAAGTATGCTGGCAGGAGTATCCTGTCTGGTGCAGAGATCAACAAGGTCTATGGTGTCATCACTACTGTGTTTCGTCACCTTGGCCTGGATGAGGGCAAGGTTCTTGGCAGTCTGGGGAAGTACACTTCCAAGCAAAGGCTTTGGGATGGAGATGCAATATGGCAGTCGTGCCAACATATCTCATCAGCCACCTGGTGGAAGGGACTTTCTGCATCCGAGGCTCTTTCCCCTGTTGCCTCTATCATCCTCCAAATCCCACCAACATCAGCCGACTGAGAGGGCAACTGGTCCTTGTTTGGGAACACACACACCAAAGCACGCAACAGGCTGACCAATACAAGGGTTAAGAAATTGGTGGCCATCCGGGCAAATTTGAGGCTTTTTGAGCCTGACAACGAGCCATCCTCAACAAGGTTGGAAAGTGACAGTGAAGATGAAGCCTCGGAGTCTGATGTTCAAGAGGTGGACATTGAGGAGGTCCAGGGAGAAGACATGGAAGCCTGAGAGGAAGACAACCAAAGCTTTAGTTTCTAGACTATCATTTTACAGATGTATGTTGAAAACGTTTTTGGGAGATGCAATGGATCATTGGGGATCATTCAATATTCCCTTTCTTTTGTTGTTCAGTGAAATAATTTCATTAAAGTTCAATTCGTAACTAAATATATATTTTTTTTAAATCCCAATTATGTCTACTTATGATAAGGTAAAAGGATTGTTTCTGTCTCCATATGATATGGTAAATATATCCAATGTAAAAAACATCTACATTTAAATGATATTAATATTAATTTGCAAATATTTCCATTATTTCCCATATATTACCGTTAATTCCCACAGAATGTTTCCACCTCTGAATCTTCTCCAAAATGTGTAACCCTATTACCAACCCTCATTATTTGATTGTGCAATAATAGGCCTACTACACCGAGCTGGCCAGTAAAAGAGGAAATGGTCATTTGAATGTCTGACCCACCCTAACATAACTGTCTGGTATGATAAAGACTTCAATAACAAAAGATGAAACGAATCCAAGAGATTATTTCATGATTTGGATGATCAATACAATTGCAAAAACACATACACTACCGTTCAAAAGTTTGGGGTCACTTAGAAATGTCCTTGTTTTCCATGAAAACATACATGAAATGAGTTGCAAAATGAATAGGAAATATAGTCAAGAGATTGACAAGGTTATAAATAATGATCTTTAATTGAAATAATAATTGTGTCCTTCAAACTTTGCTTTCGTTAAAGAATCCTCCATTTGCAGCAATTACAGCCTTGCAGACCTTTGGCATTCTAGTTGTCAATTTGTTGAGGTAATCTGAAGAGATTTCACCCCATGAGTCCTGAAGCACCTCCCACAAGTTGGATTGGCTTGATGGGTACCATACTGTCAAGCTGCACCCACAACAGCTCAACAGGGTTGAGATCCGGTGACTGTGCTGGCCACTCCATTATAGACACAATACCAGCTGACTGCTTCTTCCCTAAATAGTTATTGCATAGTTTGGAGCTGTGCTTTGGGTCATTGTCCAGTTGTAGGAGGAAATTGGCTCCAATTAAGCACCGTCCACAGGGTATAGAGGGATAGCCTTCCTTCTTCAAGATCCCTTTTACCCTGTACAAATCTCCCCCTTTACCACCACAAAAGCACCCCCAGACCATCACATTGTCTCCACCATGCTTGACAGATGGCGTCAAGCACACCTCCAGCATCTTTTCTGCGTCTCACGAATGTTCTTCTTTGTGATCTGAACACCTCAAACTTCCAATCTTCCTCTGTCCAGTGTCTGTCCTTTTGCCCATGTTAATCTTTTATTTAATGGCCAGTCTGAGCTATGGCTTTTTCTTTGCAACTATGCCTAGAAGGCCAGCATCCCACAGTCGCCTCTTCACTTTTGACGTTGAGACTGGTGTTTTGCGGGTACTATTTAATGAAACTGCCAGTTGATGAATTGTGAGGCGTGTGTTTCTCAAACTAGACACTCTAATGTACTTGTCCTCTTGCTCAGTTGTGCACCGAGGCCTCCCACTCCTCTTTCTATTCTGGTTAGAGCCATTTTGCGCTGTTCTGTGAAGGGAGTAGTACACAGCGTTGTACAAGATCTTCAGTTTCTTAGCAATTTCTTTCATGGAATAGCCTTCATTTCTCAGAACAAGAATAGACTGATGAGTTTCAGAAGAAAGTTTTGTTTCTGGCCATTTTGAGCCTGTAATTGAACCCACAAATGCTGATGCTCCAGATACTCAACTAGTCTAAAGAAGGCCAGTTTTCAGCTGTGCTAACATAATTGCAAAAACTTTTCTAATGATCAATTAGCTAACACAACGTGCCATTGGAACACATGAGTGATGGTTGCTGATAATGGGCCTCTGTACGCCTATGTATTTTATGTATTTTCCATTTATGTTCCATAAAAAAAAATCTGCCGTTTCCAGCTACAATAGTAATTTACAACATCAATGTCTACACTGTATTTCTGATCAATTTGATGTTATTTTAATGGACAAAAAATGTGCTTTTCTTTCAAAAACAAGGACATTTCTAAGTGACCCCAAACTTTTGAACGGTAGTGTATATCTCTCTGCAAAAACAGACACGTAGGTTTTAGTGTACACATTTTCAAGGAAAATAAAGATTTAGCTGAGTAAGCTGTCGAATTTCAAGGTCCTTGGTGTCCACATCACCAACGAACTACCATGGTCTAAACACACACTGACTCGGTATCAGTACCCCCCGTATATAGCCTCGTTATTGTTATTTTTTACTTTAGTTTATTTAGTAAATATTTTCTTAACTCTTTCTTGAACTGCATTGTTGGTTAAGGGCTTGTAAGTAAGCATTTCACAGTAGGTCTACACCTGTTGTGTTTTGCGCATGTGACAAATACAATTTGATTTTATTTGTCGTGCGTCATCCCAGTGCATGAGAAGTGAACTGGATGGAGCTGTGTTGACTACTGTCCATTTGACACAAAGATCCTGATGAAAGGTGGGACGACTCAGTTCTCCATAAGTGGGGATCTGACGTTTTTGGTTTAAAAATAGTTTCTGTGGAAAGCAAATTTGGCCATTTTTGAGAATTCAAATAGATTAGAAAACATCAAATTCCCAGGCTGTGTGGCTCAGCACAGCTTTCAGAAAACCTGCCATTTTAGTGTGTTTGAGGCAAACACTTACATCTTGATATTTGTTACGAATCCCTTTGGCCCAACAGTCTAGGGGGGGTGGTAACGAGACCCGTAACATACCTCATGCAAATTATAGTAGTGAAATGTAACAGTGAGAACAAATAACCACGACAACTTAAATCTACCGTCAAACTCTCAGGGTTTATTAGTAAACACACGGTAATGGGGGGGGGGGGGGGGGGGACGGACGGACAGGAAAAGGGGCTGAGCTGGACCCAAGGAAAGAAACAAATATCCCAAAACACCCCTAAGCTAGACTAGCCTACTTCAACAACAGCTAACTAACTAACCAAAAATACAGAGGGTGGTCCACCCAGTTCTAAATAGTGTATTTAGACAAAGTTTACCTACGGGCAGTGTATGCCCATGGGCGACCTGTCTGGTTACCCCCTTTTCCCACCGTCAAACAAACACCATAACAAAACCAACACTCACAGGTGGGGACAAAGTGACATGTAGTTGCAAAAACCAAACAAGAGATCTACAGACAGATGGCATTGACAGATAGATTGAGCTCTAGAGAGAACAACTGACAGGGTTTTTAAAGCAAGGGAAAGGGGTTGTGATAGGGTAATGGAAACAGGAGGAGGTGTCTTCTGATTAGCGACTAATTGGTGACTGATTGGGGAATGATGATTTTCACCTGTGAGGGGAGAAGGAGAGAAAAAAAATACACAGGATACACACACACAGGATACCTAGTATATAGGTAGTATATATAGATAGTTCTCTCACGTCACCCCGCTCCTCCGCTCTCTCCACTGGCTTCCAGTTGAAGCTCGCATCCGCTACAAGACCATGGTGCTTGCCTACGGAGCTGTGAGGGGAACGGCACCTCCGTACCTTCAGGCTCTGATCAGGCCCTACACCCAAACAAGGGCACTGCGTTCATCCACCTCTGGCCTGCTCGCCTCCCTACCTCTGAGGAAGTACAGTTCCCGCTCAGCCCAGTCAAAACTGTTCGCTGCTCTGGCACCCCAATGGTGGAACAAACTCCCTCACGACGCCAGGTCAGCGGAGTCAATCACCACCTTCCGGAGACACCTGAAACCCCACCTCTTTAAGGAATACCTAGGATAGGATAAAGTAATCCTTCTAACCCCCCCCCCCTTAAAAGAGTTAGATGCACTATTGTAAAGTGGTTGTTCCACTGGATATCATAAGGTGAATGCACCAATTTGTAAATCGCTCTGGATAAGAGCGTCTGCTAAATGACTTAAATGTAAAATGTAAATGTAATACCTGTATCCGTAACAATATTATATGAAGTAATAATCTAAAATGTAATCAGCTGTTTTTAAGAATGTAACTGTTATCCGATTAAACATTTTATTTAACGTAATTTGGTCCGATTACAGTTACTTCATTTTTGTAATCTGATTATGTAATCCCTGTTATGCGTTAGTACCAAAACCTGCTCTTCTCTCACAGTACAATGTCACTGACATTGGAAGACTACCGAGCTCCTTTTGGAAAACAATTTACCCCTTTCCAGACAGAGTGCCTCGTGGAAAATGTTATACATTCTTGAGGAGATTGAATGGCAAAGGGCCAACTCTGATCACTCATCATTTTCACATGATTAGAAAAACATCAGTATAGTGGTATATGTGGTAGGCAAAGACTGGAGGGCAATGTTGTTAATGATTTTGTCTAGGTCTATTCATTCTGCAATTGTACATGTAAGTTATCCTTTACTTTAAAAAAACAATTACAAAAAAATATGTATATCATGTAATCACTCCTTAGGTTTAAAAAAAAAAAAAAAAATCATCTTGGTGATGTTTCACACTCAAATTATAGTAGTGCAGAGAAGTTACATACAAACTACTTACATAAAGCACACTTACTTAACCAGCAAGATCATGATCCTTCTCAGATTTCAACAGTGACTGAAACATGAGAGACTCCGGTTGTTTTAAAAGGGGAGGAGTTGGGAGTAGTATGTGTGCCTCTCCCATTCACACACGTCTCAGACCAGCATACACAGATGGAGGCTACTCGGTCTTGACAGAGTGGGGACCGTGGAAGCTTTGCTGGACACAAGGACCTGAAGGAAGAGAAGGAGAAGAACGGAGAGAAGGATAATAATGGAGTGCAAGGAGAATGTGATCCACTACCTCAGCTGGGGGTTCATCGTCGGTGCGGTGGCGTATCTCCTTCAGCAGACCAGGACCCAGACCCCGTACGGACGCTACGTGACCTCGGATGGGACCCCAGGGAGGACCTGCCCTGCCAAGCTGGCCTGGTTCCTCCAGGAACTGCCTTCTTTCCTGGTTCCCATGCTCCTTCTGCTCTCCACCGACACACAGCCCAGCCTGGGAAAATACCTGCTTCTCTGGACCTTCTGTCTGCACTACTTCCAAAGGTATGTGTACACATTAGATTGGTCCCCGATCTGTAAGTATTGTCTAGGCCACGTGGCTAGACAGCAGAATTAGATATGTGATGGTGGGACCAGACTATGTCCACATACCAACTTTCAATGGAGTTTTGGATCTTTTAACTCATAAATCAGCTGAAACATATGGACACTTTTTTGGGCAACAGCAGATATATTTCACTTAAAAGGTGTTGAACATACAGTTGAAGTTGGAAGTTTACATACACTTAGGTTGGTGTCATTAAAACTCATTTTTCAACCACTCCACAAATTTCTTGTTAACAAACTATAGTTTTGGCAAGTCGGTTAGGACATCTACTTTGTTCATGACACAAATAATTTTTCCAACAATTGTTTACAGACAGATTATTTCACTTATAGTTCACTGTATTACAATTCCAGTGGGTCAGAAGTAGAGGTCGGCCGATTAATTGGAATGGCCGATTTAATTAGGGCCAATTTCAAGTTTTCATAACAATCGGATTTTTTTTTTTTTTTTTTTTACACTTTTATTTAATCTTTATTTAACTAGACATGTCAGTTAAGAACACATTCTTATTTTCAATGACGGCCTAGGAACGGTGGGTTAACTGCCTCGTTCAGGGGCAGAACGACAGATTTTCACATTGTCAGCTCGGGGGATCCAATCTTGCAACCTTACAGTTAACTAGTCCCAACGCAATAACGACCTGCCTCTCCTTGCACTCCACAAGGAGACTGCCTGTTACACGAATGCAGTAAGCCAAGGTAAATTGCTCGCTAGCATTAAACTTATCTTATAAAAAACAATCAATCAATTATAATCACTAGTTAACTACACATGGTTGATGATATTACTAGATATTATCTAGCGTGTCCTGCGTTGTGTATAATTTGACTGAGCAAACAAGCATACAAGTATCTGACTGAGCGGTGGTAGGCAGAAGCAGGCGCGTAAACATTCATTCAAACAGCACTTTCGTGCGTTTTGCCAGCAGCTCCTCGTTGTGCGTCAAGCATTGCGCTGTTTATGACTTCAAGCCTATCAACTCCCGAGATGAGGCTGGTGTAACCGAAGTGAAATGGCTGGCTAGTTAGCGCGCGCTAATAGCGTTTCAAACGTCACTCGCTCTGAGCCTTGGAGTGGTTGTTTCCCTTGCTCTGCATGGGTAACGCTGCTTCAAGGGTGGCTGTTGTCGATGTGTTCCTGGTTCGAGCCCAGGGAGGAGCGAGGAGAGGGACGGAAGCTATACTGTTACACTGGCAATACTAAAGTGCCTATAAGAACATCCAACAGTCAAAGGTTAATGAAATACAAATGGTATAGAATATTGAAGACTCATGTTAAAAGGAACCACCAGCTTTCATATGTTCTCATGTTCTGAGCAAGGAACTTAAACGTTAGCTTTCTTACATGGCACATATTGCACTTTTACTTTCTTCTCCAACACTTTGTTTTTGCATTATTTAAACCAAATTGAACATGTTTCATTATTTATTTGAGGCTAAATTGATTTTATTGATGTATTTGATTAAGTTAAAATAAGTGTTCATTCAGTATTGTTGTAATTGTCATTATTACAAATACATTTTAAAAAATCGGTCAATTAATCGGTATCGGCTTTTTTGGGCCTCCAATAATCGGTATCGGCGTTGAAAAATCATAATCGGCCGACCTCTAGTCAGAAGTTTACATACACTAAGTTGACTGTGCCTTTAAACATTTTGGAAAATTCCAGAAAATGATGTCATGGCTTTAGAAGCTTCTGATATGCTAATTGACATCATTTGAGTCAATTGGAGGTGTACCTGTGGATGTATATGCCTACCTTCAATCTCAGTGGCTCTTTGCTTGACATCATGGGAAAATCAGAAGAAATCAGCCAAGACCTCAGAAAAAAAATTGTAGACCTCCACAAGTCTGGTTCATCCCTGGGAGCAATTTCCAAACGCCTGAAGGTACCCCATTCATCTGTACAAACAATAGTACGTAAGTATTAACACCATGGGACCACACAGCCGTCATTCCACTCAGGAAGGAGACGCGTTCTGTCTCCTAGAGAAAAGTGCAAATCAATCCCAGAACAACAGCAAAGGACCTTGTGAAGATGCTGGAGGAAACGGGTACAAAAGTATCTAAATCCACAGTAAAACGAGTCCTATATCGACATAACCTGAAAGGCCGCTCAGCAAGGAAGAAGCCACTGCTCCAAAACTGCCATAAAAAAGCCAGACTACAGTTTGTAACTGCACATGGGGACAAAGATCGTACATTTTGGAGAAATGTGCTCTGGTCTGATGAAACAAAAATATAACTTTTTGGCCATAATGACCATCGTTATGTTTGGAGGAAAAAGGAGGAGGCTTGCAAGCTGAAGAACACCATCCCAACCGTGAAGAACGGGGGTGGCAGCAGACTTTAATGCAGGTAAACTTAAATCAGTACTACCAAATTTCCATCAACATGTAAAATGTTGATCTAGATCACCTGTACTCCACACACAGAGACGCGTACAAAGCTCTCCCTCGCCCTCCATTTGGTAAATCTGACCACAACTCTATCCTCCTGCTTACAAGCAAAAATTAAAGCAGGAAGCACCAGTGACTCGGTCTATAAAAAAGTGGTCAGATGAAGCAGATGCTAAACTACAGGATTGCTTTGCTATCACAGACTGGAACATGTTCCTGGGATTCTTCCGATGGCGTTGAGGAGTACTTCCAGCTAGCTGAAATGTATCTAAGGGCTGTATGCGATTATGGAGTGTCAATCAAATTGTTTCTTTGTCATCTTGCTAGTTAGTTACATAGCTGTGGCCATCTATTTAGTATCAGCAAGGGCTTTCCACAACAATAGCAACAATAGCGCAGCTAGCTAACATTGACTCGACCATAAAGCAACACACACGGACATGCCTTGCCAAACATTGCACCTGCCACCTTCTGGTTTGCAGTATTCTAACAAGGCTGAGTGGCTGACAACTTCAAGGTCTTTGCTGTATGAGCACAAAAGAGATTGACTGCCAACACTGATCAGAGGTGTTAAGCTCTGTCGGCAGGCAAACATTTGACAATCCTACTGTTGTCTGATCTCTTACATAGTCAAAACCTGTGGAGAACTCTCAAAGGAGACCCGGGTGTGAACATATTTACATGGTAGGGAATTGAACGTGCGTCAAACTCACAACTGCCCTTAAACCAGGTCAGCACACTTCCATGAATGTATGTTAGTCACCGCATTTCTTCTCGTCACCATATCTTCTGCCATATCAAACTTTTACTCAACAGGGTCATGTCCAGTATGGAAAATTCTTTTGAAACGGGGAGGTAATACCTGAACTTGTCCAATAAGAAACAATATTTTTTAGTTATGTTGCAATATTGTGTTCCCCACTGAACATGACCCTGGGCTTTGTTAAACAGTACCCACTCGATCAGTGGGGGACAACTTTGTAGTTGCAGATTGTCGAACGTTGCAGATAGAAATGTAATGAAGAGAAAAAAGAAAAAAATCATATTTTTTTTAACCAGGTAGGCAAGTTGAGAACAAGTTCTCATTTACAATTGCGACCTGGCCAAGATAAAGCAAAGCAGTTCAACACATACAACAACACAGTTACACATGGAGTAAAACAAACATACAGTCAATAATACAGTAGAAAAATAAGTCTATAGAGAACGTGAGCAAATGAGGTGAGATAAGGGAGGTAAAAGGCAAAAAAAGGCCATGGTTGCAAAGTATATACAATATAGCAAGTAAAACACTGGAATGGTAGATTTGCAGTGGAAGAATGTGTAAAGTAGAAATAGAAATAATGGGGTGCAAAGGAGCAAAATAAATAAATAAATACAGTATAGGAAGAGGTAGTTGTTTGGGCTAAATTATAGATGGGCTATGTACAGGTGCAGTAATCTGTGAGCTGCTCTGACAGCTGGTGCTTAAAGTTAGTGAGGGAGATAAGTGTTTCCAGTTTCAGAGATTTTTGTAGTTCGTTCTAGTCATTGGCAGCAGATAACTGGAAGGAGAGGCGGCCAAAGGAGGAATTGGGTTTGGGGATGACCAGAGAGATATACCTGCTGGAGCGCGTGCTACAGGTGGGTGCTGCTATGGTGACCAGCAAGCTGAGATAAGGGGGGACTTTACCTAGCAGGCTCTTGTAGATGACCTGGAGCCAGTGGGTTTGGCGACGAGTATGAAGCGAGGGCCAGCCAACGAGAGCGTACAGGTCGCAGTGGTGGGTAGTATATGGCGCTTTGGTGACAAAACGGATTGCACTGTGATAGACTGCATACAATTTATTGAGTAGGGTATTGGAGGCTATTTTGTAAATGACATCGCCGAAGTCGAGGATCGGTAGGATGGTCAGTTTTACGAGGGTATGTTTGGCAGCATGAGTGAAGGATGCTTTATTGCGAAATAAGAAGCCAATTCTAGATTTAACTTTGGATTGGAGATGTTTGATGCGAGTCTGGAAGGAGAGTTTACAGTCTAACCAGACACCTAGGTATTTGTAGTTGTCCACGTATTCTAACTCAGAACCGTCCAGAGTAGTGATGCTGGACGGGCGGGCAGGTGCAGGCAGCGATCGGTTGAAGAGCATGCATTTCGTTTTACTTGTATTTAAGAGCAGTTGGAGGCCACGGAAGGAGAGTTGTATGGCATTGAAGCTTGTCTGGAGGGTTGTTAACAGTGTCCAAAGAAGGGCCAGAAGTATACAGAATGGTGTCGTCTGCGTAGAGGTGGATCAGAGACTCACCAGCAGCAAGAGCGACATCATTGATGTATACAGAGAAGAGAGTCGGCCCAAGAATTGAACCCTGTGGCATCCCCATAGAGACTGCCAGAGGCCCGGACAACAGGCCGGTTGTGATGACGTGATCCCTTATTCTACTTGTTACAGGGGAATGTTTGTTCTACATAATCTATTTCTATCTACATTAAGAAACACGGCCCTGCATGGCTTCCAGGTACTCACAGTTTGTACACAGCAGTGCTATATTGACCCATCTTTGACTTGATTTCTTTAATCAATATTTTTCTATTTTTTGCAAGAACGTTCATCTACTCCTTGCTGACCAAAGGCCGCCCTTCCCCTCTCTACATTGTCTTCTCTGCGGTAGTCTTCTGTTCCGTCAACGGTTTTCTCCAAGGCCACTACATGCTCCACTGTGCCACGTACGATGACGCGTGGCAGACCGACATTCGTCTAGGCACCGGTAAGTGAGATCTGAGATCCAAGCGGAAATGGTTTAGCAGTCTTTTCTCAGCCATTATTCGGTATATTACAGTGCCTGGATGATGTTCACAGACATTTGGCAGTCATTTGGTATCCTATGTCGAAGCCCGAAATAAATGCTATAAATTTATTTACAAAGTAATGTAATTTCAACCTTTTTAAAGGGTAACATTTGATAACTGCTAGAGCTACTGTAGATTAAGTCTGAGATCATTTAAAAAAATGTAATTGGTTAGGAAAACACACAACAGGAAAACCAGCCGTGCAGTCTGGGAGACTCTAATCTGGTCAGAACTTTCAGGCTTTCAGCCTGGAACTGTGACGAAACAAGTTGGCATTTGCTTCATCCTTGCCAATGTTCTGTGTTTATTGGTCAGTTAATGAGGCTAGATTCTTCAAAACATGCATCTTTTGGTCCCAGCAGGATATGGGACGACTATTTTGACAATATTCTTCCACAAGAAAATAAATAATGATTTGTTGACAAAGTCTGAGTTTGGGGTCGCATTGTACAAGCTTCTGCCAGCATGAAGGCTTTTAACAGCTCATACATTTTCGTTTTTCTATAGAACTAGAATGTGGTTTGCAATAAGCACCTGTATTGTTTTTTTCAGGTTTGCTGATGTTTTTCCTGGGAATGGCCATCAACATTCACAGCGACCACATTCTTCTAAATTTGAGAAAACCCGGAGAGGTTGTTTACAAGATTCCAAAAGGTACCAGATGGAATTCTGGATAACAGATGTCCAGCAGTGTTTCGGCATATGTTCCAGTCTTGTGAAACAATAGCAAAAACGTGGATCTCTAGGCAAATAACCATGTTCTGTACTCTTTACTTAGTCACTGTCCGCACAACCATGTGATGATAAACAGAACAAGCAGAGCATATTCAGAACATTCTGGTGTCAATGTGACCTTTTGCATTTATCTCTACTTCCTTTTGCTTTGTAAGGGCTATGCCTGTGCTGATCGAAATATGTTTTTAAAGGCCCAGTGCAGTCAAAATGCATTTTTCCTGTGTTTTTTTTTATCATACTGTACAACAGCTAATGACACTAACACTGTAAAAGTGTGAAAAAAACAATTTCCTGATAATTGCTGGTTTTGGCTTTCCATGATGACATCACAATGTGGTAAATTGGTTACTAGACCAATAAGAGTTCCAAACCTCTCTGCCAATAACAGCTAGTTTTCAGTTTCCCCCTCCCCACTCACAGTCCTGGCAAAATTCTAGATTGAGAAAGATTTTTTGTTGTTGCTAAAAAGCGTTTTTTGCCCATTTGAATAGAAATCTATTACAGTAAGGTACTTAATTGTTACCCAGAAATGATTTGATATTGATATAAGAACTTCTGCATTGGGCCTTTAATTGCTAATGGGTCGTAGAAGATTGTGAGCAACGTACACAATGCATTCAATGTTTTGCCAAGAAACTTCAGACACAGGAAGCAAACATTCCAGCTTTCTGGGCCATTACTTCACGGACAGGTTCAAAAGGAACATCTTGCAACTATTATCAGAACCACGCGAAAAATGAAACAGAAATGAAGACCACAGCAGATCTGTTTTCATTCACCTTCGGGTTGAATTAAATATCCAAGTAGTATATTCAATCATGGGTCCCTTGACATGGGGTGCTGGATCAAAAAAAATGTAGCAGATATGAAGTAGGGTCTGAAAGGTCAGGGATTGAAATGTTGTGAACTACTTTTTAAGGTATGAGTGTACCTGAGTGTACTACTTCATTAGTACTGTACTGAATTAACTGTCGGACACTTTATATTCCAGGGGGAATGTTTGAGTATGTCTCCGGAGCAAACTTCTTTGGAGAGATTCTGGAGTGGTGCGGGTATGCCCTAGCAACGTGGTCCCTGGCGACGTTCTCCTTTGCCCTTTTCACTGTGTGCTCGATTGGACCGCGGGCCTACCACCACCACAGGTACTAACAGTTCCAACCTCAAGAGCCTTCTGTAATCTCTTCATGCTCACACTCACACTGATACACTCATGTTCACTGGTATTGATACAACTATAAATCTTTCAGCAAAGCAATAAGCACGGACTGTCTTGTTGGCATTTTACAATGGAAAAGCATGGTAGTAGGATTCCTTCAATCTGACACTCTCTTCTCTTTCAGGTACTACCAAGAGAAGTTTGAAGACTACCCTCGGTCGAGGAAAGCTGTGATACCTTTCATATTATAAGAAGAACAGCAAACCAGAGAAGCCTTAATAAATGGACTGACCTAGCTAAAATTATTAGTCATGATATTGGCATTTACTGAACTCTGAAATGAAATGCTTGTCCTATATTGCTCTTTTCTGTGGAGCCCATTTGACCAGGCTTTAGCTTTCATTAGCTAGACATATTGAACCTATCATGTCATTGTACTCAGAGCTATCATATTCCACACTTGCAGCAACATATCTGTAATGCCATACTCCGAAATGCTTGGAGGAATGAATTATGTGGCAGCATTCATCATGGTCAAAGCTCAATGAAGGATAAAGAATTCAGGGTGAAGAGAACGGGGAGTGAGTGGGTGGGCAGGTCTTGAGAGAATAACATTTTATGTCGAAAGGGATGACTGACTGCCTATTCTTCTTTGTGCAAAAAAATGTATCTCTTGGACAAATGAACTACTTCACTTTTGGAAAGGCTCGTTAAATCTCTGCTTATTAATCACAAATATTATGTGATTAATAACTGCTGCATATGTTATTACACTTTTTAATTTCATACTTGCTTGGTTGTTTAGATAAGTCCAAATGCAATGTCATCCTTCATTACGTGGGACAAAGGCTCAGCTTACTGGAAATCATGTAACTTGAATATCTGGCTACGCAGTGACATTCATCAATCAAGTTCCAGAGAGATGCCACCCTCTGGAACTAGTTGAGCTAGTGCATCACTGAGGTTCTTGACAGACAAGCTTAACAGTACGTGTTATGACTGTAGTTGTAATCCTCCTATTCTACCCCTAGAGGGTAGTATAAGCTTTTTCATGCGGGTATCATGTTTTAGAGAGCGCAACATGATAGTCCACTAAAAGCAGACATTGGTCACATCAATATTTCAATCCAAGGTGGCGTTCTAATTTCCTTCATTGGCACTGATCTGGAGAAAGAGCAGTGCTGATGATGGAAAGATGAAACTTTTTTCACCTTACTGAGCCAGCTGAGCTGTATTGCGCTGGCCTGGTTACGCATGCACCATCGTTTCTGGAACCGTGCTGGAAAGGAGCATGTGAAAATAAAATCCCTGAACCAGTACAGTTTGGGTCAGCATGATAAAGTGAAAAAGGCTTTCGAGATGTTTAAGATGGAACATGTTAAGAATGGAGGTCCCAATATTGACTTGCTTAGTTAAAGGTTAAATAAAAAATATTGCACTCAATTGCGATGGTACTTAAGCCCACTCCTTGGTCTAATTTAATATAATCTCAAGTTTTGTTGCAATGGAAAGAATCAAATGTTTGCTTTCATGACTGACATTTTAAATGTAATCGATTATGTGATGTCTGTAAAGTGTCTTGAAACGCAGCCCTGGTCTTCCCTAGGTGAAATATGTTCATACTCCGCACACCTGTTAGCAAGTTACTCTGCAGTTTGACTTATTGTGAAATCCATCGTTTAATTTGATCTCTAACAGAGGAATAACATTTACAGCTAATCAAGCACAGGAAATTACATCATTATCTTGAGTTCAGAACTCAATTCCATTTACTCCACACGTGAGTCGTTAAATAGATAGTAGTCCACTGGCAAAACGCCTCACCACCAGTCACTCCTGGGAATCCTTCTCTTTCAGTGCCATCTCAGAGCGAGCGACCCTTCTCATAGCCCTCTGCATGAGCCAGGTGGTTAAATGGATGCCAAGAAAGGACCCCCCGAAACCACCCACAGCCAGTTCTTCTTCAACCAGCTCTGGGGCTTCATAGTCTCAGTCCACTATATAGCCTAGTAGGTGTTCCCCTTTCTGAAGGATGTGTACGTCACTGGAACAAAAGAGAGAAAAATGAAGATACAAGATACTCGTGGTTCCCTACCATGTCAACTCAGACAGAAGGTGATCTACACAACTGAAGGATGTGTCACTTTAAATACGTTTAGGCGACGACAAGACCTTGACATGCCTTGGATTAGAGTACCGAGAGAAATTGTCACATACTACATCAAGATTGATAGGAGGACAATCATGGTTCATGACATAACAATAATAAAGAGCTCCAGCATGCTTTCCTCACTCTCCTTCACCAGCTACTTTGCCTTGGCAGGGGCTTGAGGTGGCGAAACATATGCCACAATGCCTGGTTCGGAAACATAGTCCTGTTTATTCTTGTGTAGCGCAGGGTGCGACTTGACATTGTACCAACCCCAGTGTATGAGTCCAAGGCTCGTGCCCATAACAATCAAGACTTTGTAATTATTCCCGGTAGTCCGCAATCCCATGATTGAAAGGCACTTGGCTCAACTAAGGAAAACATGTATGTCAAGAAGCATTGGTTTGTTAATGCATTATAACCTGCTATTCAGTCAAACTGTAGACTTTTTTTTTTTTTAAAGGGTGTCAGGTCCCATGGATCAATTTTCTCAATTGTTCAACCGGTCAGTCATCAAATTGCAATATAGCACGAATAGCTGTTTTGCTTGGGTTAGACTTGCCATTTGAGTCATGTAAGCACAAGGCTATTCTCTGCCAGAGCACAGCTAACTTAGCTAGCTAGCTAAGTTATGTACAGCTTTTGCTAGTGAAACAGCTGACTTTATGATACATTCAGATATCCTTAATTCATAATGCTTCATACATAGAATGACACACATTTTTCATGTTGTGACCTTCAGTAATGTCGTATTTCACCAAATGTAAAAGCTGGCAGGCTAACTGAAAGTTTGTTAACAAGTGGCTTGGTTTAGCTAGCTAAATAGCTAGTTCTCGCCTTCAGAATCAGCTCTTTCTCGTATGCCCACCATTTCTGGGTCCTCGCAATATTGTCGACATGAAGATGCCTGAACATGAGCTAATTGTGCAATGTGGTTAATATCAGCAAAGAGAATCAACCTCTCTTATATACATATTAGAAAATTAGATATTTCACTGAAAACGAATTTTCCACTCAATATTTGAAACAAACGTTTTTAAAAACTACCTAATAATTATGCAGGCAATATTTCAGCCACCTAGTGGTTAAGAGCGTTGGGCCCATAGAGAATGATAGAGGCCTCTAGTGGCCAAAATACCGTTTTTGCATGGGCAATAACACTGAGGGCTGCCATCATTTTAATGAGGTCAACTGTGTGGGACTTCCAACTTCATTGGCTGATACCTCCTGGTGACCTTGTTGGAGTCATGTGCACCTGGGTCATCAGGAGGGATCAGCCAATCGTGAAGAAGAAAATAGACTACTTCAAAATGGAGTTAGTCTTAATGGCAATGCCCTTGAGCAAGGCACTTTACCGTATTTGCTCCTGTAAGTCGCGCTGGATAAGAGCGTCTACTAAATGACTACAATTTTAATGTAAACAACATTTGTTTGCGACTTTGCCAGGACGAGAAACTGTGTTCATGCGTTTTCACAATGTCATGTTGAAGTGGTAAGCAGAAGCTATGTTCATTTGGCTGGTTAAATGTTGACAATTCATCGTTGTTACATTAATAAACAGTTATCTCTGAAGCTCTCTAAAATGTATTAGAGGTTTGGACCAGCAGAGGGAGCTGTCTGCCTGTGTAATTCTTAAATTCTTACCAGATGGATTTCTCTCTCTCTCTCTCTCTCTCTCTCTCTCTCTCTCTCTCTCTCTCTCTCTCTCTCTCTCTCTCTCTCTCTCTCTCTCTCTCTCTCTCTCTCTCTTTCTCTCTCTTTCTCTCTCTCTGTCTCTCTCTCTCTCTCTCTCTCTCTCTCTCTCTCTCTCTCTCTCTTTCTGTCTCTTTCTGTCTCTTTCTGTCTCTCTCGACCCAGATTCCAGGAAGAAGAAAACATTTGTTTGTGGAGGCATGGAAGAAAAAATTTGTTTGTGGAGGCATGCATGTAAAATAAGCTAACATGGTTAATTGGCCTACTCAACAATGTCAACAGACCACACACTGCATGGAAACCAAAACCATTTTTTTTCTGTCTACTACTATCCAGTCTGAACACAAAATGTAGTGTAAAGAGGTGTAGCTATACAGAAGATACTGTATATAGAGCTGCATTGTGGTCAGCCATCATTGAACAGGAATGTAGAAGGCTCAAGGCCTGGAAAGTGATGAGGAGCAGCGTCATAGCCTGTCTGTGCAGCACAACAGTTGGACAGTAATACTCTTGTGACACGAGGTAGAAAGATAAGGTTTGGTGGTGGCTTGAACCGCAGATGATGCAGACCAGATACTGACAGAGGATTAGTGTGGAATGAATGAGGAGGCCTGAACTTGGTCGAGGATGAGTGAAGAGGAGAAAGAGTCACTCGAAGTTGACGACTCCCCCATTCTTTTTGGATCAGCTTCAAGATTGCAGACTCACAGAATTGTTCTGATTATTTCTCTGACTGGGACAGTTGGAAACGTGGGGGTACAAGCACAACAACTTATGACTTCAAAGTATTATATATTATCTCATAACAATGCGTTAGCCTATACAGTACTTGTTGGCCTTATTTTAAGTGTTACCAAATAACCTATTCAGTTAGAACTAAAGCTAACAATATGTGAAAAAAGCAAAGTATGTACTAAATCGGAGATGGGCAACTCCAGTCCTTGGGGGCCTGATTGGTGTCACACTTTTACTCCAGCTCCAGCTAACACACCTGACTCCAATAATCAACAAATCATGATCTTTTGTTTAGAATGCAATTAGTTTCATCAGCTGTTTTGATTAGGGTTGTGGAAAAAGTGTGACACCACTCCGGCCCCTGAGGACTGGAGTTGCCCATACATGTGCTAAATGCAAACGTTTTTTATAAATCAGAAAAAATGTCACCTAGGGACACTGCATCAAGTGGGATTCTGGTTAGTTACAATGTGGTTGGGAACAAAAGGTGCAGCAGTACAATGAAGAAGTTGGCTTTAAGTGGCCAGTGATAGCTGAGCCTCTATCAGTCATAATAGTCCCAACTCCCTGTGCACCACAGTATACATCACTTCTTATGAGAACCAGGAACTAAAGCCACGTTGGCCCATTTTTTAAAGGCTGTGAGAAACGGGAGCTTCTTTCAAACGGGTCCTTTTCAGATGTCTTGGGTGGGACACACTGACGTGTTCTCTCTATTGATGAAGAAGCTTATCTAGATCTGTCTGCCCTGTGGGGCAAACTGACGACAGTTTTCTAAAGCCATGAAAATATACTTTACTGAATAGCAAGCAACCTCAGGGTGTGAAGAAAATCAAAGTTGTGACAATGCACTTCAGTTGGCCTCAATAAATGGACTGTCATGCACGAATGTTGTTTGTTTAAACAAACAATGACAACATTTAAAGCCACAACTGCATAAAATCAAACATTTTCGTAAACAACGGGTGTGGACTAACTGCTTACTTACAGGGCCTTCCCAAAAATGCAGAGAGAAATAAAATAGTAGAAAGTACAGGGTCTTGGTCCAGTTACATCTGTTTGGTCTTGTTCTAGGCTGTGATCGTCCAGGTTCTGACTGATTAAACTTGATATAGCGAATCCCAGACATTTAGGGAATACCTATGTTGCCCAAAGCAGCTGTGGCTACTCAAAGAGTTCCTATGGGTGTAGGGAAAAGGGGGGCTTTTATGGACTGGCCAGACTCTAGCAGTCACATCAGTCTGGCCAATATCCATGTGAGTGTGTGTGTGAGAGAGAGAGTGAGTGAAAGAAAGAGATAGAGAAGGGGGGCTTTAGTGGGGAATTTCATCTGTGCAATGTCAGCCCTTACACCAGAGGAGTCTGGTGGGAGGAGCTATAGGAGGATGTGCTCATTGTAATGGCTGGAATGGAATCAATGGAACGGAGTCAAACATGTGGTTTCCATATTTTTGATGTGTTTACCGTTCCATTAATTCCATTCCAGCCATTACAATGAGCACATCCTCCTATAGCTCCTCCCACCAGCCTCCTCTGCCTTACACCCCTTTTTGGGTCACCAAGGCGTTTGTCACGAGACGACCATCACCGTACACACACCCACACGTACACACTTTGACACACCCCAATTCCCCAAATAGCCCCCATCTCTCTCTCTCTCTCTCTCTCTCTCTCTCTCTCTCTCTCTCTCTCTCTCTCTCTCTCTCACACACACACACACACACACACACACACACACACACACACACACACACACACACACACACACACACACACACACACACACACACACACACACAGCCGACTCAGAAATCAAGGAATGTCTTGGGTTCATCATGTCCTGGTATGATTGAGGGATATAAAGAGAGGGAAGAGGGATGGCTGAAAATAACCATTCACTTCGGGCCATGTGACGTTATAAGCCTAATGGTGTTTGAAGGGCCACTGAGTTCTCCAATACTAACCACTCACCTTTAATCGTTCAAAAATGTTTTTAGGTGTTTCAAACTGAACTATCCAAGCCCCATCAAAGTGTTAGGTGCATGACCCATGATGATCCTAGCCTGGTCCCAGATCTGTTTGTGTCTTGCCAACTCCCATGGTCAATGTCACATGCAGAGTTGTGTGACAGCACAAACAGATCTGGGACCAGTTTTGGATGTCAGTGCAATATCAAGAAATGACAAAACAACCCATTGCATGGCAACGTTTGTGCGCGAAGCGTGGAGTCAGTCAGTCAGTGTTTATGGTTAACTTGCAAATGGGTCTCTCCGCAATCTTGCCGAGAGTAATTCGATAAAAGGGAGATATTCCAAGCATGGCCCGCAACCTGGATCCCGGCCAAAGGCGAAGCAATGCGGGTTCTTAAACTCGCCACTTATTTCGCTCCCACACCCATTACACATAGTAATGGAGGGAGGCATTTCAGCAACATTCCCGTTGCGTTCCAGTTCTAATATTAGTATTCATTTCAAGAACGCAGGGCATGGTGATTGGAGATGGAGAAAATACTATTAGTGTCATTAGTTGTTTATTAGAATTAATATATTAATTGCTTAGGCTATTCATGGTTTGAAATGTAACATACATTTGTAATGTGCTGTAACTACATTCTGAAACCACAGCTACTATTCCTGAATCTTCACTGAATATAGGCTAATATATGTCAATATGAACAAGTCTGGAGAAAATACTTGAAAAGTTCAGTCATTGGCCAGAAATAAAAATAAAAGTATCTCTGTTCTATAGAACTAACTGTACCATCATTCATTCCAACGAGCAAGAGAAGAGAGCCATATAAAAATATATCAATTTGTTGATTTACCTCCCAGCCGTATGGCCAAATAGCTCTTATATCCATGACCCACCCATGAAATTCTGTGTCTAACAAGGTTCGCTACGTATCGTATTACATAGACAGTTCATTTTTTAAATGCAATTCCAGTGGAATATTTTTTATAAAACCACTTACTCAACATTGCATCTGGGGGCTTTTCGGAGAGGGGCTTGACCTTGTTCTGGCTTGTCTTAATGAAAACGAATGTGTGTAAGAAGTTTCAAGACGAGACAGTGGTCTGTGTGGGTGTGCATGGTCTTACAGGAGTGACTTGGTCTCCACAAGATGGCGCTGTTCCTTTCATTGGTATGTGACAAGACTGTTCAGGGGCTCTCTTTGCATCTTTGTTTACAGGAGGTTGGCAAATTAGCCAAACTTGGTGCAAACTTCCCCTAAATTGTAGAATTTAGCCTTTTCGTTGTTTTGAAGACTTGGAAGCACATTTCATTCATTTGATTAGTATTAACCAGTGGAGGCTGCTGAGCGGAGGACGGCTCATAAAAATGTCTGGAATGGAGCAAATGGAATGGTATGTATTTGATACCATTCCACAAATTCCGCTCCAGCCATTACCACAAGCCCGTCCTTCCCAGTTAAGTTGCCACCAACCTCCTGTGGTCTTATCTGTGCCTTTAGCCTGGTAAAAGTGTCTTGACAAGTGTCTTTCTGGGAAAATCTGTCTACTCTCACATTTGTTCCCACGGTGGATTCCAGTCTAAAATACAATCATCATTCACACTAACCAGCCAAATGTCAAGGGGTTAACTACAAGGCTTGGCCGCACCAAGAAAGTCTTCCTCCAATGTAAATGCCCTCATAATTTAGAGTAGATCAATCTTAAATCTAATAGGTTATTTTGCCACAGCTACACCTATTATCGAAAAGACAAAAACCTAAGAAAGCCATTGCCATCGGTGAATCATCAGAAAATCAGCTATTATCATTTTACTAGACTCGTGAAGCAAAGTTTCCCAGAAATATTATATTTTGCAGTGAGAAGTCTGCAGAGAGTGGGCAGCAACTATTCATCCTTGAAAGAGAAGACAAATCACCCGATCCCATCTCCTTTCTTAATTTCTTTCTTTTTGCCTTTTTAATAGCGTAATTGTTGGTTTTGAGGAGGGGTTTCTTGTAGGGCTGGGAATTGCCAGGAACATCACGATACAATATTCGCACGATACTTAGGTGCTGATATGATATGTATTGCAATTCTCACGATTCTCTATGTATTGAAATTCGATACTGCGATTTTCTTGCGACTTGGTGTTCCAAACATATTTCTCCCTATATGCCTGCTGCAGAGAGACAAGAAAGAGCCATAATAAAAACGAGTTCTGGTGCCAGTTCAGCCAACTAGCTTTAGCTTACGCTACCAAAAAATAAATCATATTGAGATATGTAACTGGGAAAGGAGAGGGACATAGAGATAGTGTAACTATGGAAGATGGATGGACAGGTCGTGCGATAAAGATGATGAGGATTGAGCGACATGGGGGGAGGCAACAGAGAGATTCAAAGAGCAAAACAGACAGAAAGGGAGAGAAAGAGGATAAAAGTGAAATTAATAGAGGAGAGAATAGAGACAGAGAAAGAGTGCGTAAACTATATACAAAGTGGTAATTGAAGAGTATCACAGCCCTGCCTGCTTAGCGGTAGGAAATAATCCCGCTCCTATCATTTACGTCTCGCTCTCTTATCCTTGCCACTTATCCCTGTGTGGTGTGTTGTGTGGTGTGTCTTTGTTGTCTGCGGGGGTCGTGCGCATCGCTAACCCGTGGCAGGTCACCCCTCATTGTCTGACAGTGTGGGAACCCTGTAAACTGGAGCATCTTCAGGTTCCACCCCCAGGGGAATAGGCTAAAGACACCAGCTGGTTATATGAATGGAATTAGGTAGGAAGATACCATCACCGGGATGGGGGGAGGAGAGTCGCTAACTGCTTGAAAGTTTTCTATTTTCTCCAAAGTGAAAATCTATGAATGTGATAGACTTTGAAGTTGAGTTTCATATGTGTGTTCATTCTGCATTTATAAATTCCATTGCCTTTATCATTATTTAGCAAATAAATAGTATTGACTGGCTATTGTTTGAATCAGGGTCACTGTATAACTCCAGTTATACAGTGAATTGAAGTACATCATATTCTTATGGAGAAATTCCATGTCAAAATCCACAGACAGGAATTGAACTGGAATTTACTTTAACTCTGGAATTAATCTGAATTTGGGTGACCTAACTATCAGGATTTGATCCCCCCAAAAAAGCATGCATACACAAAAACTGTTGCTTGCTCAGACAGAGCAGACAACCGATAGACAGCTTCGAGAGAGAGGTAATGTCTGTGCAGGTATCCACATGGTGACAGGATCATTTTTGTTCCAGTCCAACACTAACACACATCATTTAGCCAAGGGCTGGATGATCACCTAGTTGAATCATCTAGTTGTATTAGAGCTGGGGAAAAACTGCGCGGTCCTGTCTGTACGCCCCCAGGACTGTCTGGAGTTGAGAAACACTGTCTGGCACCGACCCATTCAAAGAAAGAGATAACGGGAGACCAGACCAAAAAATTGGCTGGAGACTCATTAGTAAGTCTAGGTCTAGGTCATCGTTTAACACGACCCCCATTGTGATAAGTACTCATAAGTAGAGAGAGGAACAGGAAGCTAGGTTCCATTGTCATTAGCATCATTTTGTTTTTAGATTACAGGACACAAGACTTAATTCCCATCCAATCAAAAAGCCACTTTGTTGCAGACTCGCAGTAGAGACACATGGCAGTTCCACTTAGCAGCCTTGAGGCTATAATGTGTGTGTGTGTGTGCCTTTTCAGAGATTGTCATTTAAGCCCCATTTCCTGTTATCAGTGATAAAATCAGCAAGGGGCAGAGCTGAGGTTGAAGAAACTTTACACTGTGTGTGTGTGTGTGTGTGTGTGTGTGTGTGTGTGTGTGTGTGTGTGTGTGTGTGTGTGTGTGTGTGTGTGTGTGTGTGTGTGTGTGTGTGTGTGTGTGTGTGTGTGTGTGTGTGTGTGCGTGCGTGCGTGCGTGCGTGAGGGCAAGCACACACATGTAAAAGGGAGACAAAAAGAGATGATTGAGAAAGAAAGTTTGGAGGGAGGGAGGGAAACATGGTGAAAGCATTTTATTGATGGTCTGGGGGCAGCTTGCTGGTGTTGAGTTCTTGTCTACTGTTGGCATGAATAACATTACACAGAGAGAGACCGGACAACAGTGGCAGACAGCAAAAGATATGACTCAGTCAAACACTTAGGACTTGTGTTCCCAGACACAGATTGAGCCTAGTCCTGGACTAAAAGGCATGTTCAATGGAAAATCCCCTTTGAGCATTATTCTTAAGACTAGGTTTAATCTGTGCCTCCAACAATCGACAAGTGTCCTAGTCCGATCGCTATGTATTATGTGTATTCTGATCGGCATGCATGTTATGTCAATGTGATTTGACCGAAGGCTACAGTTGCCATTTTGTGTTTAAAGTTAGTAAATAGTGTGTTGAGTTAAGAGTTTAAATCCCCTCCCTCAGAGTTGTAGCATTGATGCGTAGGCTACATTAGCTATTTCCCGTCACATTTTGTACAACCGCCCTGAATATATCACGGGCATTATGAACGTCGTAACAATTTGCTAAATCTTATAATACGAAGCTCAATCTACAACATGGGTAGGGGAACCCTGCGGGCTCACACGGATGTATGGGCCAATGTTTTGACTGGTCTTTTTCACAAGTGTACACTGTTTGTTTAAACGCTGTGATGGGAGTGAATGAATTCCATAGAGGGAGACTGAGCTCTGTGTGGTTGCTGCTGGTGATTATAGTATAGCGGGCAGCTCACATGCACGAGCACATGCAACATACACACACACACAAAAAACTCACAGACAGGCACGAACCACACACACATACCAACAGACTCTCTCTCTCTCTCTCTCTCTCTCTCTCTCTCTCTCTCTCTCTCTCTCTCTCTCTCTCTCTCTCTCTCTCTCTCTCTCTCTCTCTCTCTCTCTCTCTCTCACACACACACCATTCCAGATGTGTTATTTCCAAGGATTTGGGTTCCATTACATGGTCTCTGCCATGGTATATATCTCCAAAGCCTCATTTGTCTATTTGTGTAGCTAATTCGACATGACATGGCAAATTGAGAAGGGACTCTTTTTCTCCCCCTGTAGATTGACGACTCGGGATCCGTGCAAAAGTGGATGTGCAAAAATGCTTAATGATTTGGTGTCTTTAGTGGCTATGATGCAATTATTAGTTGTCTGTAGCAGTCTAGACCATTATTAACATTATTAATGATCAAGGTCCCCTTTAGCAGAGTTGCATTTTAATTGCTTTTAAGGCATGTTTTGCACAAGGAAGTCACTCTGGATCCAATACTTTGAATTCATATTTTATCAGCAGAGAAAATCCTGCTAGGCCATAGAGAAAGGTGAAAACACAATACTACAGCATCCATATTAGGAAGTTGTCAGTCGTCAGAGTTTTGTCTGACAACTACCTAATATGGATGCCGTACAATATGCACATTTTGTACATAAAGCATAATTCAGGCTAGAGGTGACTGACTTTGTGTTGATATCATGGATATCAATTTGATACCCTAAAGGGCCAAAAAGAAAAAGTACTGACCAGAAAGCCAGAGATGTGTCTGTCCAATCCAAGCTGATGGACCCACTGACTCCCTAAAACTCCCCGAGACTGTGTAAAGGTTTTCCTCTGGTATGTAAACTTAGAGTTCCCATGGATTTAGAAAAGCGAGCAGAAGCTCAATGACCTTAGTGCACCAGCAGTACATGCATACGTTTCCACTCACATCAATTAGTATCGCGACTTATCTATATGGGAAGCAGAACTATTCAGGGCCTGAAGAGCTCAGTTGCGGTCAATTCCATTTGAACTGAGTCAACACAGCAAATTAATTGAAATTCAATATATTTGAACTGAGAAATAAAACCTTATTGTTAAAAAATATTATTGTGAGGAATACATCTTATTGGTAAGCATAAATCTTATTCTTAAAGTTATGGGCAATTTTCAATTAGTGTATTAATGTCTTGCATTAAATGGGTTGAAATAGATCTCACTCAACCCTGTTCAAGAGTGAGAAAGAGGATAAGAAAGTGTGAGGAGGGTGAGGGTGAGAGACGGTAAGGGTAGATGATTAAATGGGCAGAAAGTCCGGGCTTGACTTCAGCCCTGACCAGAGAGCTACGCCCACCCCTTGCCTGATAGGCTGATCCACTGAGTCCTTTACTGGCAATCACGAACCATACTTGAAGGGACACACTCTTCTCACTTTGCCCGGAGGGCGGTGCTTTACGTCACGATGGGCGTGGGTTTCAAAGTGCAAGGACTGCCACGTTCTCCTGCGAACCCTCCGCCTGAGACCACATTCATGAATGAGTGGTGGGTTTATACTTTATAGTTTACAATTGCACTTTCACATTAGTTCATCATTTTGCTTTATTTGAACTTAAAACTGTCTGGACCAGTTTCCCCAACCAACAACGTCAAGCCAATCAACTAAATTTAACTGAATAAAATATATGAAACTGATCATGACTAGATTTAATCTAATTTTAATGTGATTGGTTAGTCAACATGCAATAATACCTATATACTGTCAATCAGTGAGATTAATGAATTACGTTGCAGGCTTCATTAAAAACTGTTAATCTGATCGATTTTGGGTATCCTTGGTTCTATTTATTTGGTCGAGGGCCTATAAATGAGGCCAGCTTTACCATATTATCCTGGAGGCATACTTACACACCCAGTTTCAATACTTTGCGTGAATAATATCTCTGAACTCTACACAATGTGAAATTCGAATACAAAATCTTTCTATTTCTAATTCTTTCTATTCTGTGACTGCATGAAATAGCAAACATAATGGAAATTCAACGATTACATTTGTTTACTTCCTCTTTGTGGCTCCCTGATGAAACAGTAACATCCATTACAGTAGTTAGGTTTAGCCAACCTGTATTCTATGGTTTAGCGGTTGTGTGCTTGGCTTGTTCTCAACACTGTGCGCACCCATATGCATGCTGAAAATCTACACCCACCGTGACGTATAGCACCGGCCACCGGGCAAAATGGCTTGAAAAGAGTCATGTTTGAAAGGACAAAAGCGGCAAAAAAAACTCAAGGAAGCAAATGGCTGAAACAGGGAGGGACCTACCTACATTTGTCCAATAAGAAAATCTTGTTACGTTTTTTACTGCAAACTGTTTTGCTACCGTGCAAACTAATGAACACAACCCTGGTGAGCTACTTGGCCAACTACCTTGCAAAATAAATACTTTTTTAGCAAGACCAGATAGCAACACCTGACCTAACCGTCCTTTGCAGGGATTGATCATCTGACTGACCAGCGCCTAAGGCTTGGGACTAGTCACCAGGTGCCAATGGGGGGGAGGGGCGGGGGTGGGGGATCACTGCTTGGGACTGGGGAGTGGAACACCTGCCAGGGCCCTCGGCTGGTCCCTGATAGAGGCACGACTCGCAGCCACTTTCCCAGGCTCCTGGATGAATGGTCACTAATATCCGTGGGAGACGGCTTTTCCCTCAGAGCAGCCCCAGTATTCAGCCCAGCGCGGTGCGGCACTGCTGACTCCCAGCTTGGCAGTCTTGTGAGGGCTTAAGCCATTCCCTTGGCTGTAACCCCTGATGGAAAATAACAAGCGGTCCTCGATAGGTTTACAATAGACAGAGAGAGAGAGAGAGAGAGAGGTTTGCGGAGTTGAATGTAAGGGTTCAAGTGTTAAAGTATTAAAGTGAGTAAGTGTTTATAGAGCTAACGTGAAATAGGTGATGAAACAACTTAAGAAGTACATAAGTACCAGGAATTTCAGTGCCCTCTTACATTTGCACTTTCTTTTTTTTAATCTAAGGCTCATATCGAAAGCCCTGCATGTCAATTGCAAACACAGCTCTTGATCCCCAGTGCAACAACAAGAATATGAGCGAGTTCATTTTCTGTGGTCGAAAAGAAAGCAAAACACACAAAACGAGCTAATGACATTCAAGTATGCACCCCCCCCCCCACACACACACACACCGAACAAATTTTCTTCTCTCAAATCAGATTAAGATATTAGTCTCACGTAGTTGGAACACTAACGTTCCGTAAAAATCGGAGCACATTTTCCAATTTGGATAATTCGATATCGACAGGCTCTTCAGGTCTCGCCAGAGGTTTAGATTTCAAAATGCGGGGAGGGAGAGAGCGGAGCGTGGAAATCGAGGAAAGAGCAACTCCACCGTGACAATACTGCTTCTGCTGCTAATGGTCAAAAGTATTGGCTTTGAATCACTTTAGCCTACTCCCCCTCCTCTACCATGGTTCCCCAAGGTCATTTAACTCATTTCCACACTGCCCAGCATTGGGGCTCGCCCCAGCCTCACGACCTGGAGCTGTTTGGATAGAGTCATGTTTACAAAATGAAACACACTCACACAAGTGTTTACTTTGCACCCACCCACGCGGACACACACACACACACACACACACACACACACACACACACACACACACACACACACACACACACACACACACACACACACACACACACACACACACACACACACACACACACACACACACACACACACACACACACACACACACAAACCTACCCAGACCCACACACACTCAGACACACACATTCCACCCCCACTTCCAGAAGTAATCATTCCCTGTAGCAAGGGGATCTAGCATAGCTGTTGGGGTGGTCAGAGAAGGGAAATGTATACCTCCTATTCAAGTTATTTTTCAATCGTGTTCAGAGACAGCAAAGCTGTACCATACTTTACCACACAATACCTCAGACCAAACCATGTCATGTCATACCATGCCATGCAGTGGTGGTTCTAGCTTGTATGGCTCCCTGGGAGAATCCCCCCTTCAGCTGTTTTGCGAAAGAAAATGAAAAGCATACGCATCCAAGTCTTCATAAAAGCAGCTTATAGTATGTAAACTGAGCATATCCCTCCCACGACTAAACTCAGTACCACAAATTCTTAGCATGCTTCAACGTTTTTATTGCAGTTAAACGTCAACACTGCTTATGAGTATAGTATGATGACTGGGCTATATTATGCATGCAGTGGCTTGGTGGCAACGCCAACTACGTTTCCCAGAATTCTGCGAGACTTAGCTCCAGGTTTAGCGGCCCTGAGGCCCTGGGCAGACGACCACAGAAGCGCCCGCTGGTGTCACACCATACTGTTTACATACAACCAGACTCTACCAGAGTAGAGAAAGTGCAGTAGAAAGCAATAGTTTTGAGACGTTTTCACTCAGCAGCAGCACCTAGTCAGGCAGGCTGGCAAGCAGATACACACACACACACACACACACACACACACACACACACACACACACACACACACACACACACACACACACACACACACACACACACACACACACACACACACACACACACACACACACACACACACACACACACACACACACACACACACACACACAAACTTGTATGAACCTGGTTTGGGTGACTCAGCTAGCAAAAGGTTGGTCCTTTCATTTTAGAGTGACGGACCACACAACTGGACAGGACCAGAGTACAGCGAGCGACATATGGTAGTTGTTAGGAGTGGAATCTTGACTTGGGAAGTTGGGATAAAGACAAGGACTGTTACTTAAATGTACGTGCAAATATCCTGCTGGCATCAATGCATGATTCCAGTTAATGTCGGGACTTTACATTTGCAGTTCAAGCCCAACTTTCACTGGAGATTATCCATTGAGCCACCTTTTTTAGTCAGGGACTAAATCAAATCAAGCTTTGTTTATACAGCACATTTCAGACATGGAATGCAACGCAATGTGCTTCACAGGAAAAAACGAATAAAAGCAATGCAAATAAACACTGAAGTATTTACTACACAACAAACAAAAGAGAGAAAAAATAAAAGAATAAGAATAAAAACTGAATGACTAAAAAGCATGCTAAGGATATGCAAAGCCACAAAGGTGTGTTTTAAGATCTCTTTTCGAATGTCCACAGTTTCGGCCCACCTCAGGTTCTCTGGTTGGCTTAATCTGTGTCTGGGAAACCAGTCCATAGTGTTATATGCTACACTATCCGCTACTCGCTAAATTATTCTGTGCATCTTATATTTCTAGCAACCAAACAGAGAAATGTTACTCAGATGGGTTCCCAGTCTTTTGTCTGCTCACACAGGTTACACCCATATACTTGTACTGGCAGGTAAAGCATTATACTAACAGCTGTGCCATGACGGATACATGGGAAATGGTGTGTGTGTGTATGTCTCGAAATGTGTGCGTGCACTTGCATGTTTGTCTAGTTGTCTGTGTCTGTGTGTGTGTGTGTCCAACTAAGGTGTGTGTAGGTGGGTGTCTGAGGCTGCAGACGTGGTTGGGTGTGTCAGTGTGTGTCAGTGTGTGTGTGTGATCTTCTTCCAGTAAAGCCCCAGTAGCTCCTTAAATGGAAGTAATAGATGCAGATGATGACATCCCGAATCCTGCCACACCTGACGGGCAGTGTTCTCGGAAAAAAATGACTCGGAATGACTTGGGAATGATTCATTATTTAGGATTCTCAGAGACTTTTGATTCGATTTATTTGACAATTAAAAATATAGACTCAGTGGCCAGTTATTAGGTACACCACCTCGTTCACGAAAATGGTTCGCTTCCACAGACTCTGAGTCACGTGGCCATGGCTTGCTATGTACTGTAAAACAGGCAGACAGGCATCGTGGCATTCAGTTATTGTTTGATTGAACGTTAGAATGGGCAAAACGAGTGACCTAACTGATTTTGAGCGTGGTATGATCGTCGGTGCCAGGCGTGCCCGATCCAGTATCTCAGAAACGGCCAGCCTCCATGGCTTTTCATGCACAACAGTGTCTAGGGTTTACCGAGAATGTTGCGACAAAAAAAAATCCAGTCAGAGGCAGTCCTGTGGGCGAGAACAGCGCTTTGATGAGAGGTCGAAGGAGAATGGCAAGAATCGTGCAAGATAACAGGCAAACAACGGTGCAGTGCAACAGTGGTGTGCAGAACGGCATCTTGGAACGCACAACACATCAGTCCTTGTCACGGATGGGCTATTGCAGCAGACGACCACACCGGGTTCCACTCCTATCAGCTAAAAACAAGAAGTAGCGGCTCCATTGGGCACGTGAATACCAACACTAGACAATTGAGGAGTGGAAAAACATTGCCTGGTCCGAATCACGGTTCCTATTGCGTCATGATGATGGCAGAGTCAGGACTTGGGCCCATCCTGCCTGGTGTCAACGGTACAGGCTGGTGGCGGTGGTGTAATGGTGTGGGGAATGTTTTCCTGGCACACGTTAGGTCCCTTGATACCAATTGGCAACGTTTAAACGCCAAACCTTGTAGAATCCATTCCCAGAATAATTCCTGCTTTCTGTTGTAGTCTTCTTACTCCTAGATTAATTTGAAATACCTCCACCCATTACGGGGTTACATTCATTCAACGCATTGCTAACGTTGCTAATACACTCCTCTAACGTTCCTTAGAGTCTTCCTCCTGCATGACCCTGCATGCACGTACAGTCAATTATAACCTTGAATAGGGTGCGGTCTCAAAATCTACGTATGTACCAGGATTTCCTGTGGCTTAGCAACCTGTGTGGTTAGCCTTCATTAGATAGGGGTTTTGAGAAAAAGTGTTCCATCACCAAGTTCCGTGTCAGGATGTTTACACAATAAGAAGTTTAATTATGAGATGGTTGTCAGACCTTATAAGGGGGTCATACATCTTCATGGCAATTATAACTCTACATTATAACGCATCATAATACATTTTACCTACAGGCTTTAAAAGGGTAGTTCACTCAAAAACAATATTTTAGTATTTTGTTCATTATTCCAACGTGTGCATGTCATCAGTCAAGTTTTCAAGATAGAGCATGTTTACTGCAGAGCAAAAACTGTGATGATGCGTTTTTAGTTCAACTATCCTTTCAAGTTAAGTGTTACAGGAATGTCGACGGGTTTATAAACACGGTTTTAAGACGTTATAAATACTCATAGCTTTCACAAGCTAAGCACAGGCAAAATCCGAGAGGACAACCTGGTTCAGTCTGCTTTCCACCAGACACTGGGAGATTCACCTTTCAGCAGGACAATAACCTAAAATACCAAATCTTGTGGCTGAGTTACAGTTTTGACTTAAATCTACTTGAAAATCTATGGTAAAGACCTGAAAATGGTTGTCTAGCAATGATCAACAACCAATTTGAGAGAGCGTGAAGAATTTTGAAAATAATAATGGGCAAGTGTTGCACAATCCAGGTGTGGAAAGCTCTTAGTGATTTACCCAGAAAGACTCACAGCTGTTATTGCTGCCAAAGGTGCTTTTACAAAGTATTGACTCAGGAGTGTGAATACTTCTGTATTTCATTTTTGATACATTTGCAAACATTTCTAAAAACATGTTTTCACTTTGTCATTAAGGGGTATCGTGTGTACTTTTTGAACTTTTTTTTTAATCAATTTTGAATTCAGGCTGTAACAACACAATGCGGAATACGTCAAGGGGTATAAATACTTTCTGAATGCACTGAATGTAAGGTCTCCTCTCAATGAATCTTTCCTCAATGCGTCACATCCTCTGTCCTCAACTCCTTCTCAAAACATATTGGAGGAGAAGGTTCAAGGGGAGGGACCTTGGACCTTCTCCTCCAATATGGTTGAGAAGGAGGTGAGGAGATAAGATGCAAGGACTTGCCAAAAGATGAATTGAGACTGTGAAAGAAGGAGTGGATTGACATCATGCAGGTCAGAGGTTACCTCTTGAATGATAGGGCAAAATGTAGATATCCACTTGAATAGACATACTCAAATGTAATACTTTTTCATAAGATGGCCATAAACAATAACTGGTAATGTTACATAGATTTAGAAAGGTCAGGAACTCACCTTTCTGGTAAAAATAGTTATACATTGCTGAGGTGTACTCATTTTTGAGGACATGGTAGAAATATAAAAAAAATTATGAATAATCATACTATATATATATATTAAAATAAAAAATAAAAACAATTATATTCAACAAAAGATCATCGCCGGAGGAACCGGACCGTGGATCGTCGCCGGAGGGTCCGGACTGGGAAACCTCGCAGGAGGCTCTGAACTGGAAAACCCCCGCTGGAGGCTCTGGACCGCAGACTGCTGCTGGAGGCTCTGGACCGCAGACTGTTGCTGGAGGCTCTGGACCGCAGACCGTCGCTGGAGGCTCAGGACTGCCGACTGTCTCAGGAGGTTCCGGACCGTGGACCGTCTCAGGAGGTTCCGGACCGTGGACCGTCTCAGGAGGTTCCGGACCGTGGACCGTCTCAGGAGGTTCCGGACCGTGGACCGTCTCAGGAGGTTCCGGACCGTGGACCGTCTCAGGAGGTTCCGGACTGTGGACCATCTCAGGAGGTTCCGGACTGTGGACCGTCACAGGAGGTTCCGGACTGTGGACCGTCGTTGGAGGTTCCGGACTGTGGACCGTCGCCAGAGGTTCCGGACTGTGAAACGTCGCCGGAAGCTCTGGACTGGGAACTGTCGCCGGAAGCTCTGGACTGGGAACTGTCGCTGGAAGCTCTGGACTGGGGAGGCACACTGGAGGCCTGATGCGTGGGGCCGGTACAGGTGGCACCGGGCTGGTGACACGCACCTCAGGGCGAGTGCGGAGAGGAGGCACAGGACGTACTGGACTGTGGAGGCGCACTGGAGGCCTGATGTGTGGGGCCGGTACAGGTGCACCGGGCTGGTGACACGCACCTCAGGACGAGTGCGGGGAGGAGGCACAGGATGTACTGGACTGTGGAGGCGCACTGGAGGTCTGGAGCGTAGAGCTGGCACAACGCGTCCTGGACAAATGACCACCTTTGCACGGCAAGTGCGAAGAGCTGGCACAGGACGCACTGGACCCTGGAGGCGTACCTGAGACCAGGAGCGCTGAGCCGGCACAACCAGTCCTGGACAGATACCCACTTTAGCACGACAAGTGCAAGGAGCTGGCACAGAACGCACCGGGCTGTGGATACGCACTAGAGACACAGTGCGTATCACCGCAAAACATGGTGCCTGACCGGTCACACGCTCCCCACGGTGAGTACGGGGAGTTGGCTCTGGTTCACAACCTGGCTCCGCCAACCACTCCCCCCCCCATTTTCGTCGTGGCCGCGAACCCTGGTTTCGTTTTTGTTGCTCCTTCGCTGCTTCCATCTGCTTCCACGGCAGGCCTTCGTATCTCTTCAAAACTTCCTCCCAAGTCCAGGATATTCTCTCTTCAACCTCCTCCAAAGACCAGGATGCATCTCCTCCCGGGCACGCTGCTTGGTCCAGTTGTGGTGGGATCTTCTGTCACGATCGTTAGAATGATTGGACCAAGGCGCAGCGTGCGTAGAGTTCCACATGTTTATTAAAATGAAACTCCCAGAAAACAATAAAGAAACAAACGAAACGTGAATAAATGGCTTGCTCACAGGCACTACACAAAAACAAGATCCCACAAAGCACAAAGGGGAAATGGCTGCCTAAATATGATCCCCAATCAGAGACAACGATAAACAGCTGCCTCTGATTGGGAAACATACCAGGCCAACATAGAAATACAATCACCTAGATGACCCACCCTAGTCACACCCCGAACTAACCAACATAGAGAATAAAAAGCTCTCTATGGTCAGGGCATGACACTAAATATAGCAACAATAAAATGATAAACAATTTACTATAAGATTTCACCTTATAACTGTAAAATAAATATGATCATACTAAATTACAATACAATAGTATCACTATTCCATATAACTGACGACAGAGAATTTTCTCCTAAACAAATCAAATCAAACTTTATTTGTCACACGAGACGAATACAACAAGTGTAGACTTTACTGTGAAATGTTTACTTACAAGCCCTTAACCAACAGTGCAGTTCAAGAAGAATAAAAAATGTACCAAGTAGACTAAAATAAAAAAGTAACACAGTAAGAATAACAATAACGAGGCTATATACAGGGGGCGCGGGTACCGAGTCAGTGTGCGGGGGTACAGGCTAGTTGAATGATGCAGAGTGTCAAGCACATTTAAATGTCAAGCACATTTAAAGGTAGAGTCAGCGATATGACGTAAATGCAGAAGGTAACAGCATAGTGGGTCAATTTCCGCAACAACTAGGAGCGTTAAAGCGCGAGGCTCAACTACTCTGCTGTTTTGGTCCCGTGGTGTAAAGTAATTCAGTAAAAATACTTTAAAGTACTACTTAAAGATGCAATCCGGGATCTTAAGCACAACAAATTCACACAAATTGGATTTGTAACATATCACACTAATTGCAAAATTCGTATGCTATATCACACTTATTGGAAAATTCATATTATATCATACAAATTGCAAAATTCGTAACATATCACACGAAATGGATGATGTAGTACACAATTGGATGACATAGTTCACGAAAAATGGGGACCCGTTTTGGTTCGTGAACACCACTTTCAAAACTACTGGCTGAAATTACACAAAAGTTGCGGAGTGCATCTTTAACTAGATTTTTTTGGGGTATCTGTACTTCACTATTTTATTTATTTATATTTTACTTCAGTCATTTTCTATTAAGTTATCTTTAATTTCGGGATTTTTTCCCCTACCACTGCCCGTGTGGCTACCATGTTTTAAAAGCGAGAAGAGAACCTGTGCACATGTGCAGATACTGTGTGTGACTGTGTGGGAGCGAAGTCTTGCATCTTGCTCATTGCAATATCTGCTGGTTTCATGGACACAGATTAAGACAAATACTGGTCTTAAAAGCAGTGGAGATTCTCCTCTGAAAGTCCAGGACTGAACTTAATCTGAGTCTGTATACTGTAGATTCACTGGCCCTCTAGATTCACTGGCCCCCTACGTTAAAAACAAATATTGAAGATTTTCTCAGAAGTCTATAGCTTTGATGTTGCGTGTAGGTTCTCATTTCCGTAACCAAAGCTCTCATTTTCACCTGAAAGAGACCTTATGAGCCATGACTGCCTGATGTATTTTCCCTTTCTTTCTGTTGATTTAGCTGTAATACTTTCTACGGTGATGACATATATTTTTTAATAGTTTTTCTAAATGTCCTTTGATTTCACATCCAGTTGAAAATGAAACTTTTAGAACAGGTTTTATAATCTGAATCATACAACTGAATCATATTAAAATGGTCTAATTCACTACATGAAAATAAGTATATTTAAGCAATAAGGCCCGAGGTGGTGTGGTATATGGCCAATATACCACGTCTAATGGCTTTTCTTGTGCACGACACGACGCGACATGGAGTGCCTGGACACAGCCCTTAGCCGTGGTATATTGGCCATATATCACAAACTGTGACTTATTGCTATTATAAACTGGTTACCAATGTAATTAGATCATTAAAAATAAATGTTTTTTCATACCCGTGATATATGGTCTGATATTCCACAGCTGTCAGCCAATCAGCATTCAGGGCTCGAACCACTCAGTTTATAATTAAGTATTTATCTTAATTACAATACTTATTACCATTCAACAACACTGTGGGGCAATATTCAAGTGGTGTTTTGCAGACATGCCCTTTGTTTTGATATTGTTTTGGATACCTTTGCAGGTTTGAAATTGTTACTACTGATTTGTTTAGTGAGCTTTAATTACATTTCAGTAATCAATTTCAGAAATATTTATACCTCACTGTGAGATACAGTCCAGTAATACCACACTTCGAAATGTAGGTCAGTCAAGCCATCATAACATTACATTTTACCATAACAAAACCATAACATAACACCACAACATCCAAGCTTCATTCATCCAACAAAGAAAAGAGATGCTCGCTTACAAAAATATATGGGGCGTGTTTGTGAAACCATGTGAAATCACGGTTTAAAATGCTAAGTGGAAGACAGAAGCTTTGAAAACAGTTGTTGGCACCGAGGATGGTCATTGTCGGCTGTTTATGACTCCCTCCCTCTCTTTCTCTCTCCTCTCTTTCTCCTTCCCTCTCTTTCTGGGTGAGTTCCAGCCTGAGGGAGAGTTGACATCATGAGTCTCTCCTCTATCCGACTCCTGCAGTTCCCACACAATCTGTCCCAGATTGAGTCATACAGTGTGTACTGCCACACACGCACAAGCGCGCACACATACTTGGGCACATGAATCGATGCACACAACTGTGTTTTCATAACACAGACTGCTCTATGAGGGGCGCGGTTTGTGTGTGTGTGTGTATCTTTCTGAGTAGGCATTTTCCTTCAACAACTTCAAACCCACTCTTTTCTCAGCCAAAGCATTGCTAAGAAGAAGTGACTTAGTTTGATGTCCTTATCAAAATGTAAGGAGCTAATTTATCATCAAGCCAGCCATGTCGAGCATCTTAACATCTTTGCTCTTGTAACTGAGTATACCAGAATCAGGTTTCTGTGACAATTAAAGTATTGTAATATCAGCCTGGTCTCATAGACTATACATAACATAGTAAAAGCAAATCCGGAACTCTTAAATTAGTAAGGTATGGTTACACAAGACAGATGGTTATGTAACAGTATAACTTTAAACCGTCCCCTCGCCCCGACCCGGGCGCGAACCAGGGACCCTCTGCACACAACAACAACTGACACCCACGAAGCGTCGTTACCCATCGCTCCACAAAAGCCGTGGCCCTTGCTGAGCAAGGGGAAACACTACCTCTAGGTTTCAGAGCAAGTGACATAACTGATTGAAACGCTATTAGCGCGTACCCGCTAACTAGCTAGCCATTTCACATCCGTTACACTCACCCCCCTTTCAACCTCCTCCTTTTCCGCAGCAACCAGTGATCCGGGTCAACAGCATCAATGTAACAGTATAACTTTAGACCGTCCCCTCGCCCCGACCCGGGCGCGAACCAGGGACCCTCTGCACACATCAACAACGGTCGCCCACGAAGCATCGTTACACATCGCTCCACAAAAGCCGCGGCCCTTGCAGAGCAAGGGGAAACACTACTTCTAGGTTTCAGAGCAAGTGACGTAACTGATTGAAACGCTATTAGCGCATACCCGCTAACTAGCTAGCCATTTCACATCCGTTACAGTTACATAAGACAAAAAACTAAAGTAGGGAGATTGGTCGGGGTTGAGGGTTAAGCATATAACTCAAAGGTTGTGAGTTCAAATCTCATCAAGGACAACTTTAGCATTTCAGCTAATTAGCAACTTTTCAACTACTTACTACTTTTTTCCAATGTACATGTTAGCTAACCATCCCTATCCTTAACCCTTTCAGCTAACCCTTCTCCTAACCTTAACCCTTTTAGCTAACCCTTCCCCTAACCTTAACCCTTTTAGCTAACCCTTACCCGAACCTTAACCCTTTTACCTAGCTAACCTTAGCCATCTAGCTAACGTTATCCATCTAGCCACCTAGCTAGAATTCGTAATACATCATACGTTTTGCAAAATCATTACATATAGTATGTTTAAAAATTCGTGACATATTGTACGTTTTGCAATTTCGTAACATATAATACAAATTTGTTACATATCATATGAAATGGGTGATGGACATCCACAAATGATTACATAAAATACAAAATGTAAACTATCATACTAAATGGAGGGTCTCGGATTTACATACAGAATAATACGAAATGCTCTGAGACCAGGTTGGTAATACAGCCACAACAGCATTTTGCTTCGCACAAACGGTAACCCACCGAGGTAAAACAGACCAGACATTCAGCTGACTTTCACCATTAGCCTATTTAAACGTTGACAACAATTTCCATTCCTCTGATTACTACAATGGATCTTTCACAAGCCAATGTTTTAGTTCACTGGCGTGAAAGTGCAATTGCTATAAGGGCCTTTGAGGCGGATGATTACGTGCGTCAGTTCCATTGAGGGTTTGAATAATTTGGATTTACTTTGATGTTTCTATGACAATCCATGAAAAAGTTATTGCAGATTAGAGATTTGAATGCAATTTTATATGATGTGATTATTTCCATCAAATCACTTGTTTTGATGTTTCTATGACAATTTATGCTTTTTTTTGCAAACAAGAGATTTAAATGCATTTCTCAAATAAAAATGAAACTTTTATGCAAATCAAAGGTTGTAAAAGTAGGCCGGCCATTTCTACAAAATTTGCACTAAATGTATTTGATATGATTTCATTATTTCTATCAAATCAACACTTAACTGTTTATGCAAATCAAAGGTTGTAAAAGTAGGCCCGGCTTTTCTTATCATTGACATTTTATTTGAGGTTTTTGTAACAATCAATAAGAAAGTTATTGCAGTTAAAAGATTAATAAAAACTAAAAAATAATTAACCACATCACTAACCACATTTCCATCCACAGTTTTTATGCGAGTAGGTTGTAAAAGTAGGCCAGGCTTTTTGCTTATCATTGAAATTTTATTTGAGGTTTTTGTAACAATCAATAAGAAAGTTATTGCAGTTAAAAGATTAATAAAAAAATAAAAATATTTAACCACATCACTAACCACATTTCCATCCACAGTTTTTATACATACCATTTAAAAAAAAAATCAGACAGCTGTGATGGAAACAAGAAGTTTCGGTACAATTTTATAAATGCCGACAGATAATTCCTTCGCTCGACATGGTGGAATCTTTTTGTGTCTGGAAACACCTTTATGCACAAATATTGACATAATAACCATCATATAGAAGTAAAGTTGGAGTCACACAATGATATGTTGTGTTGTCCTCCCACTATGACTCGGGAAACCATGCAGTTTACTAGGCTACAAAAGTGAAAGTGCATGGTGATCTTGATGCTCATTTCTCTTGACTTGATGATCGATGCTTGACCAACTTTTGACCCCCCAAAAAAGTATCGCTCTAATCCATAATAATCTTATCATGTAGACTACCTGTATCTGTAAACTGTTGCCTAGAGCGCACGTACCAAGCCCAGAGTAGGCACATTTGCTATTTAACGCAACAGTTTTCGTTACAAAAATATCCGTAGAGTTGAAAATGCGATGGAAACACATTGAACTTTAGATTTTTATTTGGTACATGAAAACCTAAGCGATAAAGTACATTTTGTGTGCACTACGTGATCACGCACTGATTTTTATATGCAACTAGTCCGTTTGGTGGAAACACAAAATTTGCAAATTTTCTTTATGCAGATTTTAGAATGTTTGCATGAAAATGTGTTGCCAATTGAATGGAAACCTACCTACTGAGACATTCATCTCACGATAAACTGGAGACCACACTATTTACCAACAGAGTTTTCATCTATATTTTTCGTAGCTGTCTATTTACCACCACAAACTGATGCTGGCACTTAGACCGCACTCAATGAGCAGAATAAAGCCATAAGCAAACAAGAAAATGCTTATCCGGAGGCGGGGCACAAAACGTAAATAAATTTTACCTCATTTCTACCAGCATGTTACATGTGCAACAAGAGGGGGGAAAAAACTCTAGACCACCTTTACTCCACACACAGAGATGGGTACAAAGCTCTCCCTCGCCCTCCATTTGGCAAATCTGACCATAATTCTATCCTCCTGATTCCTGCTTACAAGCAACAATTTAAGCAGGAAGTACCAGTGACTTGCTCAATACGGAAGTGGTCAGATGATGCAGATGCTAAGCTAAATAACTGTTTTGCTAGCACAGACTGGAATATGTTCCGGGACTCATCCGATGACATTGAGGAGTATACCACATCAGTTGCCGGCTTCATCAATAAGTGCATCGATGACGTGGTCCCCACAGTGACCGTACGTACATACCCCAACCAGAAGCCATGGATTACAGGCAACATCCGCACTAAGCTAAAGGTTAGAGCTGCCACTTTCAAGGAGCGGGACTCTAACCCAGATGCTTATAAGAAAGCCCGCTATGCCCTCTGACGAACCATCAAACAGGCAAAGCGTAAATACAGGACTAAGATTGAATCCTACTACACCGGCTCTGATGCTCGTCGGATGTGGCAGGGTTTGCAAACTACTACGGACTACAAAGGGAAGCCCATCTACGTGCTGCCCAGTGACACAAGCCTACCAGACAAGCTAAATGACTTCTATGCACGTTTCGAGGCAAGCAACACTGAAGCATGCATGAGAGCACCAGCTGTTCAGGACGACTGTGTGATCACGCTCGCCGTAGCCAATGTAAGACCTTTAAACAGGTCAATATTCACAAGGCCGCAGGGCCAGACAGATTACCAGGACTTGTACTCTGAGCATGCGCTGACCAACTGGTAAGTGTCTCCACTGACATTTTCAACCTGTCCCTGGCCGAGTCTGTAATACCTACATGTTTCAAACAGACCACCATAGTCTCTGTGCCCAAGAACACCAAGGTAACCTGCCTAAATGACTACCAACTCGTAGCACTCACGTCTGTAGCCATGAAGTGCTTTGAAAGGCTGGTCATGGCTCACAGTAGCACCATCATCCCAGAAACCCTAGAGCCCCTCCAATTTGCATACTGCCTTTACAGAGCCATAGATGACACAATCTCTATTGCACTCAACAATGCCCTTTCCTACCTGGACAAAAGGAACACCTACGTGAGTATGTTGTTCATTGACTAAAGCTCAGCGTTCAACACCATACTGCCTTCAAAGTCCATCACTAAGCTAAGGACCCTGGGACTAAACACCTCCCTCTGCAACTGGATCCTGGACTTTTTGACGGGCCGCCCCCAGGTGGAAAGAGTAGGCAATAACACATCTGCCTTGCTGATCATCAACACGGGGGCCCCTCAGGGGTGTGTGCTTAGTCCCCTCCTGTACTCTCTGTACTCTCTCACCCATGTACTCTCTGTACTCTCTCACCCATGACTGCGTGGCCAAGCGCTACTCTAACACCATCATTAAGTTTGCTGACGACACAACGGTGGTAGGCCTGTTCACCGACAACGATGAGACAGCCTATAAGTGTGGTGCCAGGAAAACAACCTCTCCCTCAATGTGATCAAGACAAAGGAGATGATCGTGGACTACAGGAAAAGGAGGGCCAAGCACGCCCCCATTCTCATCGACGGGGCTGTGGTAGAGCAGCTTGAGAGCTTCAAATTTCTTGGTATCCACATCACCAGCAAATTATCATGGTCCAAACACACCAAGACAGTCGTGAAGAGGGCACGACAATGCTTATTCCCCATCAGGAGACTGAAAAGATTTGGCATGGGTCCTCAGATCCTCAAAATGTTATAAAGCTGCACCATCGAGAGTATCCTGACTGGTTGCATCACCGCATGGTATGGCAACTGCTCGGCCTCCGACGCAAGGCGCTACAGAGGGTAATGCGTACGGCCCAGTACATCACTGGGGCCAAGCTTCCTGCCATCCAGGACCTCTATACCAGGCAGTGTCGGAGGAAGGCCCTAAAAATGATCAAAGACTCCAGCCACTCTAGTCATATACTGTTCTCTCTAGTACCGCACGGCAAGCGGTACCGGAGCGCCAAGTCTAGGTCCAAAAGGCTTCTTAACAGCTTCTACCCCCAAGCCATAAGACTGCTGAACAGCTAATCAAATGGCTACCCGGACTATTTGCATTGACGCCCCCCCACCTCCACTTTTTTTAAGCTGCTGCTACTCGCAGTTTATTATCTATTATCTATGCATAGTCACTTTACCCCTACCTACATGTACATATTACCCCAATTCTCTCGACTAACCTGTACCCCCGCACATTGACTCGGTACTGGTACCGCCTGTATATAGCCTCGTTATTGTTATTTTATTGTTGCTCTTTGATTTTTTACTGAAGTTTATTTAGTAAAAACATTTTCTTAACTCTTATTTTTCTTAAAACTGCATTGTTGGTTAAGGGCTTGTAAGTAAGCATTTCACGGTAAGGTCTACACCTTTCGTATTCGGCGCATGTGACAAATAAAATGATTTGATTTGGTTTAAATAGGGTAATGGCGAATGTCTGTTGAATGTCTGATATAAAACCTACTTTACCTCGGTAAATGCAGGGGTGTCTCATTTTGCCCTGGGGGACGCATTCAGTCTTCAGTGAGGTCCAGAGGGCCGCATTGAGAATTGGTTATATTTCCTCGTCAAAATCTATCCATATTAATTTTTATTTTCAATGCTACCTGACTGTCTAGCTTTCATTTGGGTGATTATTAGCGAGCTGGACATAGACAAGAAACTGTAGGTCCATTATCATTTCTACACAGTTAAAAAAAACAAAAAAACCCTGGTGTAACCTAATGTAGCAAGCATAAAACGACACCTGAGCAGAGTCCCCACATAGGTTGAAAATCTGTGTCTTTGAAATCCGGAAACATCCGCTTTCTACATACCTTGTTGAAAGTTCACAGAGTGCTATGTTACAGATCATAACTATGTTAGCTTGATTTTCTTAAGGGGCTTTGAAATGGTTATAGCCGAGCGGTTTTGATTTCATGACCTAGTAGCCATGAAACGGGTTTTCCAATGTCAATATCAGACATGGGATCAATTGGGTTGTCTCGGGTTTTATACAGGACTATAGGGACCGAGGACAAGACAGGGTAGTAGGGTGTGTCATGAATGTTTTGATAGAGCTTCCGTTCATACATACATACATACACCAGCAGCATAAATAGACACACAAACAAATATGCATAAACAAAGACACACATACACACCCAACCACCCACAAATCTCACCCCCTTTAAAGTGAGACAGGGGCAATAAAAGCACATTTTGCTGAGTCTCCCACTGGCTGAGAAACCAGGGAGAGAGGAATTTGCATTCGTTGGCTGGGTGTCAGCTGAGAGACCAGAGTGGTGGAGAGTGTGCATCCCAAACGGCACCCTGTTCCCTATAACGTGCACTACTTAAGTAGACAGAGGCAATACAAACTTCAGTGCACTATATAAGGAATAGCGTGCCATTTGGGACATAGTTTGAGAGTTGGGAACGATGAACTCTGAAGATTTGCATCCCAAAATAATAAAAACAGGGGAGGCCGCAATCCCGAAAAGAATAAACATCCACATTCTCTGCTTATACCCCAAATAATCTCAAAATCCTGAAGACTCACTAGTGTCAGACTCCATTTTGTATGAGAAGTAGGCTATCCCTCTCCTCCCAATGACAAAGTTTGTGTCATTTGTATAATTGTAATTATAAACTTGGTGGTTCGAGCCCTGAATGCTGATTGGCTGACAGTCGTGGTGTATCAGACTTTATACCACCAATATGACAAAACGTTTCTTGTTACCGCTCTAATTACGTTGGAAACCAGTTTATAATAGCAATAAGGCACCTCGGGGGTTGTGCGGTATATGGCCAATATACCATGGCTAATGGCTGTATGCAGGCACGCCGCATTGCGCCTAAGAACAGCCCTTAGCCGTGGTATATTGGCCATATACCACAACCCCTGGTGCCTTATTGCTTAAATAAAAACACAATTGCTACTTTCCCATTTTTCAACCGCAGCGTAATAGGTAGAGACAAATCTCAAAGTCAAGTGGGGGGAAAAAGCTTGCTTATTTTTTTCCCATTTGGAGTGATTCCTCTATAAATGCATTTGCAAGTGTCTCATGCTGTTTATTTAGGTGAAAGACAGGCTTGTTCCCACGCAGGTTAGGGCTGTGTACAGGCCTTTTAAACTCTCTCACGGGTCTGCTGAGACTGTTCGTGCATGTGTGAGAGAGGACAGGGATGGTCGAGCCTCAGACAAAGTCGTCATTGTTTGACACTCAACAGCAAATGCAGCTCACCCGGCATGTCGTCTAGTCTACACCCGCCGACTTACGCCACCAGACAGACCCTTTGCCTCAGAAAGCAATGGAAAACACAGACTCATCTGTTTTTGTACAAAATATTTTAATAAATATTACTTTCCAAAACAAAACAAAGACTTGCCAGGAACAACTGCCCCCCCCCAAATACTTTAATTCTCAAGTTCTTAACACACTAAAGTGAAATGTACACAAATACTTTCTCTTATATCATGAACTTAAGGGCAAACGAAAAATTCTATTAAAAGTTTACAGCCTTGTGGTCTCTGATCTAGAACGGCTGTGTGTCACATGACAGTTCTACAGTGTTATTATTGGACCTCCTCTCTTCAAGTATCTCATTGGTCGAGTTCGTTTTGCATGGCCCGCTGACCCGAGTTTCCTCATTGCAGACCATTCCATTGAAATCGCCACCCACCCAGGGCACGCAAAACCAATTCCACCATTTATTAGAGTTCATTACCATATATGCAAATAAGATGCAAAGTAATCACAAATACATCAAAAACAGTTACATTTTTCCCAAAGTATCTAGGAATATATTTTTTTCCGGTCCTTGTTCTTGACAACGTTATTTTATGCTGTACATGCAAACGTCAAGCAAAAAAAAAAAAAATGTGTTCCCTTAAAAGTATTTAATTGGAAAGCAATGAGTCTGCCACATTTAGTTGTTTCAAATGACCCTGCAGGAGCAATATCATCCTCCATGTTATTTTGTCCTTTCCCCTGCCATCCCACTTACATTTAAGTACTTACAAAAGAGTCCTGGCAAAACTACCATAGAAATGGTTTCAAACAGACGTCGTACAAAAACATGTTTTTTGGGGGACAAAAATGCCCATCTAAATTGTTAAAAAATAAACTATTCTTTCAAGAACACTTTTGGCATTTATGAAACAAAGTGGAGGTCCAAAAGTATTTGGACAGTGAAACATTTTGATGATGTTTTGGCTCTGTACTCCAGCACTTTAGATTTGAAATTATACAATGACTGAGGTTAAATTAGACTGTCAGCTTTAATTTGAGGGTATTTCCATCCATTAATGTGGATGCTACCATGATTACAGAAAATCATGAATGAATCGTGAAAAATTGAGTGAGAAAGTTTGAGGCATCAACATCATACCCTCCCGAAAGATGCTATTCTCCCATTATTGGTAATGGTGAAAGGTCCGCATGTCTTGGGGTATGATCTTTGTTCCTCCAACTTTCTCACTCATCCTTCAGGATTATCTGTAATCATAGTAGCATCCACATTAAATGTAGTGTTCAGAAACATATTCTATTCTTATTTACAAGAAAAGTGACTCCAAAATGACATTACATTAACATTTAATTCATTTAGCAGACATTCTTAACCAGAGCGACTTACAGTAGTGAGTGCATACATTTTCATACTATTTTGTACCGGTCCACCCATGGGAATCGAAACCACAACTCTGGCATTGCAAGCACCATACTCTGAGCCACATGGGACATTATCACTCAATTCTATTGGGCACAAAATCATCTGAAACAAACAGAAACCACATCCAACAAGTGTGTAGAGTCACAACCTTGATGTAGTCATTGCGTGCTAGGAATATGGGATCAAATACTAAACTTTAATACACATACAGTGGGGAGAACAAGTATTTGATACACTGCCGATTTTGCAGGTTTTCCTACTTACAAAGCATGTAGAGGTCTGTAATTTTTATCATAGGTACACTTCAACTGTGAGAGACGGAATCTAAAACAAAAATCCAGAAAATCACATTGTATGATTTTTAAATAATTAATTAGCATTTTATTGCATGACATAAGTATTTGATCACCTACCAACCAGTAAGAATTCCGGCTCTCACAGACCTGTTAGTTTTTCTTTAAGAAGCCCTCCTGTTCTCCACTCATTACCTGTATTAACTGCACCTGTTTGAACTCGTTACCTGTATAAAAGACACCTGTCCACACACAATCAAACAGATTCCAACCTCTCCACAATGGCCAAGACCAGAGAGCTGTGTAAGGACATCAGGGATAAAATTGTAGACCTGCACAAGGCTGGGATGGGCTACAGGACAATAGGCAAGCAGCTTGGTGAGAAGGAAACAACTGTTGGCGCAATTATTAGAAAATGGAAGAAGTTCAAGATGACGGTCAATCACCCTCGGTCTGGGGCTCCATGCAAGATTTCACCTCGTGGGGCATCAATGATCATGAGGAAGGTGAGGGATCAGCCCAGAACTACACGGCAGGACCTGGTCAATGACCTGAA